>NC_089987.1:4921666-5228958 GCF_036417845.1 Apteryx mantelli
CTACCTGTCAGTGTAAAAAGCATCTTTTAAAAATCCTATTTTATATTTTATGCTTTGCTGTTATTTTAGCAAAAGGAGGACATATAGGTAGTCAAATCAGCCTTTCGAATCATTCCATTATTTTCCAGATTTCCATTACATTTGCATTATTTTCTCCTAACTTTATACAGCCATTTAAATAATTTCTATATGTGATCACTCTTCATTCCAATCCAAACTACCTCAGTTCTGCTCTTCCTTTCTGCGCATGTAGAATGAGAGAAGGGAATCTTGCTGTGGGCTAAAAATCCTCCAGTTCTTGGCCATGCAGATATGGCCCACATTAAGCCTTGAGCTCTGGGAAACCTCTGTTTAGCTTCTGGGCTAGTAATAGTCAAGCTTTGAGACCTCCTTTGCAGCCAGCTGTGAGATGTGGTGGACTGCAAAACTGTTGATGCTATTTAACTGGTTACACACAATACTTAAAACCAAATTAGAGTTTTCAGTGGTTCACCAATATTACCTACAATTTTTGTTCCAGCGTAATCACTAGAAATTCAGTAAAATCAGTAGGTCAAGCTGAGAAATGCAGATAATAGTTTCTGGATTGTGGATTCTGATAAGCAAATCTGTGTATTCTCTTGGCATTTCTTTTTTAGCATTGCAAAATCAAGTGTCACAAATAATTAATAAGATTTTTCTTATCTCCCATGGAAATATTTAGTTATGAATAAATTCAATGCTTATGTTTCTTAAATTCAGTTCCAGTTCCAAAGGGAATAAATATCCTTTCCCTACATAAACCAGGTTCTGAATAATGCAGCTGAGGGTCATATTGCTGTATCTGACATGCAATAGAAATTCCACAGTTTGTCCATCCATCAGCACAAATCTGTATGACAACAGCGAATGAAATAAAAAATCACTGGAGCAAAAACTAAAATTAAGGATAAAAATGCATTCTGTAAATAAACGCATTTATAAAACAAGGGAAATGACATCTGCTAAGAATCACCCTTCAGAGAAACTGCTGTTTAAATGGTAGAGCTCAAAGGTATTTTTGATAGAGAACTGAAATATTCATGCTCTGTTAACTAGGCATTTTTAAGGTGATGCAGAGAACTGAAACTCCTGATTATCTGCCTTGCCTTTTTCCTCCTCCGATGCAGATGAGCACAGTCACCTGTTTAAATTCAACTTCCCATCATTCTAATCCAAGGCTGTCAGTGCAATCCTTTGCAAAGGCATGCTTATCAACATTTATTACTGACACAGAACATCTTCAAGATCAGTAGCATTCTTTTTGGTAGAACAGTGCATGTGTCAAATGTGCAGAATCGCTGCTAAACAATCCTGGGATGGTGGAGAAATCTCCTGCCATGGTACAGACTGACAGTGCGCGTTGTTCAGGCAAAGCTTTGAAGTCGTATTCACAAAGATATTTAGGCCCTTATATACTGGACCAGGTGGATCAAAAATCACTTCCAAACCTTCATGAAACATGAAGGCTGTCCTATTTCATTGTATGAGACTGCAAACACTATCTTGCATAAGGTCTTGCCCCCTGGGTCACAGCCTACACTAGCCCAGAGAAACAAAAAACAGCCCTGAATCCTTCTATTGTCTTTTTGGAAATGGAAAATGGATAATGGAAACTTTAATAACTGAAATTCCATAACTGAAATGTTTATGGGACAGAGAAGACGGCTGCTCGTCAGCTGTGAGGGGCAACCCTCACATGCCCTCTTCTCGGTCTTTAACGTCCTACATAGCCGTTAGTTTGTGATGGGAATCCGCAGTCTACATAATGCACTTGCTGATGCCTCTTTCTGCACTGCAACTCTTAGCATCGCCTGTTCCTACTTTCCACATCAGCTATAGGGAAAGCAGAGCCAATTCCTTTAGATTATGATTAATTTTTTTTTCCTCCAGTGTGCCAAGGATACACTGAAATGAGAATGTAGGAAGTAAGATATGACTTATCTGTTCATTTCAAATTTTTGTCCAACTTGCTAGAGGTACAGGTAGCACCTTCTACTGTAAAAATAATATGCTTTTTAAATTGGCAAAATAATGTTATTTTTTTCCACAGTAATGTTCTGGGAAGCAGTACCACCTTATTATAATACTGATAGGGCATAACAAGCACCCTTACACAGTCTTGGCAGATTTAGATTAGGAAAATAGCACTCATGGGTCACAAGAGAGTCTTGTAATAGATTCTCCATTCTTTAAATATAAAAAGATGACACCACTTAACACCCAGAATTGTTCCTCATAGCATGGCACATTCATGCAACTACATCATCATAGCACAGAAATCAGCATTTCCTTGCACTGATCTTGGCAAGGCCAACTCTGAGTTTACTGAAGAACACGAGTGTTTCACTGAGGAGTATTTTCTCTCTTCTAGCCCTTGAATATAGATGGATGATCATTATTTCTCTAGGGGACATTAGAAATGATCATAAATCAACTTAATCCATATGCCAAACAGGTAAGTGATTTCTACAAGAGGTTTGCAACTTTTACGTGTTTTCTCTGGGTCTCAAGAAGGGGAAGGAATAAAAAAGCAGGTTAAATGCCATTTTGAAACACTGTATGCTAAGCTGTGTCTATTGCTTGCAGCACTCAATTTTCTAGTGCAGTAACCTCGTAGCCTGCAAAAATGTTGTCCTCCATCTAATGTAGTTCTTTGTCTCCATCATACTGAATCTCTGCATTGTTGGAAAAAATTGCCACTTCTTATTATCTAGAGCCCAAACAACTTTAATTAAATTCTGCACTGGCAGGCAAATTCTCAGGCACAGAAAACCTACTCCGTTTTTGACGGACGTAAATTAGGGGGTACTGCACTCACCTGATAGTCTGATGCTGCAAAGTATCTGGATCAGTGGCATTTACCGTTAACACAACGCTGCCTATAGAGATGTTTTCTTGTTTTGTCACTGTCATGGGGTTCGGGTGGAAAACAGGACCTTCATTCACATCCTCAACAGTGATCTGAACTGTTGCCGTGGAACTGGGGCCATAGGCTATGTCTGGAATCAGCGGGTCTTCGTTTTCTACTTTGATCAGCAACGTGTGGAATGCTGAAATCTCATAGTCTAAAGGCTGTAAAACATGTCATAAAATCAGAATGCAAGGTGCAAAGAGAATACTTAACACTTTTTCCTCCTACCCCATTTGCAAGCTTGCAGGAGACAGAATTAGCCAGAAAGGATAACAGCATTTATTACATTTGAATCTTTGTCAGAGTTTAGCATTAGACATGATGGTAGTTACAAAGTGCATTGAAAAATACTGAAGAATGGGAGGGATGGGAGAGAAATGTGTTTTCGTTGACTTACTATGCAGTTCATAATATGTAGTAAGCCCATAACTCTGCATATACATACGCTCTTGCTCTCTCATATGTATATACACATATGCATACATGTGTACATAAACACATATATAAATAAGCATAAATACATGCTTATTTATGTAAATATATAAATATATGCTTATTTATGATGTAATATGCATTTATCAAACAGAGCAGAGTCACACTTAAAAGCTATGAATGATAAGTAACATAAGGCTGTTTTCTCAATTCCTACCGATGCATCAAAAGCAATGCCATGGAAAAATGTTTCCACTTAAGAATTGAAAATGGCTCTTCTGAAGTCAAATAGAGAAAATTCTTGTACAGCCAGCAGCCAGGTCTATTTCAATTTTTTTTTTCCTAACAATGTGAGATATAGGTTTGTCTTCATACAAAGACAGAAACTTTAGAAATGTGGGACCAAATGCAGCTCTCCAGTTCAATCTGAAGCCCTCCCTGGTATGTCCCTTACTTCCCGGGCATTTGCATCGTGCAACTGAGAACAAAACGGGGCCCTCGAGTTCTAACTGCACCTTAAGTCACAAATAAAACCACGTTGTAAAGACTCACTGTTAATGGACTGTGATGCTTCCTACAAAACCAGTGCTTAGCTAAGGCAACGCCAATATAGCTTGTAATGGGCAGGTCCTTATCACTAAAGAAGCAAGGTTATTGCAGCAGAAAAAGAGTTATACATATTGGTCACAGGAAACGAGGGCGGCTAGCCATCTGTATGTTTTTGAGTAACTTATCCTCGCTGTGCTTTCCCTCATGCAGTATATCCAGTGGATGCACCTTCCAGCAGTAATGCGGTACAACAGCAAACGGCCCTTACTTTGACAACAGAGAGCATTCCCTCGTTAGTCTGGGGGTTGGTATGGATTTCAAAACTCTGCCCTGGATTCCCGTTAATAATGGTGTAGACAGCTCTCCATGCTCCGGTCACGGGGTCGTCTCGGTCTCCCACCGTTAAGTTTACTATCACACCGGTGACACCCTCCTTTACTGTGGCTTGAAACTAGGAGAAAAAAGAACATACAGGAAATTGTTACCATTTTCAACCAATAACCGCACACGTACATGAAGTGTTCGAACCAGCATTAGTTATTTACCACGGCAGGAGAAAGATGCAATCCTTGAGTCAAACCGAATGTTATAGACTCTATATAACACATGCCAACTCATGAAATACCAGGTCACATATTACTGCTGCTCTTCCCTCATGCAGCAATGCGAGAGGAATCAAGCCTGGGAAGAGTCTGACCACGAAAAGACAGTTCGTCTCATATTCCTGGGAAAGTGCATCCTGCAATATAGACAGGGCTGCTTACGGGCGCCTACTATCAGAAGCGGAACTATATGCAAAGCTAAGCAGCGGAGCGGGCTGATTAACACAGCCCATTTGTGCCCTCTAATGTGCTATTACTTACAAACTATCCAGCCTTGCCTTTCAGAATATACTTTTTATAAAGTTCCCCAGCCTTATTAATTGTTCATTACACTACACTGTTATCCAAATAAAACGTTTCTCACAGAAAGCGTTCCCAACCTGGGTTTTGGGTGTTTTTTTTTTGCTCTTAGAGACTCTAAAATAATTGGAGCTCATGCTACCGCTTTGTCTGCATGACTGTAAGTCAGGCTTACTTTTGCTTTTCAGTGGGAGAATTTTTTATGACCTTGTGAAGTTTGCTGCACTGCTGTACTATTCAGTCAGCGAAGCCCTGTATGAGCAAATTTGCTCTAATTTAGCATCCAGCCACACAGCGTACATCAACATTATTCTTATTTATGTGCAGGAAAAACATTAGGTAAACCATTGGAAAAGCTTGTAAGGGTCAGACTTAATAACACTCCTCACCTTTCAGGTACTTGCAGTTGACATGCTAAAAGCACTGTATATATGAGTGATAAGATAATACCTATTTTATAGGTGGATAAACCAGAACAATAACATACCTAATCCTGAGAAGCGCTGAACATCAGCGGTACCATTTTAGATCATTACGAAATCTTAGCATTTCTGGGGATCAAAGCTTCAAAAGTTCAAGATTACAAACTTTAATGACACAAATAGGCTTGGTCGTTTGTGCACTGCCTAAAAGCTACATTGTCAGTGACAGTGCTTGATATATCTCTCAGGGACAAAAATCACCCAAGTGGCTTCAAGACCTAAATAGACTAAAAGTCTTTTGCTCGGTCCTATAGACCATATTAATTCATAACACTACAGAAAATTTTGTGAGATTATAGAAACTAGAATATGGCATTTTATTGGTATACAGATTTCATAATCTAGACACTTAGTAGGTAAAATAGATTTCCTGATATTAAAATGCAGAGGAGACAACTGTCTCCTCCTTTTTTTTTTCATTTCTTCCAAGAGGTTTGACTTATGTTTCCAAGCCCTTTTTCAATTTAGCTGCAGATTTTGAGTGTATGCATTCATTTCAAGCTTTCTAGCCTCAAACCTGATTTTATAAAAGGATGACATTATTGATTGGCTATTTCTATCTTCTTTGGTATCTTTAACAAGGAATGTAAAGATTCTTTTGATTTTGATAGTTAATATGTAACAGGTTGTTATTGAGCTTTGGTTCGGACAGATCATTAAACTCATCTGCAGTTCAATTAACTTTAAACAATGATGCAACAATATTTTAGCTTGCTTTGAAACAGATCAAAAGAAATGTGCTATTAAGAATCTTGGAAATAACTGAGGAATGATTACCAAGGTGGTATTCTATCCCGCCCAGCAAGATGCTGTCACTGGAAAGTCCACTTGGACACTTCCTACTCTAATTGAAAACAAGCGATTAGCCTGATTGATATTTTATATTATTTCATATTACCCCAGCTTGAGTATGTATAAAACAAAACATCAGAACCATAAGAGTCAGAATTTTTTCCCAAAAGGCATTCAGTACCAAACAATTCCCATTTAGCTATGTAAAAAGGTGGCCAGATTTCAAGGAAGCTTAACCCTTAAGAATCAGATTTTTCCTCAGATTTGACTGGGCTTCTGATCCTAACTCATATTAACTCTTCTGAAAAATCTTGTTCCACTAGTCAGAATCCACTAGTCAGATTTTATTGTGTTCAATACTCCCTGGATCACCTTGGGAACAGTAAGACCCATTAAATATTTAAAAAAAATCTGGCTATTTTAGATGTATATTTGTGAGCCCATGAGATAAATTTATTATGCTCACCCCACTGAGGATGCCAGACTACGATGGAAAAGATGGCCAAGATGTGCCAGCCAGCTCAAAAACTATTGAATGTCATTTAACAACCTCTAATTCAAGGATATCTTAGCTGGGGTTGGCTCTCTTCTGCACTCTTATTCTCTCGTTGTTTAGGAAAAAGTCTCGCAGGCTTCAGTTGCAGTGAGCTAGCAAGGTAGAACGGGCATGTAGACTTGCTGGGGGCATGAAACTGCAGAGCTTCGAGACCTGCAGAGCAACGTCTACCAGCACGTGTGGTGTCACTAGGTGTCATGGTACATTCACCCCTGGCATTCTCCACATTTTAGAAATAACCATATCAACGCAGGGGGTATTTGAAGCTGTCTGGAATGTTAGACTAAAATCTGTTCAAGATGGATGAAAAAGCAGAATGATCAAATCAGAGAAGTTGTCATATGGCTATACTCTAAATTTATAACTTGAAAAGTGTAATAAATCACAGATTTGCAATTGTGAAAGACGAACACCTACTGTGAAACAGAGACGCCCAGAAAAATACAGCGTATATTATCTAGAAGGTGAACTCTGTTGCCTGCTTAGCTACCTGTACACAAAGAATAGGCTTTCTGGTCTTCCAGAAAAATGTTATGTTTATACTGGTTCCCTTTCAAAAACAAAAGCAAAAAAGGGAATTTAAAAACTATGTAAGGATAAAAATAGGAATTAGATTTGCAAGCAGAGAGAAGATAACCACAGGTTCATCATATTTCAAAATGAAAGATTTACATTCTTAAAGCGCAGTGCTTAACCAGGAGAAGCTGATGCAGTGCTCTAAAATAAAACCCCATAGTGGCTAACACAAATAATTGGATCAGGAGTTAATTGATTTTACTCTTTTTAAATATCCGCACATCCCCTAAGCACCACCATAAATTAAGAATAAAATAGATGAGTTCAGAACTTTATTTAAACTGCTATCATCAGGACCCATATTAAAAATAGTAATTTAGAAGGCAAACACCTTGGACCAAAATTGCACTTGGCTGGAAGGAGCAACACTCATTTACTACAGCTGAGCATTTCAATATGGAAGTTTAACTTGCTCTGTGGAGACATATTGTCATTTATTGTGTGTGTCCTGAACACAGCCTAGAATTTCTAGTCATTCTGTCATGTTTGGAGCTTTAGAAACATAGAATAAAAAAAGACCTGGCTCCCTTTTCCTGCACCCAAAGACTCATAAAAAAGAGAGAAGGGTGGACAACAGACTGACGGCAGCTTACAAGGAAACAATGAGCCAAGAGGGGCCAGCGGTCTACCCTTAATCATCAGGTTTTTGCAGACAAATGAGACTTCTGTCCGGGAACTGAAAGACATCATGGAAGTATACTGATGGATGTATACGAAGAGTTCCTCTGAAAGCGTGAAGGAAGGGTAGCTTGTGAGAAAGCACAAATGGACTTATTTGAGAAAGCAATGAGTGAGCAACGTTTGCTGTCACAATGGACTGCCTGGAAACAGATATCTACCACTGGACTGTCCTATGAGAGGCCACAAAGCTGGTTCCAGTAGGCCATGGAGGTTCCTGAGAGTGAAAAAAAAGTAGCTTACACTTCTTATAGCAAAGAAGCAGGAGTCAGTGAAGGGATGACAAGGAGATGGATAACATTCAGAACAACTGTGTTGGGATACGGCCTGTGTACCAGCATCCTGGATAGGCCTGAGCAGACGAGGTATCTAAGTTCAGCAGTCAAACTCTGCTCCTCTTTCCCTGGATCTTGGAAGGCTGCTCCAAGCTATGTGAAAAGCTTGAGAAAATAAAACGAAAATTTATGCTTCCAAGCTGGCAGGAATTTTATCTTACTGAGTATAGGAAAACCAAGATGGCAAGTATCTAATGGGAACAATCAGGCCTGCATCAAAGACTGGGTAAAGAGAGAGGTCAAGTGGAGAAAGAAAGTAATTGAACCACAGCTCAATTTTAATAGCTCTTTCCTGGAGGAGCCAGGATATAATATAACAGAGAGCAGCGTCCTTCTCCACACCGAGCTCTACAGAAGCCTGGTGGGACACTAACGTGACAGCTCTCACTGAACAGCAAAATGTCTCAGTGTGATCTCAGGAATAACCAAATCTTGGCAGATTTCCATCAAGAGGCAGATATATGAAAAGACCAGTTTGTAAAATTTTATCACCCAAGAATCCAAGCACTTAACCCCAGCTTAGCCTTAAACAGCGAAAGGTGCCCTGAACGCGCCACAAGCGCGGGTTGACTGCCAATCTTGTGAGCAGGCCAAACCGTCCGGTAGTACTGCATTCTGCCTAATCTCGTCTACAGATTTTGAACGTGCTTCCTCTATCAAATTGTGCATAGCCTTCACGATATGGACTCAAATAGCTGCTGTACTTCACTGCAGAGAGAGCTGTATTAATGTAATGGATTAAGTTGATGCAAGCTGTACATGGAACAATAAATGAAGCACTTTGGAAGCCATTTAGATGAAAGACACTACGTAAATATAAGGCATTATTATAGTATGACAAGGATTTGATGCGGTAAACTAGATGCAAAACACAAATTAAAGCTATGAGTCACCTCAGCAATCTTTAGTAATTGGCATTGTCTTACTGCTATAATGCCGGCTCATAGGTACTATATTACTTCTTAACTTAAAATGTTTCTTTCAGCTTATTCTATATATTTTTTTGCAAATACATCCCATTCTTCCATCTCCCCAGTGATATTACAGAAAGAATTCAATTGTGCCTTAGGAAGAAATCTTTCTGAATATATGAAATTGACCATAATCATTTTAGATGCAATTTCACTTTTTCCTTTTGAATAAATTTCATAGGCTATGTAATGTAAACGCCACGTGATCTTTCAAGGCACACTCCAGCTACTTTGCAAATACAAGCACTGCTCAGTAATGAAGGGGAAAATGAATATTTTTGTCCACTGTGTGCTGCATCCTGCAACAACAGCAACAAATCCAGAATATTAATTAGTTAAATGGAAGGCCAGAGATTAAATTCTTTTCTCTGCAATATGATTACAATTTCCGCAGACACTGTCAAGCAGAATTTGTGCCTATTTATTGAAAACTACATAGACCCTTAATATCATTGATATTATGTGTGTGAATGATTAAAAAAAGGCAAAGGGGTCTGAACATGACTATATCTTGTTTTGCTGCTTGTCAGTTTGCTTGGAAAAGTACTGCTAAGGAGTACTAGTAATGCCACAAAGAAACACAGAAGTATTGATCAGGTCGCTTCCCCATGCTCCAGGAGCACTCAGTCCCTCTCTGAGCTGCTTTCCACTGTAATGGAGCTGAGCCATCTCTAGGACTCTGTGGGATCTCTTCAAACACTCTTTAGCTATTAGGATTCATGAAGGAAGAGGACAGGGATAGAATATGAGAATAACAGGGTAAAATGGATGGATAACCTGTTGGGTGCATCAATAGCTGCCTGTAAAGTTGCCAAAGTGGCAATGCAGGGACTCTGAGTCATTTTATCCCTCTTGCAGACATCACAAATGTTAGAAAACTTTGGAAGATCTACAGAGTAAAATCCTCAGAGGATTCACAAATGAATTTAAGGATTTTTCCTTTCTGCTTCTTTCCCCATGGCAGTGCTCAAACCCCATTTAGAGCTGCTGTTGTATTCCTATCCCCTCATTTATGTGCTTTACAGAAAATTACAGGAGACTAAAAGGCCATTCAGGGCCATTTAGAAACAGTAAATAAGTGATGGTGAAGCATGCTTGGATATAGCCACTTTTCTGGAATCGTTTCAAAGAGTTTCTCTGTGGTTTGACTTCCTTTATGGTAGATTTTGACTCCCTCTCAGCCCTGCTCATGGCCTCACTGAGTGAAGGCAAAAAGGTAATTCTAGCACATATTAATCATATGCCGAATGCCTGCCTCAAAGCTTATTACCTCCAGGGCATACATCAAATGTAGTACAGTTGTCTGAAGATTCAGAAGGAAGATGAACATACTCTTTTCTTCTGCAGAATACATAAATAATTTAGAAAGGAAATCTAACTTCTCTTTCATTCTCTTTTCACTTTTCCACCTATAAAGGCAAGGTGCATTCAATTACTTCTACAATAAATCAAATATCCACACATGCTCTGGACACTCCTAGAGTGATGGTCCTCTTCGAGTAAAACAAATAGTCTTTCTCCGAGTGGACATAGAACAGTGAAAGGCCACTAGGATATTTACTACACTTAAGGCACTTTTGAGAAAAAAGCAAAGAAATAATACCATTCTTATCCATCAAAATTCTCCCCCCGCCCTCAAGGTAGAACAGACCTTATGTTTAAAACAACAGCATCAGAGAAAATGATGATCTGACCAAGCTTGAAAGAGCAAACTACACCTATTCACCTGTTACAGTCAGCGTTGCCTAGGGACCAGGGAGATATCTGCTTTTCACATTTATGAGACCGCTTGCGCTGTATTCAGCCAACCTAGCTAAGTATTATTTCTTCCTCACTGCTCTTCCTGTCAAGAACAGTGTTAAGCCTATGTTCTTTCTCAGATGCTGGATGTCTCTTTAAATAGAATGAACAGACTTAGGTGGATTTTTCTCTTCCCTTCTCTTCCACTGCATTTTAGGAACAAAGAGGTTTTATAGTCATTCTCCTCCATTAGTACACTCAGAGCTCGCACTTAGGCTAACGACTGTCACGTGGGAAGTGAAGGGAAGGAGGCCTCATTAAAAGCTCACCGTTCATTTTTAGCAGAGTGTTTTTCTTCCCCAGAACAACTTTTCTGATGCTGAAGACTGACATACATGGTTGAGCTTACTGATACTGTCTGGCTAATGGAAAAAGAAGTGCAGAAGCCACCTACTCCCATTATAAGGAAAAATGGCAAGCTCTCCTGTGCCACTAAAACTGTCCCAGATACAGGTAGGACACATTTGCTCCATTGGTCAGAATCCTAAGCACCAAATTCCTCATACTGCTTCCCAGACTGAGTCACATTTTTGAGTTTTGTCCAGACCTGGACTGAGTTTGGGAAAGTTGCCCTCTTCACGTGCTGAAGTTGCCAGCTGTACCGCTCAAGCTCCTTAACAGCAGGACAGAAAACTTCATTCCTCTGAGCCTGAGTGGTAAAGAAAAGGGGAATTTCATCTGCAGCAGTACGATTTTTTTGATAGCCTTGACTGTGATCTGCATACTCTGCTAGCAGAGGCCACTCAATTTGCTACAGAGTCTGGGAGATATAGAAAAGAAGGAGAAACTACTCTAGTGGCTTTAGTCTCCTTCCAGGTATAAATAAATGTAATGTGGCCATCCCTGGACTGTTGGGAGGGAGCTGGGCAGTGACAAGGGCTGCAGTGGATGAAAGCAATTGATTATGTTAAAATTATTGTCATGTTTACATTTGGGAAGTAGAGAATGGATTTTGGCACTTCCCTGTAGGAAGGTAACTTCCCAGATCTCTTTTCATGCATGTACGAAAACTGTTTGTTTTCTAGTGCTACGCAAAGGCAAACAAATTAATGCAAGAAGAAAAGAATGACTCATTCTAAATAGGTGAAGGAAGAAAAATTTCCCAGCTAAAATTCTAGAGGGATAAGGTTCATCCATATAAGTACTGCTACAGCTATGAACAAGTGTTCTGTGAAATCCTAATTTCATGATTTATTACATTACATTTTTTTTAACACAAATCAATTCACTCTCTTATTCTGTGATTTGAGGACTGAACAATGAATACTTTACTCCTGAATACTTTACCAAACATGCCGTTAGAACTGACACGAGCTAGGACCGTGCATAGATTTGATGAAGAAATTAAATGCCAAGAAATACACTGGCAAGCAGGAGTTTCCATACGACTTGATCCAAAAAACCCCCAAAAGCAACCTTTAAGATGATGCTCTTTTTACTAAATAAATCACCACCTAAGAAGGTGTGACCTGTTTTGGGAGTTATTTTCCTGTATGTTTCTCCTGCCTTCCATGAACAACAAATAGAAAACACGCTCACAGCTGGTGGCATGCGCATAGCGTAGTCCAAGTGAATTCTGTAATACTGCTGGCTGCTCTAAATATTTGGTCATTGCACACACAGATTTTGCATAGTCATCTCTAGTGACCCAGCATCAATGTGGACAATGTGAAGTTGAGCATAATTTTCTGAAAAAGCATTGATTCTAGATTTAAAGACCCTAAGTGATTAGCATTTTATCACATTCTTTGGTAATCAGTTCAAATGGTTATTTGTTCTTTGTTTAAAATTATGATGATGTTTACCTCTCGATTGTATACAAATAAAGAAATAAAAAAGCAGTCTGTGAAGCTCTCATATACAGATACCAATTTCGTATTGTCTGTCACAACGTTCTGGAACCCAGTTATTTCAAGATCAGATTCAAAATGTAGGTTAAATACAATTTTGAACGTAGATGAAACTGAATCACAATTTAATAGTATTTCCAAATATGACTTCACTGTCCAAGGAAATCATAGATTCACCCTGGGTTTTTCAAATCCTTCATACTCTTTTCAGAATGTGGTGAAAATACTCTCTCCTGGTATCTTAATAGTGCAAGACTGATCTGTATTTTAACCAGGCTGAGAAGCCACCATGTCTTCGCAGAGAGGTAGAAATTACAGTGTAAATGAGATTTTCTCAATGGCAGAATCTTTGAGTTGTTTAATAAAAAGAAGCATATGCACCCAATCAGAAATCTTGCTTTTTCTGCCCTGAGAGGAGATTGCAAATTTCTCCAAAGAAGATGGTTATTTACTGTGCCAGCTTACAGCTGATCACGACCCGTGCTGCCAACAACAGATGTTTTGACAGTGGTTAAGCTTCTTCCCAAGGTCTTTGGTGAGCTGTGCCTAACAGCACCGTTCGGAGCCTTCCGAACGACTTGTATCTGTAGAATATTTTAGCAATGAATTTAATCAATTCCCTAAACTTCTGGCATTTCAGGTTGTGCCAGCTGATGGGGATGAGCTGCCCTAGATTTACAAGTCCCTCCAGCTGAGAGCTGTCTGAAGTTAGCCCAGTTTGAAAACTCTTTTTTGGAAATGGATAAGAAATCTGCAAGGTTCATACTGTGCTAGTGGAGGCAGGAGGTACAGATGGAAGTTTACAGGCAGTTTTATGTGCAGTGATACAAAATTTGTCTGAATTTTAAAAATGAAAGCTATAGCCAGCATTTTGTTTTCCATGGAAAACTGGGTGGGGAAGAGAGAATTTGGGCCAAACGCTCCATATTTCAGTACATCTGAACAAAATAACTCTTACAAGCCTGCCGACAAAGTGATGAATGAAGTCTATAGCATGTAGTTTCTTTTGCTGGATATACATGAGTTTCTCTCAAACTATCCAGCTACATCCTGTTTGCACAACACTCACTGAATATAAATATTATGCCTGTATCAAAGAGCTGTGATACAAGAAGAATCATTTAAAGATCATAGACATAGCAGAACTTCTGTGATTAATGCTCTCTGTCCTTTTCTGTTCTTTTCCTCCCATAGCAGGAAAGTCTTTATTACATCTAAAACATCAAGGAAACCGCAGTGCTCTCATTACCCCAGCAGGGAACAGCTAGGCTCTGGGGTCTGCAACCCCATTGGCACAGAAAGATTTGCTTCCCAAGGTCAAGAAAAAGAATAATGGAAATAAATGAAACCTTGCTGGACTAATGATTTTGGAGTGGTCTGAGTCTCCCCATATAGCACTGTGCTGGGAGCTTTCAGAAGACAATTTGAGAGGAATCCACTTGTGGCTGGGGCGGCATGGTTTGAAAACACATCAGAATTAAACATATATTGAGACATACTATGCTGAAGAGTGACCGAAGCATGGAGCAAACGGATGTACTGTTTGGCATCGCACAGATGAGGAAAATGTCAGGAAGAAAGGAAAAATATGCTAAATGGACTTATTGCCTTCTGCTTTAAAGGTACCCATGGTCACCATCTCCCAGCTCCCAGCTCCTTTTGCTAAGGCTCATTCGTCTTTTCTTGAAAGAAAAACATTTGTAATAAAGGAAAACGAAACATTCCTTTCATAAGTGTCCTTTGTGTGCTTGTTTCCGGTCTGGAATGTCTGTGCAGAGAACATTCAGGGCTCTTTCATTTCCTCACCTGTAATTTATGTTTTCCTAACCATACAGTTACTGTACACACAGCCTGGTTGACTCCAGACACCTTTTCAGCCTCAGCTGGAAACCTTTTGCTGTAGATAAATAAGCATCCATTTAGTCATTTTCATTAACAAGGAAGATAAAGAATGAGCAAAGGATTTTTATATACCTAGATAGTGAATTCTCTCCAAGCTATTTGGAGCATGCGAATGACTAAGTTTAATGGCAGGACTCCTCACTTTATATGTCTGAGCACTGAGAGTTAAAAGGGAGGTCAAACAGGCCAAGGCACTGCACTTGTGCTTTGGACAGAAGTATGAGCATGCACACCGTGAAACCTGCATACAGCGAATCAAGCCTAGCACACCTACTTTGCATGAGCTACAGAGATTACCTGAACATTAATAGCAGACATGGCCTGTCACAGTGGCACGCTGTGATTAGCGTGCCCATGAAGACCATCACTATAGCACGTTCATGGAAGCTGAGGAGCATCCCAGCTAGCACACACATCCTGCATGGACAGGCTGCACATGAGCTGTAAGTCCAATGCACCTGCAGAGCAAGGAAGCACTAGAGCTGACTTACTCCTGACAGGATGTCTGGAATTTCTAGAATCCCTTCATCCCAGTCACAGCAATATGGTTGGAAATCCTCAACGAACAACTGAAGTTCTCCCATTCAAAGCAGACAAAATTTCTAAAGCAAATAAAGACAATTCCCAGGAAATACAGGTGACACCAATAAGATAAGCATTTGGTAGGGTATGGTTTACATCAAAAAGGTTTTTCCACAGGGCTGAAAGCTCATTAAATCAGGACATGTATGAAGAAAATTAGTTTATTAAGCATCTGTGCTATTCCTCTCTCTTAAGACTGCTCCCCCTTCTTCTGTAGCAAATCTCCACATAATATGCTAATACATCCGCATCAAAATTGCCACACTCAACTCTTCCCAAGGACAGCAAGCAAGTATTAATTGGATCCAAACACCCAATTCTAGCTACAGACTTTTCAACTGAGTTTGCCAGTTCTAAGGGAAATCATTTTAAGGGACAATAAATATCACTCTACTTCTGTACACAGCTGCATGATACACTGCAAGCAGCCACTCTTTCTCCCCTTGGAAGTGAGAATAATGCTGTGTTAGCAGGTAGCCTGAAACATATACTATTTCTTGCCTCTGAGTAAGCTCATAATTAGAGCTGAAACATGAGGAACAATTTCAGTGGAGCTGCAAACTCCAACAGGAAGAAAAAATCTATTGGAGGTTAGAACAAAATCTTTTTTAATCTGGCTAATGCTACTTTTGTGCTGATGCTGATCATTATATTTATTACTGAACTGTGGGACGTGCCAGAGCGTTGACACCTGACTTCAACTCTTACTAGCAAAGCAATCACTTTCAGATATTCCACTTGGCGATTAGTACGCAGATACCTAATTTTTAGTGAATTAAACCATGTTGTACCAATTTGGTGGTCTTTAGGATTTATAATCAAACCCTGATGACATCCGATTAATGCTCAGTGTAGGCTCCCTGAACCTTACCATATTCCTGCTCCTTTGGAGCTTCGATCCCGGCAGGCTGATTACCCCCTTGATTATCCCGAGCAACCGGGGCCGGAGGTTAGCTAGCACCACAGCACACAGTTAATTCAATCAATTTAGTTAGTGAAGCAGTTAGGAAAAAATTATTCCAATTGCTCTACCACTGCATTATAAAATTTGCCCAGAATTCCTGTGCTTCCACTGATGAGCATTTTTGCTTAATTTCTAATTTAATATTCTGCTGGGGTTTGCAACTTCAATTACTTGTGATATTTTCACTCATAAAAGTCAGGGGCATTCAGCTTGGAGGGGAAAAGGAAAACAGGGGGAGGCAGAGCTGCCTGTATTAACCTCTCTAATAACCATCCTCCCCGCTCCCAACGCTTTTATAGCTCCGCTGTGGTTTTGCTGGGTACGCACTCTACACGGGGCTCAGAAAAGACCTCTTGCTTCACTCTATTTGTCCCTTTGGCCACTGCCAGATTTCTTCTCACCTGAATGCAAATGCCCAGCAGCCCCGTTCGACTCCTGCTGCACGATTCTATACTCCGTGTAAAAATCCCGGATCTGCCCACACGCGGAGATCCCTCACTCTGAGTACAGCGGCTCGACCTGCGGACACGGAGGCGGTTTCGCCATCGTCGTTATAATTAACTACTGAAGACGAGGTGCTTGCACCACACCTGGAAATGTGTCAGAGCACCATCACGCGCTCTTCTCCCCGCAAGCCAGGACACTCAAGCTCCTCTGCCCGGATGACACGGAAGGATACCGTAACTGTGTCGTGCTCTCATATGGCATCACCACTGCTAGGACCAGGCCAGAAGCTTTGCGCTGAGTTGGCAAGGCCTCAGGCCTGAGGTTTGTCTGAATTTTTCGTGACCTGCCGGCTGCTTTGTTTTACTTGGCTTAGCCGTGACAGCAGTTCTTCTAAATGACCAGGCATCTACGGCTAATTTGTTCTACTTTTGCTTATCTTTGCATGGCACCACCACGGTTTTAGGACTCTGACGCAATGATGTCGTGTAGAGAAACATAGGTCTGGGATGGTGAAAGAGGCCTTGAGAAGTGGGACAGAGGGTGCAGCGCAGAGTGGTAGAGGCATGGGATGGCGAGAGACAGAGCGCGGCCTGGTGCCGGGGACCCCTCAGCCATAAACAACTCGCCGACGCTCAGAGAAATGCAGACCTGGAGCTCAACAAATCTGGTTTTGGGGCTAACAAAGAGAATGCAGAAATAGTATCTAACAAAACATAAAAGGCACCGTATACAGTCAATTTGGATGTAGTGTGGAACTGCAGACCAAAGAGGGAAGAGCAAGGTGTAGAAGCGTGTTAGCAAGCACAAAGGCTGCCCCAGATGGATCCCAGCACCCCCACCACAAACACCAGAATGAAACCACCAACCGCAGGACCCAGAGGAGCAGGGGAAGGTGGAGCATAACACCACGAAAAGGGGTACTAACTAAGAAGTGTGTATACAACAATTTTAACTGGATTATTATTATGAGTATTGAAACTTTTCCTGCATAGAAATATTCTTTTTTCTGTAATAATTAGATCCGGACTAATCATTATTCTTGGATTAGGCTGGAATTGGATTATATTTCAATTATACTAGCAGCAAATTCTTGGCTTTGTACATAAGGTGTGCTTCCCCTTCGCCCATAAACAAGATTTTGAGCGTAACAATACAACACCAGGGTTAGCCATTACTGGCAACACTTCTTTAGAAATTAAAGCAACTTTCCTGAGTAGGATCTCTTAATAAACAAAAGAAAGTCTTACCCCTCCATTTTCCCTGCTAGCAGCAGAAAGTTGCAATTTAATCTTCTGCTTGCCCACAGAGCGGATCCATTTTCTGCATGTTCCTTTGGGGTTCTTTGGAATGAAAAATGCTATATGCTTATAAAACATTCTCTTAATGAAAGTCGCTCTGAACTAACTCTGGAATTGATGAATCTCCTCCTAAGCCCCTGTGCACATTTGCCCACAGCACAAAATTTGACACAGCTGTCAGACTCCCTCAGCTTAGGAGAAGACCAAAATAGGAACTGCAGGATAATTGCAGGTCAGAAGTTAGGTGTATTAGCAGAGAGATGTGGTGAAGATCACAGTGTGCCTAAATATGACATATAGCTCCCTAGCCAGTGGTTATGGACTCCCATTTGTGTATGAAATATCCTCAGTCTAGTCTGTAACAAAAAACAAACAAAACAGAAACATTCAAATGATATAATTAAACTCACTGTATTAAACATGAAACCACATGTACAGAAGAAAATAAACACCAGCAAAACTCCTCCACATCAAAATGCTCAAAATACATATATGCCTCCCCTCCTGTGGTGAGGATGAAAGAAGGAGAAACCACATTCAGCAGATGTTAGTTCTGTCGCTTAACTATGCTACTGGAAAAGAACCGTGGACAGCAAAGGCAGTCCAACGCTGTGAAAGCAGCAAAACTGTACTGAGATGCGCACGACAAAGTGAGACCGAAGAAGGAATTCACCATCTGCTCAGCACTGGGGAGCCTCGGCTGTAGCCCAGCACCCAGCTTCTGCCCCCGTCGTGGAAGACAAAGAGCAACTGGAGAGCGTGCAGATGTCTAAAACATGTCCTTGAACGAATCTGAGTTGCAATCCAAAGGAAAGGAGATTGAGAGAGGGCATAGCAATGCACACGGGGCTGGTGTAGACAAGGGAGTCATCTTTTCTCCACCTTCATAGGGGACAAGGCCAAGAAGCGATGGGCTTCAGTGGAGGCGAGGAAGATTATTATCAGGGCTTAGGCAAAACTTGCTATTAGCAGGGACAGTGGATAGCTGAAGCCCTGGGATAGACTGCTGGGACATTACGGATACTGCACCTTCAAAGCTCTTGAACGATATAAGGAAATTACAGATTGCAGAGCGGGACTTGAGGATATCTTGAGATCCCTTTCCCCAAAGATTTCACGATAACCCAAATCCAAGAACCTATGCACAACAGAAAAGAGACCTAACCACTTACGTACAGTTTTATAATGTTTAACATCAGTGGTACTCATTAACTTCCATGAAGCTCACTGGATTGCTGACAAGAAAAATGTTCTGTGCCCAAAAACAAGAGATAGGATGGAGTGGCCTAATTCAAATCCCAGTCTCAAACTCCCCACGCCACAGGACTCTTCTGCAGGGCAGCTTTGGTGCTGACCATTAGAGACACAGGGTCTGACTGCAAAATCACATTTGCTCTCCTTACTGCAGATGAAAGATGAGAATTATGCCTCTGACATTTCCTTTCTTAGCTGGTCATATTCTCTTTTGGCAAGAAAATATGAAGAAAGGGGAGGGGGAAGTAATTATGATCTTGACATGGGGAAGGATTGAAAGGGAATGGGAATGGCCTAACTAGCACAGCCAAACGTAATCATTTTGAGATAACCTGCAACTTTGCCACTTTGCCAAGAAACACGGGGAGAAGTGGCTAGTCCCCTGCGCAGAAATACTTGCTCCAGTTACAACCCCCCTGCTTCGTTTAGTTAATTAAAAACTCTCACCGAGCAGTCCCAGGGATGCAAACTGCTCCTGCCACTGCAGAGAAGGGCCCAGACCGAGGGTTCTCCTCCCTCCCTGCTCCAGCTAGCAGAACTGATTCGGTTTCTGAAGAAAACCATGCTTCACGGCAAATCTCAAGCCTTACTTCATGATACTTCTGAAATGTCTGGCAAAGCGGTATTTAAAGGCCTGCATTTAAATTCCAGAGCAGCTATGAAATGAAAAAAGCAGATTGATTCACATTCTGTTCCAATTTTCTCTTTGCCAAAGTGATTTTTATCAGGGAAAAAAAAAATTAAAAAAACAATCTGAGCCTGAGAATTCTGTTGTCAACTTCAAACCCATCGAATATTTTCACGGCTCGCTTACAATGTAAGCCTTTAGAAACAGGGTTTACAGAAGAAATGCTGCCAGCCCCCCACCCCCCGGGCATATTATCCACTCGTTCCTCACATGGAATTAGCGCAAAATATCACCCGTACATTGCCCACAAACCTTGCCAACAAGTGAGAATGACGATAGGCTGCGAGCACACTGTCTGGGAGCTTTATACTCATTTTTTCCCATGGCAACATGTCCGTTTCATGCACTTTTAAGCCTCCAAAATTTTATTCCGTCTAATCTCTACGTTGTCTTGGTTTGTTTGTTTACCACTTCCAGGGAGCACCCGCCATGCCGGTAGGCTGTTGCATGACAAAGAAACCCATCTTTGCGAGCCGCTGGGGCCAACTGACCAGGGCTCCTTAGCCACAATTTTCCCTGCAATTACACCCAACCTCTTCACCATCCTACTTACCAGTCACTGTTTGCCCCTTCCTTGTTTTTTCCCCAAACTGTTGCTAAGAAATTGCATAGCCTCCACCGGCATCACCAATGCCAACCAAAAAGATTAAAGACAGGCGCGTGCCACCTCCTTGTGCCAGGGAGAACAGAGATGTCCTCAGAACCCACCTGCCAACCTCCCGCATAGACGGCAAGGGAGTTTTCCAATCGGATCCGGGGCGTTCCAGTGCCTAGGTTTTGCTGAATAGCCTTGAAGAGATGGGATTTAAATTGTACTGAGGATATTAGCCTAAAGTGAATGAAGTGGAGAGTATACTTCTCGTTTATATCCCCAGAGTGATAAATGTGAGAGTGTAATTTTTTTTTTTCTAAGGCAAAGAAAATGGGAAACCAACACGGATTTCAGACACATGAGAAATAGCTTATGAATTTAGATGGTAGTTCAGCAGAAAAAAATTGTACATCTGTTCATTCATTTTAATAAAGCAGGGAAATGACACACTGCTGGAGCCCTTTGAGAACGCTGGTATTTTTAAATTATGATCCTATAATAGCAGCATTAACATTTGTAATGCTGCCCATACTTTATAAATTTAAGAAAAATAAATTTGTGGAATAAGTGAGCTTCAACCTATAGACTGGACTCCGGGCATTTAAAAGCGAGTATGGTGCTCCCTGAATACTTACAAATTAGTCCAGAAAAAGCATTACAATAGCTTTACTGTGTAACACAAATAACTCTCAGTGTAAGTGTTGACAAACCACGCTTATTATTTCCGAACAAATAATTCAGATGTGCAACATGTAGCTGAATGCATTTGTTTCTGCTGACTAGTACCTAGTCTGTCTGCATTTACAGACAGCTACAGTCTAGTACCCCCCTTTGAAGGCAGCCTTTTACAGAAACAACTAGATGCTCTTCTTGGCGGTAGGTATGCATTGGAAACACATACGACCTTCTGCTTAATTCAGGCAGGGACACTACCTTTCTCTTGCATCTTCCATAATACAAGGATGAGATATGAAAAAAGTTATGAGCTGAATACAATTACTTCATTGCTTCTATGTTACAGTTGTTTACAAAGATGACATGCAAATTTAATATAAAAACAGGTGAGACTGCAGGAGATGTCATTTTTTTAAAACTAATATTTTGACTTTCCAAACTGTTCACCACGGGAAATAAGAAGTTAAGACTACAATAACAGCTGTCATGTTTCCTTTAAAAGCACAATTGGTGATATCCTTAAAATTTCATTTTAATCAATTACATTAAAGCATACAATTGTTACTAGGGCAAAGAGCATCTCAAATTGATTAGTTGCTCATGTATTGCCTCAGTGATCAAACGAGATAGCCCTCTTTCAGGAAGAGGGAACGCAGGCGGCACTGACATCTCTGAAAAGCGAGAAGTCGAGCCAAAATCCGGCGTCGGAACGCGAGTGCTCCTTGTGCAATCCAGCCCACCCTGCTTCTTGCCAACATGGCAAACGACTCAAGACTGCCTGCTTAAATATTTAAGCTTCCTAAAGCAAAGACTTCACAGAGGCTATGCTGGAACCCAATACCGTAGGAGAGGTACCCTACCGCTAACATCTCTATCCACAGCTGCCCGCGTGCACGTGTGCTCGTGCGCTGTGTTGCTCCCTGCAGGTCCGGCACGCAGTCCAGAAACAATCTCGCCAGGCAGTCAAGGTAAACAAGACTTATTGTAATTTGGTTCTCTGGTGAATACCGAGGAATTGAAGAAAAGAAATACCTCTGGGACGCAGAAGACCTCTAGGCGAACACTTACCATCGACAGAAACTGTACAGATTTATTGATTGGAACTGCATTTTAATCATACGGCTGGAGGAAAGAAAACAGTTCCTCGAGACTACCAGACAGCCCCAGCATGGGGCATGATAAAACTGTTGCTGCCATTAATATCAGGCAGTGGCTATGTTAGAGTAAAAGGACGTTAGAGAGTTCAACATCTGCAGGCAAAGTTGGATTTATTTACTCATGGCTTCAATAATTATTTAAGATGGAAAACTTGAAAAGGTCAGAGCTGCTGCCTTAGAAAACATGCCCTTCATTTGTCTTCAAACACACACTTTTTCCTTAGCTTAGTTTAACACTGGATCAATTAGTCAAGTGCTCTCTGTTTTCAAATGCTAGTTGGGTTATTTCAAGTAAGCAAGTAAAAGCAAATCAAACTTAATTTCTGACTGAATCCATATTCTAAAATGCAATTTTAGGATGATAAAACATCTGGTTGTCAGTTTAGGTAGGCAAACATCTGTGGGCCTGTGTTTCTGTGTATATACATATGCTCACGCATAATATCCAGACTTACACTATAGTCCAATCCTGCGTCCACACCAACATGGAGCACTCTGGATGGGAGCCATAGCTTGGATATAGGCAGCTAAAAATGTCTTCACTATAGATAAATCTTTTTCTCTGATATTATTTCAGAAAAAAAAACACTGTTGATTTAGATTTAAGCTTATTTTGCAGGATTGATTTTTCTTGTGTATGTTTTGAAAGTTTCTCCAATAACTCCCTAGGTTTTACAAACTTTTTTTAAACCAAAGAATTGCTTTCAACCCTTTAAACTTGTTGAGGACAACAGCATTCTCCTAACCATCACTCTTTTAAATGAAGAAAAGTCACTGATCTAAGAACATCTGACAGTGCAACATAACATATAGGCACTGTTGGCCTCCATGACTGAAGGCGGTCAAAACAAATGAGCTGCAGAGGAGTAAATAAAGTATAAAAGGAAAAATGAGAAAATGTGTGGAAGCAGACAGTGATAGGACTCAGTTTATAGAAGGAAGGCAATGAGTGTGCATGGACTTCTGCGAGTTCTATGCAAACAGTCAGATTAAGTCACGAAAACAGAGAAGTGGTTCCCAAGGGGAAGCAGAAAGTGAGGGGATGAAGAAGAGTTCAATGGGGGGGGACAGCATCAGGGAATGGAAAAAGGAAGATCTTCCAAAGAAAACACTAAAGGAGAAAAAACATGGGGGACAGAAAGAGGACCATGAAACGACGAAGGACAGAAACAGCTTTTTAAGAAATATTAGGAGAAGAATAGTTTTTCATATTAAAAGGCAAAAAAGAAAGCAGCAAGAATAAGAAGAGAGAGAAAAAGAATTTCACACTTAGCCAAAAAGGGTCATTGGATACATCGCTTAAAATAATCCTGGTGCAGCTGAATCTGAAGTAGGAACTGGAAACAGGAGCAGAGGGGCATTAAGGGATGCTAGAAGATATTCAGACTCTGAAAGTCAATGAAAGACTCGAGGGCTTTGGAGACGAAGGAAAAATTAGGGGCAATTACTACAACTCGGAGAAGGCTCCTTACAGACTGCTATCTAAATAGTAGGTTTGAAAGGGAAAAGGACCATAGAAAAAGAGATCTTTTTAAAAAAGAGAAAGACAAAGCAGGCAAAGGGGATTTTGGAGGATGATGCAGAAGGAAGACAATGAATTTCGGCACTGGGCAAATTAGATATCAAGAAGACTAGACAAGCAAGTAACTGTTAGAAATCTTCCACAATATGCAAGAGAATTGAAAAAAAATTCTCTAAAAAAGCTGCAGAAGCAGCTGTGGAAAAGGAGGGTGGGAGTTAAGACACGAACTCATAAGGACAGGCTGCAGAGTGACAGAGGGGAACCTAGGGTCAAGGTAACCAACTAAGATTCGGGGATTTTTCATAATGGGGTCAAAATCTAAAATAGGAAAGTGAGGATAAAGTTAATACTGTGCGTAGCATTGGGATTATACTTTTTCTTGTGACATATGGACTGGGAACACAGGGGAAAACATTTGTAAAAACAAATAAATATTAAGTGACTGTTAGACAGCCGGCTAGAGAAAGGGCTACCCTTTAAGCAAATAAGCATCTGGGATTCTAAGGCAAACAAGTCTTGGAAATAAGCCAAAAGTAGAAAGTACAAGGATCTGAATAAATTACACTCCTGAACCGTTTTCTTCAACCGAGGCCATAACTGCAGAGAGTTCTGTATGAATCCCAAATCTGTTTTTTCTTATATGTATCAACACCATTTTCATTCCAGTAAGTTCAAGAGATGCTCAGCCCTATAGAATTTTATTGCTTACCAAATGAGTCTCTTTCATAGGCACTTACCAAAAATTTTACTTGAATAAATGTACAGCTCCTTTTAGCATGTTGATTTTTATTGGTTCACTATTTTAATGTTCCAGAGCAGAAGGAAAAAAGATATTTTGTCTAAATAATCCTGACATTTTGATTCGTACGCACAGATGGTTAGCAAATTTTGTAGTAGCCAAATCAGTTTTAGTGTTGCTGACAAAAATCTTAAAATCTCACTTGTCAGTGAAGAAATTGATAAACTGAGCACAAAACTCTCTCTGGTGGAATGACCTAAGCAGTCGTATAATTGTTATTTTTGTATGAACGTTCTTCAGCTTTATAAATCCCTTCTGCTCATATAAACTACATCTAGTATACCAAGTAGCACATATTGTGTAATTGCTATTAAATAGGGTTTTGTCTGGTGCAAATTGAATATGTTAAGATCTATAGTGTGTTATCTTGTTTAATCCTACTTATAAAATAGAACTCCTACAGATACTAGAGGCTTTTTAACAGCGTGGGTTTCTTAACTCATGGGATTAGGAGTGATATTTTGCCACACATCTAACAATTCCTCTCTGTATTACTCCTAAAATCAGCTGTGCTGTGTCAGCCAAGGAGATTTGGAGTTCTTAGCATTTCTGCTAAGATTCCACATTTCATATCTGAGGAACTGTAACCCTTTATGTACACAAAATAAATGTCCCTTCAAGCCACAGAACATTTTTGCTGGCTAGTCCTCCAAGGTTATACCTGGCAATCTATTCCCCAGTACGTGCCCACCAATTTACTTCTACATACTGCCTAAGCTGAGTAAGAATGAAATAATGAGGATTTAGGAGTCACACTGCAATGAACACCATGTATGGAAACCAGTGTGCCTGTAAGAATGAAATAATGAGGATTTAGGAGTCACACTGCAATGAACACCATGTATGGAAACCAGTGTGTCTGCACACAGAGCTTAGGATTTCAGTCAATAGGATTTTACACAGTCATATAAGGTCACCCCATAGGGAACTCAAAAGTTATTTTGACAAAAATTTAATTGACACAGTCCTTCATAACCTGATCTGGAAATGTTTGCGTGAAGTTTATTTGAAGTCTGAGTGTCACCTGCCCCCATTCAACACTGAAGGTGGGACTCCTTGGGCAGTTTAGAGATGATGCACTATAACCCACCCTTGCACAACACTGAAATGAAGTGAAATTCCTAGGGAGTGCTCCATCAGCACATTCAAAAAAAAAAAGCATTCAATTTTTTCAGGAAAGAGAGTCCAATTTTAAAATTTACATTAAAATCAAAATCTCTAGAGAGCAGTCCTAATTTGATTTGAAGGCAACCGCAAAATTCCAGCTGGGGGAAAAAAGTGTAATTCAAAAATCTCATAGCCGTTCCTAGCAATGACTGCTAATAATTATGTTTATACAGTTTCCCTGAATAAGTGGTCCAAGACTAGGCCTGGAGACATTACATTATCTTTGTTTAGCTTGTGCTTCTCTCAAGAGCCTCTCTTTCAGCTTTCCTTCCTCTTTAATTTCTACTGTCTAGTTACTGCCCCAAACATATTTGCACTAGATATAGTCACAAGTCTTACTGCTACTGTTTGCTTTGTAATTCAGAACTTAATATCTATGGTAAAGTTCACACTTCATAGACCACATTGAGGAAGCATATTAACCTTCACTTCTTGTAGAAGAGAGCAATAAATTGTGGGTTTAATGGCTTTTTTGTTGCTCACAGTGTTTGGATATTTGCTGTTAGCAGAAGCAGATGGAAGAAGTCTTCAGAGGATAGTCAGCACTGGAATGGTTTTGTGGCGAGAATTTACCAGCTGTAGTGAGAATTGCTGTTATTACCACCGAGTTGCTGTTGACCTTCTGAGCACAAGCAAGGGGCTACAAAAGGCAAGGACTCGCACAGAGGTTCCCAGCAGGACTGCTCAGATCAGCTGATCATAGCTAATCAAGGAAACGAAACCCAGGGCAGGAAAGGAACACAGAACAAGAGGAAAAAAAAGAAAAGGACTGGCAAAAATACAAGTTTATTATGTGAGCTGACTTGAAGAGAAAGAATGCTGGGGAAAAAAATCAGCTCCGGAGAAGTGGTGAAGTGCCTTTGTGTTCCTCCCCAATTTCACACTGTTTGAATGATCATTTCTATTCATAGAACCTTTCCTGTACTTATACAAGTGTTTCTCAGCTGCTTTCAGACTATAAAGCAGGCACTCTGTTGTTTTATGTACCACTGAAATGTGTTTATCTGGAGATTAAATAGACAACTTCATGTATTTCATGACCTTGGTGGAGAGAAACAAAGCAATGAACTCACCCCTCACAAGTGAAGATAAATGTAGAAGTCTGCTGCCTACTGCTATGCAGTGTATCCAGCTCTAATTATGTGATAAGTGGATGGACTCAGTGTTAAACATATTTTGCAGAAGTTCTTGAACAAAGTGCTTACACTGGTTAGGCAGATAGCTCACTGAAAGCCACATGAATACAAATTATTATGCACACAATATGAATCTGGATGAGTACAGGAAACACTGGTCTTCCAAACACTGTTTTTGCTAAACAGTCCTCTGTTTTACTCAACGCACAGAATAAGCATATTTGTTTTTCTTCCTCTCCCTAAAATTATTCTTCTCTTATTTGTATTGGTACAGCTGTCATTGGTTCTTCAATCCTGAGTGGTGCTGGGCATTTCTCATCACATAAGAAACCTCAAAGCCAGCTAACTCTGATGAGAACAGACACACAATATTGAACCAGGAGAAAAAATAATAAAAATATAATTTCATTATCTAGAGAGCCAGATTGTTTAAATAAGTAATCCAGATGTCCTTAGATTGATACCTCCACAATACAAATCAGAAACACTAACAAATGTTGCTCTTGATCACAGGCATTTTTCCAAGATATTTGAAAGTGTTGAGATTTAGAAGACAGACAGACATGTGGGATCCTAATTGCATTGAGAGTCAAAGCAATCTATGCTTCTAAAACCAGCTTTTTAAACCCCAGTGGGAATTAGATGTTTATGCCCCTTTTTAAAGCCCACTAACCTCTTATCTTTTTTTTTTTAATCTTAAATTTTTTTTTAAATGGGGTCTAAATGCCCATGTTATGTAGCAGCTTAGATTCCTAAAATGCTTAGGTGATTTTGAAAATCTGCTCTGTACATTACGACAATTAAGAAAACTGTCAATGCCTTGAACTCTAAAACATGACTCAGAGTAGTGACTAATTATTAAACATAAAGTGGTACAATTTAAATGAGAACTTCAATGTAAATTTCAAATACTGTGTTATTTTTGCAATGAGTACAGAATGCTCAGTCTTCATTTAGAAAAAAAAAAGTTAATCACCATTTAGATGGTTTCCTTTCACAAGGATTTAATAAATAGCTTTCAATTTGACTAATAGATACTTTCTAAACTGAATTAATAGATACTTTGCAAATGGACTCTGGCTGAAACACATATACATCTTCATCTTTGTCCTGGCTTAAATATGAAAGAACACAAATAAGTCAATTATGGGACAACTTCAGCTCTTCTATATTCACCAAGCACGCTGGGTGAATATTTATGGGGAAAAATGAATATCACAGGTATCAAACAAGTGTTATCATTTATTTTAAGAAATAAAGAATATATCCTGAACTACAAATGTGTCTTCTTCATGCATGACTCTGACTACGCAAGAATAAAAAGACATGAAGGGTATTAATTTGTTCTCCATATCTGAGAGGACAACAGAAGATGTAATCATCTTAAACTGTAGAAATGAAATTCAGATTAGACTATGCAGAATTTTCTCAGTGTTAAGATTTGTGCAGGAATAGACTGAAGAGGCATTTGAGCCTCCATGTTTTAAGAACAGGTGAGACAGGCATCTTTCAAGGATGACATAGGAATAGCAATCCCAGCTTGGTTCCCTTCCCTCTATTTTCCATGACCAGAGAAGTTTTTCTTTGAATGCAGCCTTTTACATATGAAAAACATGCCAGGTGACATCTTTCCTATGTTTTCAAGGAGACTTTTGGGCACCTGAAGCTTCAGCTATGTCAAGTGTGTTAGTGGACTGCTCCAAGAGTAAGAAGTGGATGAAAAGCTGAATTAAACAGTCAGCGTAAATATTTATCTAATGTAGGGGGTTTCTGATGGGCAAGTTTCAGAAACCTTGTTGGCTGTTTACAGCTCTAGGACAAACAAGGATGGCCAAAGAGTTAATCTCTGATGATCCTCAGCCATCAGGAAGCTGCTCTTTATGCCAGAGTTTACTAACAACTGTGAGAGAGGGTACGTAAAACAGAGAAAAGCAGACTCGGGGTGTCACCACTACCTTGCTGAGCTGTGCAGTCAGCTCCTGCTCATCTCCCTCTGCCCAGTCTGGTTTACACCTGACCTCCCTCCCAACCAGAAAGCGAGAGAAGGCTGGTGCCCTGGCCGTGCAGGCTCCTGACCCATCTGTTAGTCAAAGAACAGTATGTTTTTGCCTAGCTTTGCACACCTCTGTAGTCCTAGTTGATTATCTTCTGCTCCTCTAGTGATTTCTCCAAATGAAATAGGTTTAGAGGAGGGATTAGGAATCCATCTCTCTTCATGCACCACTAACAGAATTATTGGTTGGCAAAGACAGGGTCCTGGGTCCAGCTCACAGCTGTGACCCACCAAGAAAAGGCTGAGATTAATCAGGAGTGCCAGAGGGCTACATTCACCCCGTGATACAAGATAGGAAGAACCAGGGTTGACTTTAAGATCACTGAAGAAGGTGAAGAGAGATTTGTTGTTTTTAAATATGCAAGCAGAATGAACAGATCTGATCTCCATCTGTAAGATATGTCTAGCACAGAAAATAACAATATCATGTCTTAGAGAGTAATTTTTGGAACAGAAGTATGGCAAAGAGAGCCAGGAGGAACCTTAAGAGTGCTTTTAGTTCAGTACCTGGTCTTCAATATGACCTGGCCAGTACCAGGAATCAAAACAGCGACTCTCAAAGCTACAAGCGGGTTTCTCAGCAGCCTGAGTTGAAAAATAAATCTCTCCAGATGGTGCTCTGAAAGTCTCATATCCTCTTTGAACCATGAGCAGACGGCGATACATATTGTACTCCAGGGGCTGTTTTACCCCAATGGGTAGCATAACTGAATCAGGAGACAGTGTTGGAAGTCATCATAAATCACGGTGACAAGCAACCTATTCACTTACAGGTCTCTATAGGAATTGATGAATCATTTATTAAAGCCCACATTAGTCATTTATTACTCTTTTATAAACCATTTATCAGTAGGTATTCAAAATGTGAGCAAATCATATTTTTCACTTAAGACTCAGCACTAAAATGTCTCAAATTTCATTGTGGTGATGTTTTGTCAAATTATACAAATTTTATTCTGTTCACAGGAGGCAAGCTTCTTTATTTAACTGGAAAAGTCATTTCAAAGATCATACATTCATAAAATCTAAAATATGAGAAATATTTTCCCAAGTCTTAATCTCCCGATGTGACAGAACGCTTTCTATTTTACATTGCTTTGTGCCAGAAATGGATGAAGTAGAAGGTGAGGATGGGAACTGGCAGAATGAGGGATTGTCTCAAGAATGAGACTGTTCCCTGGCCAAATGAATTCTTTCTTATGTGAAATTGGGAGCACACTGACAGATCCCACTACTTCCCAATTTGTGACTAGGGATGTGTCGCTGCCCCACAGCTGTGGTGAAGGACAGATGTGAGAACTAGGTAGAAAGTAGAGAGTCTTCCTATTAAGCTACATAATTTTCATTCTTCTCTCCTCCTCCTGATGGCATTTGCTAAGAAAAGACAATGTATCCTATACCAAGGAAAAAAATAATGTACCACTAAAGAAGAGCAATGGAAGCCTCTTCCTTTAGGAACAGATACTTTAAAGAAGTCAGGACAGAAGTGAAAAGAGGGAGGCAAATGGGCTCTGTGGAATGCCATTTTTGAGCATATATTCTCCACTGAGGAACGATGCAAGCCCAGAAGGAGGATTCTCTGGACTATTCTTGTTGGAGGAGGAAGCAGAGACAGGAAGGGGTGAAACTCATATTGCCATCATGTTGAAACAATCTGGGTTTTCCTGCCCTGGGTCTTAGGGAAGGAAGGCAGGAACTGGCCTGCTGGAACAGGCACAAGAGAAGTATTTACCAGCTCACAGCTTCCAGCAGATGCTATATTGCTAATCCTTCATCACGTTTCACCAACAGTGACATTAACTATAGTCTAAAATCATGTTTTGTGGGCACACACCACCACAGTGGTCTGTTGCCAATTGCTACAAAGTGACACAAGAAAACCATCCTCATTTTTCTTAATGTGCTAGGTACAGAAACAGTTCTCAGCACCATTAGCATACACTCAGTCTAAGCTAACTCATTCCTAAGCAGTTTGACTATCCTGCAGTACACAAGTCAGATGTCAGGTTTTCCAGAATGATCAATTCCTGCTCTTTTCTTTGCTTCATTACTTACGTTCACACAAAGACTCCCTTATTACTGAACAAAAACTGAGCCTAAGGCCTTAACATGCTGGAAAGAAAATGTTCTTTGTGATACAAAATAAATGTTGTATACAGTAATAATTCATTACATTCATTTTAAAACCCTTCCATATTACAGAAATAGGGCTGTAAATTTTAAAAACTTCCTGAAAAAGGCACTAAATTCACAAGTATCTCTATTTTCATTCTCTATAATTTAAACCTGGCATGATAACCCGGCCACTGTGATATTTTAAAGGGTAGACCCTGCTACCTCACCTGAAGGTTTTTGGAGAAGCTTTTGAAACATTGCTCTTTTTAGGCATTAAAGATGAAATTATTAAAGCCACAGAGGGAACAGGATACTGTTTGCACGTCTAAATGGATTTTTGCACTGCTCGGATGCTATTATGAGCAGTAGGGTAAGTATATATGTGAAATGGAACACGGCAGATATTTTGAGAGATGTATATACTGATGGGGCAGTAACAAGATAATTAACTGGGCTGGATCCCACAAAGCAATGTCTAATACATTAGCCCATCAAAGTACCTGGCACATGCTTCTAACCTCAAGGGCTTAAACAATTCCTCTGAAGCTAATGGAAGTGCTTTGTTGGATCACAGCCCGGCTGCTCAACATCTTGTGTGATTAAGTCCTGACACACCATCAATGAATTTTTCCCTGGGCATGAAGGCCACAACTGCAGCAGAATGGCACGGTTGGGGTATGCAGAAATAGCAGACCAAACTAGAGATTCACGAGATGACCATTCCCTCTTCCAACAAAATCCACATAAAACCACTAGGGGCTACTGCAAAACTGTGTACAGGAGCAAAGGAGCATTTAGACCTTCCTGAAAACACCAAATAAAGCCCATTAATGTTCATTTTGAATAGGTATGTAAGGAGCTGGCCTCCAAGGAATAAATACAGTAAATAGGAGTAAACAAACAAGTATCACTGCTTAGGGATAGATCCATAAATTTGTTTCAAAAATACGCAGTAAAATCAGCTTCTAGAGGAAAAAAAAGGAAGAGATCGGTCAAGTGTCAAAAGATAAAACTCATCTTCAGTGAACAGAGACATATTCAACTGTGGCTGAGATTGCCTTGCACTGAGGACTCAGAGAAACATCTGCTAACTCATATAAGGTTTCATGGAAATAGAAGCTAGAGTATATTAGCTTTCAACTTCGGAGAAAGCGCCAAAAATCACTAGACTTTTGGTTTGGCATTAACATCAATGAAACAGAAGCTATATTAAGGCATATTCTACAAAACACCACCCTGGGGTACCCAGCATTGTACTAATAGAGTGCCCAGACTTTTGATTAAGTGATGGGGAAACGATATTTAGAACCAAACCCAGCTCACATATACTTTATTGGCTTTCATCATGTCAGATCAGGAATGAAGTTGGCCACTGTGTTTACAGATAAAGAGAACACATTAAAAACTTGGCTTAATTGAGCTACATCAGCAGCAAATGGCAAATAAAGGCAGGGCTATTTGAGGTAGAAATTATACTGTCAGAAGAAAACACAGGCCAGTAAATATGCTTTTGTTTCATAAAAGAGAAAATGGCACTACTAGAAAATATCTTTGAAGAGAAGGAAGATGGGGGGGAAACACATCAATACTAAAAGAACCCAATAGGAAAGCAGCCAATCTCAAAGTAAACAAAAGAAGATGCACCCTGAAATCAAACCTTCAGATTTACTGCATTTGAGATTTCTGCTTCAAAACTTATCCTACAGAATGTGTCTTTTCTTTCAAGTCTTCTTCAAATCAATAGTATTGCAGTGTGTGGTGTGCGACTGGTATTTATATAAAATAACTAGGTACTTTAAGCAGTAAGCCAAAGAAAGTGGCATTAGCTTCATTAATAGATGTTCTCCATCTCTCCAAACTACATATTTTAAACAGAGCACATATAATCTTTGTAAAGGGGCCTGATACCATACCTCTGAAGACTGACTTTTCCCGCTTTATCCACAGAATAAGCATACCATTTAGTAAGGCAAGGAGAAGATTTCCGATATCATTAACATCTCTGAATTGTAGTGAAAGGTCAAAACCATGTCACGATGTATTAAAAAAAGAGGTAAGTCTAAACAGGAAAATTTGTACGTCTCATAGAGTGTAAGAAAGACATGAAAGACTGGACTTTTCAAAGACAGCTACATGATACTGTTGCTTCATGCGTGCTATTGTATTTCTATACTGAAATCACCAGATTGCCAGGAGTACAGAATACCTTTCACTAGCATTGACTGAACTGAATTCATAAGTGGTTTTGAATTTCCCCAAAAATAGACGCTGTCTAACAGCGGATTTAGGATCTAAGCAGTCCCCCCGAGTCTTCTAACAGGCTAGCCCAAATTACCAGAGAAAATCATTAAGACAAACAGGATGTACAATTAAAATAGATTTCTGCAAAAGGAGAAATCTCAGGGAAAGCTTGGATATTCAGGTATGCAGTACTCTGAACGGCAGGAATTGCTATGAATGATAATGAATACAAATACTTCCTGCTTCTAAATAAATTGACTTGTCCTTAAGTATTGTTAATTATGTTCTAGAAGTCTAAAATAATACGTTTTATACATATTTCAACTATCGGTTCTCAGGAAATAGCTCTCAGAGCATTAGGGGCCTGACCTAAAGGACAATTTTAAAGGAATTAAAAGCTTCATCAAAGCCACTTAGTTATTGCTTATTTACTTGAAAGATTTGGATCAGGCTTTTCACATTGCTTTTCAAGTGACTGAAATGCTCTTGCCAAAGAATTTTGCTTAAAGTAATTACAGTTATTGCCTCTGATTAGCAAAAACTCTTATTCCTGTTGGCAAAATCGTCATTGTTTCTTATTTCTTATTCTTTTTGCCTTTTTTTTATCCTCTTCCATTCTTTTTTTAATCTGGTTATCCAATTTGCATTTATAAAAGGTGTAATTATTCGAGTAAAATTGCAGTAATTTGTTTCAAAATAATCAGTTGTCAAACGGCTAAAATTAGGCCAGGAAAATATATAAAAAAAAATTAAGAAAAGAAAAGAAAAAACATACCCAAAGGAGAAAAACAAGACTTTTATAACAATAGGCTTTCATTTTCTTCTTCTAAAATTATCTTAAAATCAGCATCCCCAGTGCTTACTTCTCATCTTTTGGGAATATTCCTTAAAACTGCAGAGCTTCAGGAAACTTTTATAGCAAAATCCTAATGCAGCTGTTATCAGGTAAAACTCATGCTAGTCTTTAATTCTCTCCAGATGCCAGGGGCAAAAAAAACCCAAACTAATAAGAAATGGAGGGGAGGGAAAGGAGCAGTGTGGGAAGAGCTGGAAATTTGGTAAGATGCTTTGCCTGAAACCAGAAACTTTGGTGCAGCAGTACTACATTCTCCTGTGGGCAGTGAACATCTTTTGCTTGAGTTTTGGGTTTTTTCCCAGGCTTTTCAGCGTTGTTCAATGAAATGCAACTTGCAAGGCAAAAACTTTCCTTGCAAACTTCACCTGTAGGTGAAATTTAAAGCTTTTCGGACTACAGTTTTCATTACAGAACTGTCAACACTAGCTGTCTCACAGGTGAAGTACTGAAGACATGACAAAATATGTTGCTTTCATCTGTGTTCCCTATCATCAAAAGCCCTCAGCTAGAATGCAGACAGGAGGAAAACTCTCTATTTCCCCCCGCAGGAGCAAAGGCAGAAAGTTCCCACTAGCAAACATTATGTACAGATTTTAATCCTGCTAGCCAACCTCTCAACAATACCCCTTTGCCATAAATTTTTACCTTGTGGTCACACTCTGTTTTGGAAATGGTACAGGTAAATCTATTAATGGAAAAGACAAAAGGTGCAGCTCAGAGAAAGCCCGTCACATTGAGCTGAAAAGATGTATGTGATGGGGACAAAAAACTCATGCTAGAGAACATTATAGAGATCTTGGGGCTGGTCTGAAGAGCTAGAACAAGCTCCACAGCAGGGCAGGGTTATAGTTTGACAAATTAGGGCCTTAGAGCTGGAGATGCAGTGGAGTCCGGCTCAGTCCGGAGTGGTAGGAGCAGGGTCTGGGGTCAGCACAGAGCTGTAACTCAACCTGCATACGGTCCGGGGGGGACTCCTGTGCTCTGCTGGGGTCTCTTTCCTCAGTGCTCACTCACCAAAGTTAATGTAAGCTAAACTGAGTGGCTCTACAACATTAATTGTACAACAGGAGAGAAAGAAAGATTCATTTTTGATCACAGCTTTTCAAATTAATGCATCTTTTGCTAAAAAGAAATAATCTCTATCAGTGCTGTCTCTAGGTATCCTTTTCTTCTATTAAGCGACATTTTTATGCTTAGAAACAAGCCAAGTACAACTCCATGCAACATTTTGTACAACACGGATGGCAAACTCTTACCTCCTTCTTGGTAAATTCTGGTGGATGGTCATTTTTGTCATCAATAAGAATAGTGGCAGTTGCTGTGCCAGTTAATCCCACGTCAAGACCACCCATGTCCTTAGCTTCTATAACCAGCTCATATTTGGGGGTTTCCATAGTCTGAAAAATGACAGAAAAGGAAAGGTTAAAAAAAGTGCAACCAAATTACATACTACTTTTACTTTACATTAAAATAAAAAAACCCTAAAGCTTTGTTGGGTCTGATAAAACATAGTACAGAAATGGATCTAGGACCACATTTAGTGCCTTACCAAAGGAGAAGCACAGCTTTCCTCTGAGCTTCAGTTGCTATGACGCAAACCTTAGTTGGCATACAGCATGAAGGAAGGAATAATAGGTGAATACTGGTAAAGAGACTATAATCAATCCTGTTATTTAAACAGATTAGGAAAGAGGGAAGAAAGTAAAATATACCTAGTCTTTAAGGATAAGCTTTCACTTCAGTGCACCAATATTTGGCAGCATGCCTCATCAGTGTTATGATGGGTACATAATTAAATACTAATGTCACAATCTACATATAAATTTACTTTATTTTGCTAAATCTCATGCATTCTGCCTATTAGCATTTAGAATGGTAATCTAAGTTTGCTTTGCTGCAAGAAACAAGAAAGCAGTTTCTAAAAATGGGCAACAGCTGACACAGTCATTCTACAAAGCAAGTGTGCTTCACACATTAATGTAACATTAATGGTTTACATCTATATATCCAATTTCTGTGTCATGAGCATCGTTACTTATCTGACTGCCTACCTACTGTAGAGCTAGACAGCAGCAACTGCACAGGTCCATAGCTTAAGCCATTCTCAGTTTCTCTCCCCATAATGACAACCGTGACTTCAGAGAAAACAAATTGGGGCCATAGTTCTGCAGTGGGAATGCTACAGCATCGGTAATTCACTTCTCTCGCATCAGACATGGACACACATCTGGTGGCCCGCTGGACAACTGGGTATTAACACAGGCCATCAAAGGGAGTTATTAGCAGCATCAGAACCGGCTCCCACGCAACTCGTGGAGAATTCTGACATGCACTTCACTGGACACAAGACCGGGCGCGTAATTAAAATGAATTTTTTCCCCATTTGTATGACTGCCTCATATAGAACCATCTGCCTGAGGACCATATGTGCTGCATTGTCAATGGAGGACACAGATGGAAAAGTGCTGCGGTCACCTTTAAAGCTATACGGTAAGAATACTGCATGTGCTCAGGAACAGTTTTTCAAAACTTCCTCAAAAAATAAGCCTGGATCTGAGGGGCAAAGCTACATGCTGGTGCCTGAAAGGGTGGCTAGGGCCCTGCAGGAAGAAAGGAGTGTTTGGGAAAGCACCACTGCCGGTGAGCTTTTTAACCTCAAACCAGCTCTCTCAGCCAACTGCACATATGAGAACCATGGCTGCACTGCTCTGAGATCACTCTTCCCATGTCCTTCATCTAACACTTTCCCTGAGAATTAAAATGCAGGGAGACAACTGACATGAAACTCCACATAGCAACACAGTGGTCTCCATCTGCCACCCATAAACTGCCTTTAAAGCAGAATCAAGGAGGCTGGGGTAGGGTTTATCCCATAGCAATAAACCTCATGCCATTTAAAATTTTAGAGACTTATTTTTCATCTCTAGCTTAGCAAAGCAAACTCTCGGGCCACACAGCCTGCTCTGTAGCTAATTGATTTGAAAGCTTTCACCAAATGGTACATTGTGCATCTCCCTGGGGACATCACAACACCTTCCCTGGAGCATGGCTAAGGAGGTCCCAATCCTTTACCGCTTAGATCCTGAAGCATTTCTAGGCTGAGACCAAAGCAACAAAACCAGTTACTGACCAAATCACCTAGAACAAAGCAATATGATTGCATGTAAAATTGACAGGTCAAGGCAGAAGATACATTTAGTTCTAAAAATACGTGGGCTACTACAAAATCGGATGCCACTGCCACTTAGGGATTCCTAAGAAATCCTTAATTCTTACATTATTCCATGAAACTCAACTCAGAAGGCACCAAACCCATAACAGGATCTTGAGTTATATCATAAAAAACATATGCAAAGAAATATTGCTGACATGTCTCCAACCCAAATTTAGATTATAAAGCTGAACAAAATTTGTAGTTTTCATATATTTCTTTTCTAAAACGTTTTTAAGTTATTAAAACCTGTATAGAGCCTCTCTCCCTTCCCATTAATGTAATTTTTTCATTATTTTCATTAAGAAGTTGTTATTGTTGTATAGAAAATTTGTAAAGCCATTTATCATTTCATGTTTGTAAACGTCTTTGCTGAAAAAAGCCCCATTTTTACTCATAAATTGGTCTTTTTTTTCCTTTGAAAACTGTTCCATTTTCTTTTGAAAGCAAGCCCATTTATACTAGAAATTGTGTCTACTGCAGCAGAAATTTCTGTGACAGGAGCCCAATGTTTAAGTTCGCAATGGAATGTGAAAAACATTGCATTTTGAGTAGTATTTCATAGCATTATGAATACTTCACACTTTCCTGCTAGGCAGCACTTTCTACATCTAGTTCTGTCACCAAATATTTGCTTTGCTAGAGAAAGCAACTCCTAACACCTCCGAACCCGAGCGAAGAGGCACGTTCCCATCAGATGCTCTCTTTACACTAGGAGATTGCACGAAAGGCACTTTTTACCATTTCTCACGCTTCTAGCCCTGTTAATTTAGCAGCAGAACAGCAGTCAGTCACTAGGACTGTGTGAGTTTAAGATATATGTAAGACTCCATTTTTTCCCTCTCCAACCAGGTACCCCTTCGATATAAATACGCAGCAACTCTCCACGAAGTTTGTCTGCCGCTGAAAGGGAGACCGGATGATTTTAATAGCTGAACGTTAAGTTGCTGCCTGTCTGGCCTGTTATTTATGAAGCGTGGCTGTGCGCCGGGCAGCACCGTGGCGAGAGTTTGTGCAGTTACAGCAGGAGACCCATCGCTTTCGCCATAAATTTGCACTTTAGTCGTTTCGCCACGGCAGGGGTGACGCTGGCAGATTGCGCCGCCTGCCAAGGAGGTGAGTTGTGTCTTGAGCGTTCGCATTCGAGGGTCCACCCACCGCGCGTTCGCGCCGGCGTTAACATCCGCATCGGCTTTCGCTCCCCTGCCGCCCAGGCACAACCGCGTCGGCGCTGGCGAGCAACGAGAGAGGGCAGAGAGTCGCTTTTTCGCATTTCCCGATGCCTGACCAAGCCAGCGGGATCTAATCACACAGAGGGAAATAAACAGCTCAGCGCCGGCACACACAGCTAGACTAAACCAGGCAATAACTTTCAGGTAGTGCGGGATGGAACCAGCTAATGACAGTGTTCTGCCACGTTTTTTAATCTTTTAATGTTTCCTACAGACTTAAGGGAAGCAAGCCACGGCTAGCGCTTCACATCCCCAGCAACGAATCCTAGCACGTGCCATCCCTTGCAGGCTGTGTGCCGTTCACACTGCCATTTAAACTCAGGTGGAGCTGACCCCGTCCTCAGTACAGTAGGACTCAAAAATGAAAGAAGACTCAAAGTGGGACTATTTGCAGGACTACACCCAAGGCTTAGGGCCCTTAGGTGACCATTAGTATTTTCAGACATGTCTAGGTCCTGAACTGCCACTTATGTACATGCCCTTGGTATTTCTGCAACTCCCTGCAACTCCAGGTGTGCAAAATCTTTGGAAGTGTGACTCCATGTAGCTCCACTTGTTTATTTATCTGGCAAGGAAGTGCAGCAATTCTAGGACCTGATGTTTTCACTAAGGCCTGGCTTCTTTCCACCTATCTTTAATTATTCTAATGAAGTGTCCACTTTTTGGACCATCGTGGCCAAATGTTGCCCATGGATTCAAGGGAGAGAAGCCATTTCCACACTTATCTCCATTGATGAATTAGGGAGCACAAGGCCCTCCAGCGTAAGAGCCTCAGTGGATGAATGAAGTTGGCTGAAGGTCTTAATGACTTGATGAAGATCAGAAAAAGTAGCACCAAAGTGAGGAGCAGAAATCAAGCTCTGGCACTGTATTAGAGAAGCATATCCAAGCAGTGAATGATTAGCTGTTTATCTAGACTCAATGGCCACAGTGATTTTATATGTGGGTGTGGGAGGAGGTGTGAAAAAAGTGCAGTTTGCCATTGAGCATCATCAAGAACAGACACATCAAATTTTTCAATCTCCTGAAGTTAGGCACCTAAATCAAGTAGAGCTGATTGTGAATCAATGAATTCATTTGCAGCTTTGCATTCCCCTGAATGGGGCTGTGGACTCTCGGCATGTCTGAAAATCAAGACATTTATTTAGGAGCCTAATATAGAATGAAATGCTAAACTTCTGAAGTTCAAAAATTTTGGTCAGACATTTTATTCAAATATAAAAGAAAGCTGAATAAGTGATGCAGATTCACAAGAAAGAAGAGAACGAGAAACCTTTTGTAACAGAGACCTCTTTTTGTCATTGGCACCTGAACTGCTTAGGACTAAAATGCACCAATCTAGGAAGCTGGCGTATGGATTGCACATACATGAAAAGCACTGCATTCTGGCTGAAAGCTGAAGTCCTGCTCACTGTTAGAGTAAGTTGGATATAATGTACGTTGGGAAGCCTATTTACTAAAATAATGCTTTCTGGTTTTCCAATATAGCTACCTAGTTATTTTCAGGAAATGAAAATAATATATTTTCTGGAAGACACACTACTGGGCATTTGAAAATCCATTTGTGGAGCAGAAACTAAGCTAAAAAGAATTTGGATCAAGGCTTAATCTTCTTTGTACCATGGGGAGATGGACTGGGTTCAGAATTTTAGGCTACTTTAGGCTTTTACTTCCTCTGTAATTCAAAGATGCTTAAACAGGAGTTCAACATATTTTCCTGTAGATCTTCACAATATTGTTTTTACCACCCCTGTTTAAATTGTAGGTAGGGGATTGAAAAAGAATCATTTTAGCAACCATGCCATTTTTCCCTTTTGTACTTATTCACATCATCAGCCTGCCACCCAACCCAGTATATTTTGTAGTTTCTCTTTTAGCGAATCTTAGGATCCCTGGGCGCAGCAGTGGATTTCAGGCTGCGAGTCCCTGCCTCCTATAAGGACCTAGCTAAAGCCTGCAAATAGGCACCGGCGTCCCCAAAACACCAGGACTCCAGATACCTTCTCCTCAGTGTTTCCTCCCTGGCAGCAGACCTTAGCTAGGTCTTCACCCAAGGCTCTCCTTCCATTGCAAGGGGTCTACGAATCACATTTCCAGAGCAAGGTGCGCTTAGTGTCCCAGCACCTCAGCCCTGGTTTGGTGCTGCAGAGCTCCACCTAAAAAGCCAGGGAGACGAGAAATTCCTGAATTCGCAGCAGGTACTCACAGTGGCTGAGATCAAAACAAACACTGGCTGGGAAGCAAACACTGTACAGATGGTTCAAAACCCTTGTAAGGGCTTTAAGTACCTTGCAGGCTATGTTAATACTTACTGCCAAGAGAGAGTTGTGTACTATTTTGTGGCTATTTAGTAGTAATTTCTATAACAATGCACCAATACATTTATTCATAATTCTAATTATAAACTACATATTCATACATATTAATATATCAGTAGTGTGCAACCGTATCATGTTTGCTACTAATGCCTTTATAATATAATGTTAACCAAAAAGGAAAGTTCTTAGGATTTAAATAATTTCAGTTCATGCTAAATAAATGCTTGCATTCATTTCAGATGATAACTGTGTGTCGTATGCACTGAATACATCTTATTAAGACATAATCAATCTTCTTGTTGAGCAACAATATCAACATTCAATCTAACACTGCTCCAGAGCATGTTGTCAGGACTTTGACAAATGCAGAATAAAAAAAATGAAGCAATGTGACTATTAACAGTTCTAAAAGGCATAATGCTTTTATAATTATAATATCAGCATTTATTTTAAATGCCAATTGCCGCTGCATAAAAGGGCAATAGACAGAGCCTTTGTATTCAGAGCTTGATTTACAGCTTGATGAATACAAAAACCAGAACAATTTTGTAATATAAATCCTCTTTAGCTCACCAATTTTCAATTTTTTTATATCATAAAGGAAGGCCTCCAGTTTAATCACTGTAATAAGGTACTTCTGTTATGAAGAAAATCAATATCTATTTACCATCCACAAGAGAAATACAGTTCATAGGTATATCTGGAAGCAAAAGGAAGACTAAGTTTTCTCCTTCAGCAGTTGCTGCTAAAAAAAAAAAAAGTTTCAAAGTGCTTGATGGAAACAGCTTCCTGGATCTAAGGCCAGAGATATTTGTTTCCCATCAAAAGGAAATCTGTAATTAACTATGGGCCCAATATGGATGGATATATGTTTGTTTTATTTTGTACAGAAATAGAGACACTGTATGTATGTTCCCAATCCTTTATGTACAATTATCAGCTTTGACACAAATCATGTATATGCAAACTTGGCTCTGGCATTGCAATTGGATGTGTATCAGTTCTGGAAGGGCAGCCAAGTGCAACAAGGTGACAGACTTCTGAGAAATATCGGAAACCTGCAGAGAAAACCTATTTGTTTACTGCTCACTCACTGCCGCAAACTTGCATCTATCTCAGCTGATACGTGCAAGCACAGAGCAGTTGTGCAGGCATTAACTTCATTTAAGGGAGCATCCTTACACTGAGAATTTGTTATTATTTGGGAATTTCTCTCTGGGGAGGGATAACCAATCTCCAGGACAGAGCAATGACTGGAGCTCCATCTAGGCTGAGATTTGTAATTGAATTATTCTTGCTAGTGAGGCTCTGCCACAAAAGTAAGCCCTGGGAAGACAGCAAATATTCAATATTCTGAACAAAATCCTTAATTATTTTAAAGGGCATAACACCATTAAAGTTAGTATCTCTACACTGATTTTTACCAATGAAGGATATTTTCCTAAGTATAATCTGTTTGGAACAGACTGGCATTTTGATCTGCAACATCAACTCACTGGATGTTCACAGTTTGTGAAAAGAACCATTTTCCATGTCCACAGCGCTAAAAGTATAAAATACTAAAATAAATTTGAATAACAATGGACGATAAAAATCACAATGTCCCAGGGAAAATACTCTCTCCCACACGTTATTAAATCTTTTTTTTTTTCCTTTTCTTTTACACAAGCTACATTTCAGCTTTCCTTCTGGACCACTGCATATAATTTTACTTTTTGCAAGAACAAAACTCAGTTGTTCCTCCCAATTAAAAAGCACTGCAGAAAGCTTTCGTTCTGATGTGAAAGCATCAATTATTATGTAATGTCTCGGGCTGATTTTAGCCCGTGCAATCGCTCCCTTGTTATTACAAACTCGGAGGTGTCAGGACTACGACCGCCACACTCACCTCTCCTAAGCCTGCTGTCAGCAGCAGCTAATAGCTCTAGCGAGCGTCTGCTGCCCTGTACCAGCTCTGAATAAAAAGTAGAGAAATGCATCATCATCTGTAGGCAACTATAGGCGCTGATGTAGGCGAGCACTCCCACTTGTGTGCCATGAAAACTTCCCTGCAGCTCCAGCCATCCCTGCTGGGAGACGCGGCAGGTCTGGGGCTAAGGCACCTGTGGACCTTCTTCAGGGTTGCTCCCCCCAGGCAGGATTTGGCCAGGGAGCCCGTTGCGGTTGGAGCAGCCTCCCCGTCAGGCACAACCCTCCCCAGCGCTGGCTTTTCCCGAGGCCACACGCTGCCCCAATGCACCTTCCCATTTCCTGCACATCCCCAGCGCCAGCGCGTCCCCAGGAGACAATTTAATGATTTCTATGGTGCCTGCACCAAAAAAAAACCCAAAAGCAAAACAATACAATGAACCCTTCCTGTATAAGAAATGCCTCGTATTCCCTTCTGCTGCCCCGGTCCTTTAACACAGTGCCACCAGGTTGCTGAAAGGGGGGGGTCGAAACCGTGGGGCTGCATCTGCTCCTTATTGCCTCCATACCTAGCAGAGTTCACATTCGGATTATCAGGGCTGGATATAAAACACCGCATCATGCACATTACTCAACTGCACGCAGATAGGAACGGATGGAGTGGGTGGGAAATAGCTTCCCTGGTACTTAACACTTTTCAAGCCTTAACATCTTCTTTTACTGAGCACTGTAACAATGCTGATAAGCAAATAATTCCAAAGACTTTTCCCCCAAAAAGCAGAATATCTGACTGGAAAAGTTGCCAGTCTGACGGTGAGGGTGTGGGAGCCAACCTCCTCCCCAGTCCTCCATTAGTACCCTTGCAAGTGGCTATTGCCACTATTACACTTTGTACCATTTTATACTTAATCCCTTCTGGATTACAGACATTTATTTCAACAATGTTTTTTTTCCAAATCAGTATGTTTCTGTAACAAGTGTTCATTTTGACAAATCGATATTTTCCCATAAAAACTGTTCTCCTGTAATACCCAATCAGCTCTACTTACAGTGTTACTTATATATTTCATTTTAACAGTCCCAATTTGCAATTCAAATAATCTGCAGACCAAAGATATTTGCTGAAAAACATGCAAATAATTTTCAGCCATTAACACACTAGAGTTGTACAATCTGTTTGCAGACAATTTGCAAAGATAAAGAAGGGCAAAGTTGCTCTAATAAATTATTAGCTGCTGATTATTGAATCATTCTTCGTCCCTGCCACAGCTGCAAATGAGGCCGGTTAAATCCAAAAGCATAAAAAGAGAGACAAGTTTTTCCAACACAGTAACCTATCATAGTTATCAGTGGAGACAGCTTTGCAAGTATGTCTCAATTAAAACATGTGTGTACCAAGAGAATTCCCTAAGCATGGGAAAGGTGGGAAGGTCGTATAATAAGGATCAGCGCACGGAGATGGACAAAGGTGTTCTGTAACTTGGAGAGAGAGAAAATCATGAGCAAACCACGAAGTATTAAGCCTGAAAAGATCCTCAGCCCAGCATAAATCAGCACAGCTCCACTGACCTTAAACGGGCTGCACAAATTTATTTTGGCTATAAATTACTGTGTTTATGAATGAACACTCATATACGCTGTCGTGCCCCACCATAAGGCGCTGTGTCTCTTGCAAAGCTGGCAGGCTCTCGGAGATTTGCATTCAAAACAACGCAGAGCTCAACAGCGCGCGTGGCTGCCCTCCAACGCAAAATGGCATCGAGAGCCCAAGAGCCAGCGAGCCCAGAACACACGCTTTGGGAAAATGTCCGAAACTCTTCAAAACAGACGGGTGAAGGTAATGGTTCCTTCCTCGTTGCATACAAAATCACATTAGAATTAGAGGAATCTTCTTCACCAGTAACAGTAATGGGGTGTCCATGCCTACGTTTGCGCAACACAAACATTGGAAACCAATGTAAGAAGTTCTGAGCACCTAACCCATGTTAAAAAAAAGAAGAAAAATCAATGCATGGTATAAATATTTGATACAACAGCAATAACATGCAGCTGGTCAGCATTCCCCTCTGTTTACTGGAAAGAAATTGCTTGCCTAAATCGCATGGACGGCAGCCAATGTCAGTTATCAGCGATCTCATTGATAAACACACATTATACTCGATGCCCTGAAACACAGGAATCCTTTGCCGAGCAGAGAAACAAAAGGCTCTGTCAAGCATGCTTACCAGCACTCAGATTTGCTCCTCTTCCAATGTGAATTGGGTTCAAGAAGCACTGAAGTATTTTCTGCAGGCTTCAGGGGAAGATCCTGAACAGCGCAGAGAGCTAAAAATTCCCTTTCACAAAAGTCCGCCATGAAAGGCATCTCCAAAGAAGGAGGAAAAAAATGGCGAAAAAAATGGCTTGAGTTTTTTGAGTCTGGTCTTTATCTTCTTAAGATATCAGGAAGAGAGTCTGAGGTAAAACTTGAAGCCGTTCAACCTGAACCTGTCACTGGCACTCTCCTTTCCTCTCAAACTTAAATTTGTATCAAGCCACACACCCATAACATAACTGAAAATTTTGGACACTATAGGCCTCTATACACCTAAACTCCACTTTTTAGAGCACATTTTTGAAGGAATGCATTGCAGGAGACTAAGTGAAACCTAATGCTGATTATTTTATGAGCCGCCACCATCAAATTATCTGTCATCTCACCGGAGATTAATTTAATTTAATAAAGTTGATACCACCGAGACCTGCCTGTATGTCCCTGCAATACTTGTGCTAATCTACCTCGCCGTGCCAAGCCAGCAAAGATCCAGAGAGTGCCTTTCCTCGCCTTTTCATCAGACGCCAAATCCTCGGGTGATCTTCAGACAAGTCAGGTTCACTTAAGTGTATCCAGCTGACAATAATAATGCCAAGGAAAGGCGCCCAATCACGTGCCCATATGGGGTTGTTTATACTGTTGCTTCAGTGCAGACCGGGAACGACCTTTTGAAGTGAATTTTGCCGTTGCTCACACTCACCGCACCCCGGTTTGCATCACAGAAAGGTCTCAGACTGCAGCACCTGGATCTCCTTCAGCTGAAATGCAGGTGGAGAACGTGACCTGGGAGTCCCCTAACTCCTTCCAACCACCAGCGTGACTGAGTCTGGGGGACTGGACCAGAATTAGTCTGAAGTGAGGCACTGCAGGCTGCACTGGGTGGCCATCAGGTCCTCAGCACCAGCCATTCTGCTCTACGGATCTGCTTCTGCTGGTCCAGTCTGCTAATGCAGCAATAGCCTTACCACCCGCGACAAACTAGACTGCTCTGGCGTTCACTGGTATCTAGCTAGTGACAACAACGTCACACTCTGGACCACGTGAGAAGACGTCAGCAGTGCCAAGAACCGGCAGATCCCATGCAGCCCCAAAGGTTGGGGACACAAGTGCATGGCAACCACAAGATGAGGACTGACAACCTGATAAACCATCCAACAGTACCTTAGCTGAGGCCATTGCTCCGTGACTCCTCAAATAGATGCTTCCTCCCCAGCTCCAAAGAGCATCTCCAGATCCACAAAAACTTAAAATATTTATTCCGGTGTCCCATTTATTCTGAGGAATGTAAACAAGGCCATTTGTTCACTGCGGTCTGTGACTGATCACTGGGAAACAGGTTTCCTGAGGATCTTTGTGCAGCAGCTGAAAATGAAAGTTTTCCTGGAGTTTCAATTTATAATCAGCTAAACCAATATTCTCTGCCTAGGTAATAAAAGATACTAAGTTTTATGATACCTCCCTAATGCCAAGTCTTTACATAATCTGTTATCAAATGAATCAAAATGAAGCTTACCGGGTTAACGTCAGAAATCACATTTTTACAAATTAGGTGCACTTAGGTTATATTTCCCTCCATAAACATTCCAATTCCCACAACAGAAAGCAATGTTATAAAGGTCAGGATGGAAATTGTGTTTCTGCTGTGTAATCTGCTTTGCAAATTTGTACCAGTGGTCAAAATGCCCAGAAAACTCAATTACTGACTTGCTATGACAACCACACATCAGCGGGCCTAGGTGACAGAGGTTATTGCAAAAATTAGTACCCTAATGCAAAAGGCATATTCTGTGATTCCAGTTGTACAACCTTTGCCTGATGTTTATATTGTTAAATATTAATGGCAGTACTGCCTATTATTTCAGACATATTATCAGGTACATAATAGTCTAGTTAAACAGGTACATTCTAAGTTGGAGTTGGAGGGGAAAAAACTGTCCATGTTCATTTGAACCATTTACTATTTAAACATGGTATTCTAATCAAAATAGTCATCAAGTGTTAGTTTTAATCACTATTATCATTTTCCCTTTAAGTTTAATTTTTTATGCAAATCTTACTTTAGTTTAGTGTTCTGGTGCCAGTAATAGTTCCAGGTAGCTTTTGAAATAAAGCTCCCTGCTGAGAGTGTAATGAATCAGTAAATGATACTAGCTTTGCCCATGGACAAAAACAATTCCAGTGGCTGCATTTATACTCTCATTGGGTTATACCCATAGAATATAAATTGATCTAATTCTAAATCATCCAAAGGAAAACGATGTAAAATGGATTTCAATTATACTATTGCTGTTTTACAAAAAGGCTTATCACACTACGGGGTGAAAAATCAACTCCTCCATAGGATTCACTTCCCAACGAAAGACATAACAACAGAATTTTCCATTTAAATTTTCTCCAGTCAATTTCATTCTTTTCTGACTTAATCCTAAGTATCTTTTTATCAGCTTCCTTTCCTGATAAAAATAATTAAATGCCTTATTTGGAACTCCCTTACTTTCTGCTTTCGTTAGTAAGTTCTACTTCTGTTAACCTTTTCATAATCCTACTTATGTCTTCTAAGAGAACCTGCCAATAAAGCAGATCGCTCAAAAAAATAACACAAGGTTGGATTTTATTTTCTTGCAAGTAAACCAGGACTTTTAAATTATTCTCACTTTAGACTAAGTCTTTAATACTCTTCCACTGCTTTGAATTTCTGTGTTGGTTTTTGCACTACAGTACGGTTGCTTTTGATAAACAATGAAGGATGCTCATCTGCTGCAGGTTGCTCCTCTTATAAGTTTATGTCTGTGTACTGGGACTTTACACAGCTTCTTTTTATAAGTCATTCATCAAGAGCTTTTCACATTCACTATGAAAGAAAAAATGGATTTCTAATTCATCTGTTTTATTAGCACACCAGGATACAATCTACTTAGAGTATGAATTTAGTGTGGGGATCTAGGGGAAAAACAATAGAAACTAACATAAAAAAGTATGGGTGGGAAGATCATGTATGCAGAAGAATTTTTCTTCTTTCAAGGATTTTGTGATCAAATAAGCACATAGCTCTTATGTTAAAAAGAAAATCTCACAAAGCGGCATATTAATCAGGAGCCTGGCAGATATTTGACATAAAATATAGGACACACTGCTTACATAATAAGAAATAATATATGGGTATAAACTTGACTTCCATTCTGTACAATACAGCAGCTGTATTTTCTATTGAATGTTTAGCATTGTAATTTTCTGGCCAAAAATCTTACTCAAGACTTTGTCTCAGTAAAAGAAATTCTGCTTTAAAGGCAGTGCATTATATTTTTATTCACTTCGGTGCCATGGTACGCGTCAGAAACTTTGTCTGAAGTAATAGCATTTTCAAAAAGTAAGTATTTGGCTAACTTTGCCTGCTTTCCCCTATACATTATCACCATAAAACATTTATGGCAGGTTCCTTAGGACCTGTTCTCCTGGTCTTCCCGTTGGAGGCTGTATTCTGCCAGGAGCTCGGAGACGTGACAGATCAAGGAGGGTTGCGATCATCCTCAGCCAGAGAGCAGCAAAGTTAATGGAAAAACTGCCTTTGGCTTCAGCGGGGTTGGGTCACACAGTCCTATGGGAAGCCAGACTACACAACCATCTCCTCAAGCAGAAACATGCAGCGGTCTGAAGTCTTTCCTATTACTGAGGCACACACACAGCCTCCCAGCACTCGGACCAGGACTCCGCTGATCATGAAATAAGTCTGTAGAGCAGGCAGGTCACACTGCTGTCTAGAAAACTACCTGCTTCTCCACTGACTGGAGACGACAAACTAAGACAGTAACCCTACAAGATAGTCAGTTAAATGAGATGAATCCCACCGTTTAAGTCAACACTGATTTTTCCAAACCTATCTTCTCCGTGTTATATGCAAACCGTTTTCTAACTGCTTCTTGAAACAGGTTCAACGTCCCCATGCAGCAAGCAAAGTAGTTTTAAGGGGAGCATTCTCCTATTAGGAGACAACATCCTCTTGGTAGCTTACACAGCTGGTCAACAAATAAACTAATACTTAGCCCAAAAAGTTCAAACAAGATGAAGATTCTTATTAGACAATGGCATAATTTTAATCAGGACATTTCACTCTCAAAAGTCCTAAGTCCTCACTTTAATGATGTCATGTACAGTTAACATTTTATAATATTCCCTTATTGTAACTGTTTTGTATCCATATAAAATAAGAAATTAGTAAAAGATATAGAACCAATATAAATAAGGTTGCAGTGAGCTAAGACTGCAGAACATATTTTGTACTATTATACCAAAATATCCCTTGTTCATGCTACCCAGTGTCAGAAATTATCTGGAGACCTGTTGCTCTGCAACGCAGTTTTATACACAGCATCTTTTCATAAAGACTCCCAAAACACTGTGTAAAGAAAAAGATCATTGATAATTTGCAGAATTAAGAAGGAAATAGAGATGTGTCAAAGACTGAGAGAAATCCACTCTTTTGTATCAAGGAGGAACAAACTACAAATAAGTGAACTGCTCCTAAAGCCTCTGCCATCATGGAGAGGCAGCAGGAAGGTAAATCTGTGAATTATGGTAGGAGTGGATGTGAGAGCGAGCAGAGGTCGGGCAACGATGACGGAGTGAGTCCATAAAGTGCTCTGCAAACTGGAGACAGCTCTTGTAGACTAAAAGCAATAAATTAACAAAGGAGGGAATGGTATGGGAGGCCTGGCTAGCAGGGAAAGAAAGGAAAGGGAAGAATACTGGCCTCCCTTGAAGATTTGGAGAGAGTCATTCGTATCAATATTAAAAGAATATTTTAAAGCTGGAGACTGCTAAATCCACAGATCTGAGAGGCACTCCCATACTTCAGTTAACCACGGGAAGCACTTTTCTAAGGCACAGTCCTGTCCTGCTCTCTCCTTCCTTGCTAGGAAGGCGAAGGGTTAGTACTTTGCTCCTCATCCAGCAGCATATTGTGCTCCATGTGTCTGTGGCACACTCCTAACCTGGTCGTCTTGGGGCTCAGCTCTGCCAAATTCCCATCCATCTGTTCTGGAGAGGTGCGTGTGCAGTGCCTGCTTGCTCCCGGATGCCCGAAAGCCAGCTCTGAGCAGCATGGATGTCTGGAGGGATCCCTACATCCCTGTATTCCCCAGCATGACATTTTAGCATAGCTCATATGGCAGAAGACGGATACCGAGCTATAGCACAGATAAATTCTGGCCATACTCCAAATGTTTTGATAAGCAAGTTTGCCCACAAGCAAGGCAAGAGTATTTAATAGTGTGAAACAAACTGGGTCAAAATCCTTCCAGTACAATGCATCTTAGACACGTGTAGATAAATGTAATTTTGTATTACTGTCTCACGTCTCATAAAGACTTGCGATAATGCCAAATAAATGACTGATGCACCTTTTCAATTCTCTGCAGATTAGCATTTTTTGTGTCTAGAATGCAAACCAGAGGAATGCGCAAAACCTGCAGTTCATGTTTAAGGATGTCCTTCAACAGCTCGCGGAATCAATGATATGTTTGATACTGAGCTGAGTCAGATCAAGATCTAAATCCTGATGTTTCTGCAGATCAGAGATTGCCGGAAACTGTCATTTTGAAATGCTCCACAACCTTTAATGAATCTAAGAAACTCTTAGTCACATAATTAATTTATATGCACAGATCTCCTACTGAAAGCAACAAATGAGTCAGAGTTGCAGAATCAGGTTCATGTCTTGGAACTACTTCAAAACATTTTTGTAAAAAGAAAATCAAAGTGGGCATGGCAACTGTAAATCTAATGGGATTTGAATGTAATTAATACTGAATACTAAAAATTAGGGTGTATAATCATAGTGACAATTCAAGCTTAACAAGAGTAGCATGGTAATGAAAGTATTACAAGCAATACCCTTCTCTCTCCCTTTCTCTCTCTCCACATAAATGTTTGGAACTAGGATTTAATACAAATCCACTATTTGAACTGAGATTAACAAATATTAGTCTCATTATAAATTTTAATAATATTTGCATAAACTTTATTGAGAGAGGAAGAAAAGGAAGAGAGAAATTTAAAATTCACAAGAAACAAATGCAAAATAGTATTGAATTTTCCACTGCTTTAAAAGCCTATCTAGGTCACTTAAACAGATTTCCAGAGGTAAAAAAGGCTGACTTAACATTGTAATAAGCAGAGCTGATTGGAAGGGAGGCTAGAAGGCATGCGGTAAAATAATTAGTTTAATAAACATATGGAGAAGACACTCGAGAAATGACTGCCTTTATCAGATGTTTATTATCCTAACCCTGGTAACATCTTGTTTAGCGAAGCAGGAATGCAATTATTCATGCGAATGTAAAATAAACTTTATATTAGATATGTGTTAACTTATTAAAGCAAAACTATAGTACACAGATGAAAATAAAGAGGAATACAAAAATCGCATCTATTTTTCTCTCTCGGGGAATTGAAAGGCTGGCAACAGATTCTCAAGGCAGCATTCAGTTATCTTCCAGCATTCTCCCTTTCCCTTAGCTTTGCCTTCTCTGCATCTATCCCAGTTTCAAAAACATTTCAAAGGCAGGGAATGGGCAACTCGCACACTCAGCCGTGCTTCCCGTCAGGATGGGTAGCACCAGGGGAGACAAAACCGAGCAAGGTTCTCTCTCCATGGGAGCCAAAACGTCTGCGCTTCTCCAGGCTCGATGAGGACATGCTGAATGAAATGCGTGATTCTCAACTAATAATCATACATACAACACGTCAAAAAAAGGTCTGTGAGGTCTGAATGGGCCCCGGAGCACGGCGTGTCCCAGGATGCGTGTTACACTTTCCTGGGACTTAGAAATGCAGATGAATTTAGCTATTAAGATCAGGAAAAAGAAAATCTCTCCTTAATAAACAGTTAACTGCAGTTTGCACAACACCAGGGCCTCAGGACTGGGGCAACAGGAACAGGGCTGCAGCAACCCACTCACACTACTACCTGGAACATTATTACCTTGCAAAGGGGGCTTCAGCTGGGACAAGGCACTGCATTTGCTGAAGAACATTTTTTTGCAAGCCAGGACCCATAAGAGGTGTCAGAGGATAATGTTCTTGGGCTCCACTGACTTCCACAGAACCAAGGTTTTCTACAAACAGGGCAGGTAAGACGGATTTATAATATTCATGAGGTTTATTTGGCACATTCTCATTTTCAACATATATCGATTTCAGGTGGTGAAGAACAGCACCAAGCAGCATTTTAGTGGGCATCACACTGAGTAGACAACTGAACCATATGCACACAGAGATACTAAAACCTCATTATTTAGTCCATGGCGCATAATTCACTGTGGACCATTTCCCTATTAATATTCAAGCAAAGAGCACTTTTAAGAAAAATACCACAGCACAAAAACTGATGAAGTTATAATTTTTAAAGTGCTTTCCAAATGATAGCAAATTAGAAAATATTTTCTTGACCAGTCTTGGAAGAATGAAGAGTTATGCTGAGTTTAATCAATACTTTTGAGAAACAGTTCTGCAGAATTTAAGTATTTTAACCTGAAGGTTATACAGCCAATATTCCTCCAGCAATATTCAAATTAGACAGCTGACCATGTCTATCAGATAGACTATAACTCCTACAAAAGCAACCCTACATTCAAAGAACATCAAATTCCGTCCTTACAGTTTACTTAGAGATACCCCATTTACCATTGGTCAACATATTTGGTCCTAACAGTTTTCAGAATAGCATTGGACTATTATACTGAAGAACAATTTATCTCCCCATCTGCAAGGATCCAAAGAAATACTGCAGTATCTTTGATTATTATTTTTTTTAATGTAATTGGTAGCATTTTTGCCACCAATCTCAGAAGTGATTGGCTACTAATAAACCAATCATAGTGCTCTCTTTAGGGGAAACTATTGCAGTCTGCACTGATGACCCCAATGGCATGCCTACAGTCCCACTTGGGAAGCTAAACCCAGAAGGTGTCTGCTGCTAGGTGCTAGTATAAGGTACCCAGCGCCTTGTAAATTCACATGCTATTATTCCATTCGCTCATTTTCCCATGTAGACAAGCACTGAATTACCAGGAAATGCAATCTACTCGTAATTGTAAGAGGATATCTCTTGATTACGGGTTAGAAAGTAAGAGGAGAAAGCCTACAAACTAACAAGAACCCACGCTTCGTGGCGCACCATACTTCATTAACTCTCACATAGGCAGTTGCATGGGTTCAAATAAATGAATATACTGAGGAAATAGCCAGCATTGGTTAAAGAACTTTAAACAGGGAAAGGATTTCATCCCTACAAGCACCTTTTTAAACTGGATACGGCGTCACCCCAAAGACAGGTTAATTGAAGCAATGACAAACGACAGGCCTGAAGTCATGCTGAGAATCACTCGTAGACATAGAAGGAGTTCGAGAAAGCCCCAGATCCTAGTCCATAACTCTCCCCACTTCCTCTCTGTCACTTATAAATGACGAAGGTTAAGAATCCCTTCCTATTTCTATGGACACTTGCACAACTTCCTCGCTCCAGCTGGAGCCTTACTGCTCTCGACCAGCTTGGCGGGCTGCCTGCAGATCTCACTCTCAGAGCTCCTGCTGCCCCCAAACATAATGTCATGGTAAGAGAAAACAGCATGTGTCCTCCTTGCTTCTGCCAGACATGGTTTCTGTAATTCAATGGTTTTCTTTTTTTATATTATCATCTCTACTGAGTGTCTCAGTTAACACAAAAGTTTAATTGCTTGAGGAGGCAGAGGCAATGGCATGGTTTCAGGGCAGGTCCACTGCTTACTACTTCTTACTGAGAGCCTCTAATTGGAATATTTGCCACTGAATTTTAAAGGCAATAAACTTTAGGAATATTTGCATATACAGTTTGGTTTGGGTGTATATCCTTGCTTATTAAATCTCCTAAGGACTCAATATTCATATGCTCATTTCCTGAGACAAACTTTAAATCCTCTAAGCCTCTAGGAAGCACTTTGTTTCTACTATTTAATTGCTATCTTTTATTTGATGTGACAGGGCTCTGTGATGATCAGATGAAGTCTGATTTGTAAGTGTTCGGATGGATGCAATGTCTTTTTTGATCTGCTGTTTTTATCTGGAGGACAAGGCCTGAGCTTCACTGTGTAAAGAAAAAAAAGGGAAAAGAAAAGGGAAATTCTTAGAGCCACTTGTAAAGTTGCCCATAAGTTTCTCAATGGCCAAGTGATACACAACTTTTTCTGAAGAAGTCATAAGAACATATTAATATTAGATAGCTCAAGACTGAAGAATCAGCACGCCTACTTGAAAAATACTGTGTCAACCTTTGAAGGCCAAAGGAAAGATCTACACTATTCATGCTATTGTGTAGCTCTGTATACATTCCAATTATTTATATAGAAAGCTTAATGGCCATGGATTATTTGCCTCATTGGTTGTGGTGTTAGGAAATAAAACAACAGGAAATATTCATTGTAATATCTTTCTATATTGAACTTCCTCTTGGCTGAAATATTAAAATTGGCTGCAAGGAAAATTACACTGCAGAAAGAAAGAGCAGTTGTATTTATGAATACAACTGACAAACCCAAGGCTTTATTTCTCTTGGTTTGCAGCAGTGCCAGTGGTTATACTGTAAGGGTCCTTCACTTCGGGGTTGCTCTTCTCTCTCTTGATCGAGTAGCTTTTCAGTCACTGCCACTCCGAGGTGGCAGCTTAATAACACAAATTTGGGGCATGTGGGAGGAGAGAGCATAGAAGGAAAAAAACCCCAAATGACTGGAAAAAAATGAAACTTGTTATCATAGACAGTATTTCAAAGAGAATGATGTTGAGCAGCATGTTATGGTTTTTTGATGTGTAATCACAGTATTACATTGTATGTTTTACTACTAAAATCACTGTTTTATGATTAGGTTAACTTCAGTCCAGCATTTTGCATTGGCAAATTTGAAGACATTAATAATTTGAAAGTTCAATACACACTATGGGCTAATCTCAGAAAAAATATTACGGGAACAAAAGCTGTGGCTTAGGCCTATTATGCTGAAAATTTAGCCTTAATCTCTTTGGCAGTTAGCATAGATTGTGAATGGCAGCATAAGGGCAAAATTAAATGGCAAGCCTTGATTTGAAGACACTTAGTTACCTTGAGGTTGGTAGATCCAAGACAACTATCTAGTGGAAAAAGCCCGAAGAGAGTTCTTACTGTGGTGCTCATGTTTGTGAGCCCAAGTCAAAACCAGTGCCGGAGGTCCCAACATGGTTTAACAGTAACAGTTTCTAAATTGAATCATCCTGGGACACCATGCTCATCTTTTCATTTATTTTTAACCTAGGGCAAAAGACATATACCTATATAGATATACATACACATTCTTCACTTTATTACAGATATTTGAAAGATGAGATAATTTCACTAACCAGTTAGAGCCATCTTACAGGCATGATGTGTTTTGCTTTCTTCAACAAAGAGGGAAAAACTAAGACAATGATGGTTTTGTCTTATGCCCTGAGATTAACAAAATTGAGGCTCTAATCCTTCAAAACAGGAAGCAAATTTTAAAGACAAAAGTATGGTGCACTTCTTCACTCTGGAAAATTGTCACCTTCACTCCTACGTTACCAAAAACACTTCTGCCCACCTAAGCATGCCTCAAACTGTTACATGCAGTCATTTTTATTCATATCTGCAATTTGTCTAGGCGCTACCTTTATCTTATTCCAATAAAGAGCTCTGTAAAGCTGCATCTCATCCACCTACCAACGGATTACAGCCCAGCCATCTCACTGTCTCGGCTACCACGCTTCCCATTCAAAATGAACAAGGTGAACGAATAAACCCCTCTACAAGTTGACAAGCGAGGGCTGAACAAACACAGCAGTGCTAGAAGCTCTCAAAAAGGAGAAAGGAGGAATTTCTGAAGAGCAATGCAGGCACCTTTCTCCTGGCCTGCGAGACCTTTATTCAGATCTCATCCATCCCTTGTAGATTTGCAAATGGGGCAGGCTTTCATTTAGGTAGCAAGAGTCCACTAGCCATCACCAAGCAAAGTGAAACCAGAGCAGATTCGTTACAGCAATCAGACCTAACGCTACACCGACAACGAGCAAAACCAGCCGGGAACTGCACCGCTGCAACAGTTGGCTCATTATTGCTTTTGAACATGCTTATTCTGCGAGGACAGATTACAGAATAGGCATTAATCAGCAGGAATTTAGTATCAGCATCTCAGCTGGTACAATCTTGCAGAGTTTAATTGGAAGCAATGAAATGGCACCAGTTTACACCCGGGGAGGATCCAGCCCCCCTGGCCGCGTCTTCGGGAGCTGCTGGGTGTCCTTCAGGAAGCGCAAACAGCCCCGACACAGCAGATCCAACAGTTGGACTATTCTCTGATCATCTGTGAGGACAAGAGCAGGCAATTAGCAGAAAGCTGTTTATATCTGTTTCAAGCACTGGGGTTTATTTATGACAACCATGGTAAATGAACTCTTTAAAAACTGGTCCACTGTGACAGCAAACTTTTCACGTCTGTTTTATTACCTCCTTCAGTCTTTTGACATCACTGGACATTTTCTTTCTCTGTTTTCTTTTCTACTCGGGGAAGGTCTGTGCTGTATTTTCATTTGCATTATGTAAAATAAAAAACCCAATTATAGGAAATTAGAATATATAATTTATGAGAAAAAATTAACATATTTTGACAATTACTGAAAGATGCAAGAAAGAATATCAAGATATTTCAAACTGTACAGAAATATTCATCTATGGTATTATTTTCTTGGGAGTAAAGACTGTAGATTCATCAGTTGATCATAATTTGCTACATGGAATCAATAGTCTAAAACAGGCAGAATGACCTCCAAAGCCTTATTTAGATAAAAATAGGCTTTTAGTGAAAAATGTGCATTAGACACAGCTGGATATTGACAGTCTGAATCAAATATTAACCACTTGCATTTTTTTCATCTTCATGGCTAGTGCTTTCTTCCGTCAATGAGACATGGCTGCAATTCAGAAATACCGCCGTAGGTCAGCACCGAACTGAATCCACATCACTCATAAAAGCTGACAAATAAGGCTACTGAAAATATAATACCTTAAATCCTGGTTAGTACATTTGATGACTGCCTCATTAATAACAAAACAAAAATGCTTCAGGGATTTATGACTATTGCAACCAACGATTGCATCCTTGCAACCCTTTTTTTAGATTTAAGGGTGGCAAGAAAGTGCCATCAGAGATCTAGGAGGAGCGATAAGGATTTAGCCTTGCCTGCTTCTTCCTCAAGATAAGGTGACTTCTTTCCCAGTGCTTTTACATTTCATCTTTAAAATAAATTAGTATTTTTAAAGGCCAAACTTGTGGTTTCATTTTTCACTTTGACAGCTCCTGAAATGCAGATAGATTTTGCATCATATAGAGATTTCCCTTGTTTCTGTTTGGTTTTCTTTTGTTCCAGCACCATACAATAAATCAGTGACTTTTCAAATGACCCCGTAAAACACAGAATCAGAAAATAAAGCTATCCCAGTTGGACATTTAGCCAGGAACATTGTCTTCTCATCTTGAGGAATCTGTTTGTTGTTTTTATTTTCTTCCTCTTAGGCAGTTCCTTATAATCTGCTCTACAAAGATATTTAACAACTCAGGACCTTTTTGCAAAATTCTGGTGAAATCTCTAATTTTGAAAATTGTTAGAAATGAAGTTCAAAGATGACATATGGAAAGAAACTGTTTGTTCCTTCAAAGATGGGGAAGGAGAGGCAGAGGCCCATCCATATTATTTGCCTTAGTATTTATTTTCTCCATCTGCAGCAAACCCTAACAGCTGCCCAGCTTCATACAGCCAATCCTTCACCTCGGTCTTTTTGCTTATCATTTTTTCCTATTCACTAGTTGTTTCTAAAGGTTTTGCTATGCCAAAAGAAAACCCCAAACACTGAGATTTAAGTAAAAATAAAATCAGCTGCATCTGGGACAAACTGTAAATACAACTTCCAGTAGATGAACCCTTCATAAATGTCAAGATAGGGTGTCCCATGTTTGCGTATCACCGCAAAGATAACCAGCATCCTTATGTGCATCAGCCTGGAGGAGCTTGAAAACGCTGCCTTGATTATTACTCTGATATTTTGAAGAGAGTCTGTTTACTTTATTTGCCACTGAAAAGGATATCTTGCTTTCATTTTATGAAAGAGCATGTGGTTTTAAAAGCATTCTTGCCTTCCAGCTGCCTGGATGACCCTTGTGTGCCTGGAGGAAGCTTTGAGCATTGATGAAAGATAACAAAACCCCGCTGAGATGCTCAACTTCCACTTGTTTTTCTAGAGGTGTAGGTAAGGATTCTGCTGCCCAAGATATAAGGCACTTGTCTATACAGTGCATATAAGCGCACAATCGAGACCTGAAGCGACAGTCAGGATTATCCAGCATCTACATTAAAGCATTTGTACAAATGTGCCAACTATGCAGAATATACATTTCTTCTTCTAAAAACTGTCAACTGTAGACATGCTCTAAGTACTGTAATTCTCATTTTAAATTAACTATTAAATTATAATACATGGTTTACTAAACAGTGATTAAAAGTCAATTTGTATTAATGCTGTGAATGTTAATCCATCACAGGTTCATTTGTTTTATATAATTCCTATAAAGCATGCATTACTGCTCTTCTAAAATATTTTTGTAAACCAGTTCCTCCAAGAGGAACTGGAAGAGGCTGTATGTATTCAACAGTTCTCACTGTGATTTATTTTTGAGAAAGTAACACCATATGGGCTCTAACAGCATACACTATAATGGTATTGGACACTGGCTTATTTGTCTGTGCTGTTTTGTAGACACTGAGGACATGAGGCGAATGTAAAACCTGACTGTAAGGTATCAGAGTGATGGAACGTTAGTCAGTGAAAGAGAAAACTTTTCATCAAACTGATGATTAACTACGGATGTATTTTTCTACAGACATTTTATGTTGTATAATGAAACCATAATATGAGCATATATTATTCTGTGACTTCATTAGAAATTTAAACAAGCTATAATGACACAAAGTATAGGTCACTGTGCACAACAGTGCTCAGTGGGTGATTTATTATCAACTTAACAGAAGCAGAATTGGACTTGACACTGCAAATTTTGATTCACCTGCAGCAGGACAATTCTGACATTAAGTAATTCTCAGAATATAAATTAGTAGTGAAACAATATTTTCCAACTGTTTCAATTTATTCTAAAGCAACAGGCATGTCATGACAAGATAGAAATTAATTAAAAGAATTCCAGAAATATCAGGCCAGTAACTGATGTATCATTCCCAAAGTCATTCAGTCACATTCTGTAGCTAAAAGGCTAGAATTTGATATTGCAAGATTAAACAGAAAACACAACTCAATTGATATAAAGATGCAACACAGTGAGAAATTTATACAGCAGCAGGAGAAAAACGAAGCACAAAGTATTTAAGTATTTCCCCAGGTCACAGAGCAAATTTGTGGAGGTGTCAGCAGATGATTCTAGTATCCTAATTCCCAGGAAGAAGCTATACTTGCAAATCCATGCATCTTGGAATAGCTTCTGATTCCTAACACAAAACAGCTTTTCATTTAGTAAAGACATTCAGTCCTTTAACCTACACTGTGTATCACTTAATCCTATATGAGGATTAAAATAAGGCACGAATACTGGCAGACTAGGTTTATATTTGGGAATAGGAGGATGAGGAGGAAAAAAGCTTTTTAAGGTATTCACACAGATTTACTTTAGTAAATACACAAATTAGATATTAATTTGGGACCACAAGCAAAGAGAAGAAGGGAACTTCTCTCTCAGCAATGGGTATCTTCTCAGCTGCTGTGGAACAACCTGTGCTTGCAAACGTGGAATTCCCGCACAGATAAAACAGACGGATTCAGCAGAGGAGACTGACATAATAGACAGATGTCAAGCTTGAAAATCTCTTGATACATAACTGTAACTTTACAGCTTTAACATAACATGGGAAAATAAATAAAACCAAGCAGGATTGTCTCGCTCATGGACTACTTGTGTCTGTACAAATAGTAGACCCTTGGGGGGAGGTAGGGATATTCCTTTTATTCCTCCTGCGGAAAGACTTGGGTAATGAGGGGCTATTTGGCTTAGGCTAATAACAGTCTTTTTGACAAGCGCTCTCATCCGCTGGTGCTGGCGCTGAGTGAACAGGCAGTTCCAGATCCATCAGCCGCTCCGGAGGCTGCAACCGAGTGAAAAGCCCGCCTGCCCCGACTCCCAGCACAGGCCAGGCAAAGCCAGCCGAGGGCTCCGAACTGTGTTTGGTTTTAAGTATCTTAGAGAGAGATGCTGTCAGGCACCATGAGGCAATGACTAACAGACAATCGGTTTTCTTTCTTGGAAGAAAAAACCCTGTGTTTCATCTGTATAAAAGTCAAGCCGAGTTAAAGAGATTCACAATATAGACCGAATTTTAACCAAAAATATCCAACTTAAGTCCCTTATGCTGCAGAAACAGTATTCCCTTTCATATCTGTGTCTCTGGATTTCAAAAAGCAGCCACCTAACTCCATCAATCTCCTGTCCCTATTTTCTTGCCTTCTGCTTGAACACAATCGTATCTGCAATTTTCCTCTAATAAAAAATTCTTCTGATTTACTTTCTCATAATTTATTCACTTTTAAAAAGAGGATGATAAACAATAATGGCCATTTAAAGACCGTAACCAAGGATAATGGAAATTCAGTCACCAGCAGTGCAAACTGCAGTCTATCACTGACCTAATGATGAAAGACTGTTTAAATATGATAAACCTCTTGTTAGGAGCTAAAGTTAAGATTAAATAAATATATTGCCTGCCTAATTTAGGTCATTTGGCCTACCATTTAGGTTGAGTTACGCGGGAAATTAATTCAACAATCCATGATCTAAGCAGTAAGAAATTCCTTACTGTTATATATAACCATATCCTCATCATTCTGCAAACACAGACCTTAAGCCTGCACTCATCAAATTAATCCATATTCGCCATTAACTTTAAGGGGAAGAGGAACAGGTCCAGTTTCAATGACATCCCTTGTGGGCAACCCTTGGCTGACAGTACTCCTTAGCCGGCGGCTTCCCCAGCAGGGCCTTTTGCACCGCTTTGGAAGGACGATTTCGTTATACACCATCTCCTTTATAAACACACCACAGAAGAACTGGACATCAAGCTAACGCTGAACTGCATCGGCTTATACTGCCTTCGAGGCAGAACCTGACAATGATTATTGATCCTGGCCTGAGTATTCTTCCTGTCTCTGCTGGCACCGTTGCTATTTTTGGAAAGAACTGCTTTTCTGCTTTAAGACCTACCAATAAGTCTGATTTACCAAAACACCCTAAGGCACATCTAACCTGACAACAGAGCCCAGCAAAGAAAGATGCTTTCGTGAACACCAAGCGTGCTGTTAAGTCCATGTGGCCCAGCGCAGCATGAGCCAGAGATGCTGCTGGTGCCCTGTAAGGACTAGAGCTCTGGTAATACAGCCCTGCATCTGAGCTAATCAGCCCCGTCTGTCAGCAGAGCTAATTAGTTGCAGCTCACTGACGTGCTGAGCTAGCTGCACTGATTCCCACCCGAGAATTAACCTGCTCATTGCTGGCCCAAAGCTGCTCCGTGCTTCAGACGAGTCTCTCCCACTCTGTGCTCCTCCTAAGATGGCTCCTTGACTAAAATATAGTTGTTAACCCACATGAATTCAACTCTCATTTCTTTCTTCTCTCTTGCCCACCTGTGGAGGCATTGCCAAATGTGACTCAGAACATGTTGATTTTAAGTGAACAGAAATGAACCCCAGAAAAATAAAAACAGCGCTGCTAACAGCTTCTCCAAACCCTGCACGCAACCACAGGCAAGGAGGTCATCTCCTGAGGCTACTGTATAATGCAGTCTTATCTCAGGCCATCCAGACTTACTAAGTTTCCCAGCTGAAGTCAACTTTAGGGTACCACTTTTGATCACTTATCCGATGCAATTCCCACCCTGCCACAGCTCCTGCTGCATCTGTGAAGTGCACATTACCATTACTGGTGTGTTAGTGACTCTCCAAATTAACTACAGCTGTGCTGGACAGTACCTAATGCCGGGGACAGGCAGTCACTGCCCAACTGCTCCATGCAGTCTGAAAATAAGCTTGAACAAAGGAAGAGGAAAAAGAGGTGGAAAAAGAGGAAATAAGTAGGTATTTTTCCACCCTACCATGGTCAGACTAGCCTCTCTTCTTCATTGCTATTCATTATTATTTGGCTACTTAAACAGGGCAAAGGAGGAGATTCCCTGTAATACAAAGAATGGATGGGAAAACTGGCTGCTGCAAGGATTCAGAAGACCTACTGTTGTGAATGTAGATATGTCCTTATATACACACGGCATCCAGAACTTGAGAGAAATTATAAAATGCCTCCAGAAACAGAACAGTGGTCAAAAAAAGTACCTCTCCTCCCTCTCCAGTTTCTCCTCCTGTTGTTTGGAAGAAGTTGTCAAGAAAAAGCTATTCCTTTGTTTTATGAGAAGTCTCTTTTAAGAACAAGACTTAGAGCTAAGTGCAAAGAGCCACAACATTCTCTTAGAAATGGGTAAAAGGAAAAAAAAAATCATAATGCAGACATTACAGAGGAGTTTGAGCAAATATGTGAAGGAGTTCTCGCTGTTACCCAAAGCCCACGACAAACGCTGGGCAATCTTCCATGCACTTTAGCTGCTATAATTCTTTTCTTACAAGCAACTGCTCTGCACATCTTCGCTAAGATCTCTCTAAAGACAGTCTATAAGCTTTCCCTTGGTGCTACAAGGTACTGGTTTCCTGACGTAGAAAATTCCGTAAGACTGGAAGGCAGTTATGCCAAAATTATTCAAGTGCCATCCAAGCCAAATCTAAAGCTAGACATGCAAAGGAAGAGCACGTGTGGGAGAAGGCAGGGGGGACAAAGACTTAAAACTAGTGCATTAACTTACTGAACTTCCTATCACTTGCTCTTATGTCCCTCTCTATTGAAATGATTTTCTATTGAATTGCTCAGCAGTGCCTCCCATTATGGTCTGAATATGTATAGACACAGCAGGTGGTTTAAAAATAGCTGCAAGTTTCTCCGAAAAAAAAATATGTGGAATATATTCAGCTTGTTTAGGGAGAATTTTAATGACACCTACAGCAATTTACAGCTGACAAATTTTTATGTTTCTGTAGTGCAGAAATACCCAAAATGAATTATCTTGTTTATCACTGGGAAAAGGACAGTAATGAAACATGCTAATTTGGAAAGCAAAATTAAATTCCAGAGAAGGCACTACTCAAACAGGTGCCATCCCAATTACATTTGTTACACCTTGGAATAACATTCTCCAATATTACAGGCAGAGAAGTACTGCAGGTTGCAATCAGATGCAAGTATGCTCTGTGCAAGAGCACAGTTGCAAAAGCCCGGGCGCGTGCCTTAGACTGCCTGCATTACATCTCAGTCGGTTTTACCCATTACATCGTAAAAGGAGTTTTCTCCATGGGACGCCAAGTGATGGCCGTATCACCTAATAAAAAAACCCACACATTCCCGAACCCAGATCCTCTACTTACCTGGACTCCCAATAATATATATCAGAATAATAATGACCACTTTCTAAAATACATGTTATGATATAAAATTAAAAAAAACTCTTAAAAAATGGCTTGAAATAAAGGGAATACTCTTAGCTGTCATTCTCACAGTAGTACTAATGCCATTTTGGAGTATTTCTATATGCAGTTATGATGCTGCCATTTGTTACCAGTAACTCATAAACACTCTATTATTTTACTTCTAAGCTCCTTGATTAGGAGCTCACAGGTTTAATTCCAAGGAATCCTAGAATTAAACCATCTTACGGAAAGATGATGTGTGACTCTTTGTCAAGGAACGTTTATTGCTTTGGATCCGCAGTCCCTCCTGTGGCCACCAATCATCATTTCTAATTATCACTTCAAATCACACAAAGTAGATCCCCTGCTATGCACAGAAGGCAGGTGGGTGAGCGGAAATCTATTATAAAAACAGGCCTCCAGGGAACGAGACTCGCACTTTGCTGTTTTTCTTAGATTTTAAAAAGCAGTGCTGTTAGTTATAGCCCCTCTTCTAGAATAACTTAAAAGCTTCGGGGGCATCCTTATGACATGGCTAACTAGCTCGTAGCAAGAGGTGGTTGTCGTACTGCAGAAAAAAGAAAGTATGTGTTTCAAAGTAGTAAAAAAGTGGAAGAGCACCAGTTACTACGGGATGACATACATGACAAAATGCCTCCAGGAAAACACAGTTGTATATCTATAAAGCAGTCGTGAAAAAATGTTTCAGAGTATAACAGCTCAGATAGCACCTTCCGGCTCTGAAACGAGGATCTCAATATCTAAAGGATAGACCAGAATTCGCCGTTTGGCACCACTTTAAGTAACATATTTGAAAAAAGTTAGCTAGGAAATACATGATAACACTGATTAAGAAACGAGCAGAAGCCCCCTCTCTATCAAGGCATATTAATATATATAATATATTAATATTATAGTGTGATACGATACTATTATCATGCTATTTAGTATCCCTCACTCAGTATTGAGGGCAGGCTCCGGTGCTGGATGTGCCCACGGATGCAGCATCTTTACTAGATTTCCAATCCTGCCCCCATGAGGCAGTACGCAGCGTGCCGGGGAAGGTACTTCGCTACCCTCTTTCAACATCCTATTCAACCACCCCTAAAAGCTGGTCTTCAGTGTGCTGCGAGTGTTGTCTATCACGGTAAGGCAGGCTGCCCCGTTCTTTGCTGGGTTTTTGCTCTGTATTACCCATCGCCTCTCTCTTCAGACACCCCTACTGCAGGGCTTAAAGGAGGGGTGAAGGAGCTTTTATATTGCATTCATACAGCTACCTAAAAAGTTGGGGTCCTGGTCTGAGATGGACATGCCTATACACTATTGATAACAACAGCAAGACGGTCCCATATGTGGAAGAGCGCCCTTTGGCAAGGTCGTTAAAGGTCCAGGTAAGACATGGCAATATGAACTGCAGCAACAGGGCCATTTAGCTACGCCTTTCTTAGCCATGCTGGAGATTTAGACAGGACAATGTGATTTGCCTTCGCTCATCCTCAGTTAAAAGCAAATGCCTCCTGAAGGTGTCTCCTGTCACTCAGCTGGATATATCAGGCTGACTAATGAAGCTCTGCAGCTGTTTTTGAGTCCTGGTAGGAACATGCGTTTGAATACAGCACCGTTGGCTAGGACGGAGCAGCCAGCTCCCTGCAGTAACACGTCTGCAAAGGCAGCTCTGGTTAATAGTGACCCGAGATCGGTTAAATCTTACATTGCTCTTATTTTATTTATTCGTTTTCATATACAGGCCCATCACAAAAGTGCTAGAATTGTTTTTGCCTGGCCTGCTGTAGTAGCACAACACAAGAAAAGCTGAATGGATCTTTTATGCATTCAAAGTTATCCCCCTCCCCCAGAAAAGAACAAGGACCATTCCTGTATGTAGGAATGGACACTAAAGACATAGAAGGGTCTACAAAAAAATTTTACTAGCTGTAGATATAATAATAGCGATATTACAGGCCAATAGTATATACCTTCTACAGACAGTTATAAAAGCTTTTGTCTACAAGTTTTATACTAAAGAGAAACGGGAAGCAGATGGTGAGCAGGAAAAATTGAGTAAATGTGGCATTTTATCTTTTTATAGGTCAGGGAGAGAGCTGGGATAAGAAAATAAGGTTATTTCAATACTACTTTGAAAATCCTTGTCCCATTTTCTTCACACTCTCTTAAGGACAGAATTAAAATACCAAGACCTTTTGGGCGGGAAGCAAGAAAAGGCAAAAGAGTAAAAGTATGCAGTTTCACAGTCAGCTTCTATCAGACCCTGGAGGGGAAAACCACAAGCAAAATGCAGGAATCTAATCTGGAAGGCAAACTGAATGCATCAGAAAGAATTTGGGTAGGGGACGGACATGGTGCAGAGGAGCAGATGCTCTCTGCGCACTGTCTTTACCCAAGGATGCGACAGGCTCCCAAGTCAGCCAGGCAACAAGGGAGAGCCAAAAACATTAAAATACTTACAATATGAGCTAGAATAAGATTTGAGATGTGCATGTGTGGCGGGGGGAGGGAGGAGTGCAGTTAGGGGTTTTTTTTAATTATTATTTTTAGAAGGTAAAATTCAGCTTTACTAGATTAAAATAAATCTTGGGAAAAAAAAACAAACCTCTCTCTCTGAGCACTGGGTACTCTTGGTGGGGATCAGTTTTGCTCTCCCTCCAGCAACTTTCACTGCCTTCTCAATCTGCAACGAACGTGCGCAGACCTCCTCGGAATTTGCTTTTCCTCCACGATGAGGGAGGCTTGGCTGGAGAGCGGCTGCCGCCCCGCTGGGGCGTCTCCGGCCCTTTGCTGCGCGGGAGGCTCTCAGCGTGCCGTCCTTCTCTCCCGGCACTCCCGAGGCCTCTTCCCGCTCGAGCGTGCTTGGTTGCCCTCCCCGGGGAGAAGCAGTGCTCCCGGTTCCCGGCGGGCACGAGGTGAGACGTGGCAATCGGGCAGCATCCCTTCCGGCTGCCGACCCACCGCGTTAACACGTCACCCCCTTCCCGCCCAAGAATAAACGGCACGTATCCTGCCTATCCCAAGGGGTTACTGGGCCGAACCTCAAAACTGCTGGGAGAAGGGAAAGCTGAGAATGAGAGAAAAGAGAAGAAATCTGAGGGTCAGGGTACAAAGCAGAGTACGCTAAAGCTCAAAAACAGGCACGAAGCTATCGGCGATCTGCCCAAATTCTTTTCATGCACAACCTAATGTGCTAATCAGGTTTATCTTCAACATGTGATGGGAAGAAATAAATATGCCATCTATTTCAAGAAGCATTTTTCCATTTTCATGTTGGAAGAAACTGCTGGTGCTGAGGCATACCAGGACCTCCAGAGTACAAGACACAACCTTTGTTCCAAGTATAATCCGTGAGCAGACTTATTACTAAACAAATTTCTATCAGAAAACACTGATCTTTTAAGACCTTCATTTTTAATTGGAGAGCACTGGTTTCAATGAAAGTACCGGTTTCAATGAAATATGTATCAATAAAAATTTTCAATACCAATACGGTCTCATTAAAAACAGACTGAGGTTCAAGGCCTTTTGAAAAGGAGCAGAGAGCACTTTCCAGGTGAATATTTTAACCGTGCCACTGTTGGCTTTCATTTTCCAACAGTCTCCATTTCATCCTTATGCTGTTTCAGATAATCTTTGAAACCTAAAGAGGACAGGAAAGGAGACAACTATCCTAGTCATCTTCTAATCAAGCTTTGCTTGAAATTCCTGGTATAAAATTTCTTATTCTTTTTCTAATTATGCTTTTGTTGTCTTTGAAGCTTCCTGCAAGGTCCAAAAGCTTAAAGGCTGGAGTAGCGAACCACTGCATTCTGATGAGGCTCTTTAAATCTCACACCCTGTAACACATAAGAGCCCAACATAAATCACACATTAAGTCGCTGTACTGCCAGATGGAGCCCATTTGTACGGCGCTTGGAAGACAAGGACCTTCACTTCATTTGCGCGATGCTTCTGATTAGTTACAGGTCATTCAGCCACAAGATGTTTCTAACACCTCGCGCAAAGCGGTTATGACAGCACGTTCCGGGCGAGGGGGGAAGCGCCGCCGGCGCTCCGCCGGGCATCGCCAAAGGGCCGCCGATTAACGCGCCGCTCAGCCGGAGCCGATGCGCGCACCGCAACCAGCCCTCGTTCCCGCACGCGGCAAGGAGGGCGCCGAGCCTCCCGAGCGCTGCTGCTTTCTGCCGGCGACGGAAGCGCCCGGCGCTCCTGAAAGGAGGAACGCAGAAGGGCCCCGCTCCGTTTGATGTGCCGTCTTACGTCTGCTTTTACTGCATTTAAAAATTCCATTTCATTACGTTCGTGAAAGCCGAATCCATCACGCTGCGGAGTCTAACAGCTGTGTTGCATATAGATATTGATACCCACAGGCAAAACTCTTTTATGGGACATCTCGTGGGATCAGAGAGAGAAGCTCCAAATGTTTCAACTGAGCGGTAGCTGGGATGACAAATAAATATTTGAGACGTACAGACATGTAGTCAGACTCTTCACGTTTGATTTCTAAATAAAGTCTATAAAATATGTAGCTATGCCTGGAATCAAATGCCTTGTGCCACACACACTGAAACTTATCACCTGCCTTTTACAGCAATATCATCATCTGTTAAAGCAGACAACTTAATCTATGTCTGTACCAGTGATAGAGAAGATTAAGCTTAATATTTATTACCCTTCCTAACCCACATCTAAAGCAACCGCAACTGTTGACGCCTGCTGCACAAGGAGCCCTTCATGTGGGGTTTCCAGCCCAGCTCAGATTGCACAAAAAGCTTCCTCTCCCGTGTTTTCCAGCCCAATTTTCTAGTTACAGAAACTCACTGTCAAAATGGTGGCCCAGCTCGTGCAGGTGCAAGTTTTACTGTCAGCAAATGGAAAATATACTCCAAGGTACTGAGCTCTTCACTGCTGTTGACTGCCTGCATGGCCTAAATACAAAGCTAATCTGTAAAAGCAGAAAGTACGGCAAGAAGTCACTAATTTCTTTCCATATTAATCACATCATTAAACATCTGTAAGGCATTCAAAAAGGGAAAACGAACACACACAGGGCCTAATTTAGAAAACTGAGTAAACATATCTATGTTCAGCATTACTTGGATATTTTTATTTTATTTTAATAGCAATTTAAATAAATTTTATAAATTCAGTTTCCCAGCTGATTTTGGCCTAGGCATTCAATAGCTCCACGCTTTGCTTTTGCCGTCTATAAAACTAGTGGAATCGTCATTAGTTTTGCTGCCAAAGGCCCTGGGAAATCCTGCCTGAGAGGGGCCGTGGAGACTCGACCCCTTTGGACGCGCCGGCCGGCGACAGCTAGCGCTGAAAGGCAGTGCCGCGACGGCCACGGCGCTGCTCTTTTTGTCCTATTCCGCTCGTTTCGTCGGTTCTTTCTTTCCTAACGGATCGCCGTGGCAAAGGGCTGGGAAGGAGCAACACGAGTAACCTGCTGCGTGCGCTGCAAGACAAGACGAGTTAGATTTTCAGCGCCCAACCGGGAGAACGGCGGGGAGAGCTCGCATGCGGCGATGCGGCCACGAGCCACATCCGAGGGAAGGTTAAAGGGAAACGTCAAGCCTGCCGGCAGCTCGCTCGTTTGAAGAGAGGCAGGCAGCAAAGCTCAAGCGCCGGCGAGGGGCAGGAGGGCTCCAGGCTGCGGGGGCACGCAGGAGGTGACGGCTGGTGCAGAGGGGACGGCGGGTGCGGATACGAGGTTAGGAAGGTCGGGCAAGTCCCCAGAGAGGGTCTAAGCAGCGGGGAGCCCTTCAAAAGAAGCGCCGTGGCAGAGCACTGCGAGCTCTTGGGAGCTTCCCGCTGCAGGAGGAAGCGCTTGAGCTAATGCCCTGGAGCATTTAGGTTGAACTTCAGCTGCTGCATCCCACTGGGGCAGTTCGGGGTCCACTGAAGGACGAGCTTCTAGGCTGGCTTCCTCGGGCAAGCCAGCGACGTGGAGAAAGCGTGAGCCCCACCGAGCAGCATGGTTTTGGTTTGGTTTGGTTTGGGTTTTTTTGCACTAGTGGCCAAATATCTGCATGTGTTCATTTCTCATATCTCAGCTCAAAACTTGCAGCTCAAATGCATTTTGGGTGTTAACTCGCTTTGTTTTGGCATGGCGGTAACTAATGAGGTGACAGTTATTTTAATTTTGCACATGAACTTGCCTGTTGCGACTAAATGCCTTTAAAATATTTTGATAATGACACAAGTATCACTGATGAAAAGAATATGCACATCTTTGGCTCAATTAAAGTATTTTCATATCGTTAATAAATTAGAAATTAGCATTAATGAATAAGAAATAGTGTATCTGGCTGAAAGTCAACTGTTCCGATTCAGGCCCAGACATAATTTTAAAGCAAATTAGCGATGTCTAATGTAATGAAACATGCGCTTCTTACAGCTAAAGACTGACTCATTCTTTCACTTAAAATAGCTCTATAGTGTATGGTCAACACAGAGAACGGCAATGCAAGCGAAGCAGGTGAGCACCAGCTGATTAGCAGCTGCTGCTGCTTCAAGGTCATGAAAAAATGTTCAAACAGATTAAAGGTATTCCTAGACTACCGTACGAAAGAGTCAAAACACCCTTCAGAAAATGTTGTGTTCAGTATAAAATCTATCTTCAGTTTATTTCCATGCACTGTACAGTATTCCGTGTTTCATTTTTGTACTAAAATTAACAACAGATTAAAGAGGTGGTCCCCAATAGCCTCTCCAAGGGCCAAACATACATTTTGTAAATATGTGCTAGAACAGCTTAAATTGAGGCTATGCCAAGGTAACACTGGAAGTCAGACCCTCAATCCATAAAATGTTTCCATGTATTCACTTAAATGTCAAAAGGTAAAACAAGGTAAAACAAGCGCCTAGCTATTATCATAACATTTTATGCATTAACTATATAACTAGATTTTGATTTCTTTACGCTGGTGTAAACCCAGTTTAAATGGTGTTAAAAGACTTCAAAGGCTTAAAATGTATGGGAGAAAATGAATTATGTAAACTCTCCCCTAGATGGAGCAAGTTAGCAAGGGCCATGCGTATGCAGGCACGGGCGCTCAACCGTGCCGCCGCGCTCGGCTTTGCAAACAGTTACTGCATAACCAAATTTTAGTGGAGGACAATCATTTTGCAGTCCTTAAGCTTATGACTCTTCATAGTCTGTGTCGGTCATCTAGTACTCTTCTGTGCTGAAAATGGGATACAAATTCTTCCTGCTGAACAGATCTACTATCTTTGCCCAAAATAAGCCTCACACCAATGGTAAGAAGAGTTTTTTTTTTCTTTTCTTAGAACTGTAAAGCCAAATACAGCTACAAGAGAGTGTGATGTTAGCTCTTCCAAATGCTCTAGCATCAAAGGTCCGAGGTGAACGAAGGTTCAAGCAGAGGTTCAGGTAACACTTTCGCCTACAAGTTTTCAGATTTCTGAGGACAGAATACCATTTTCAACATCTTTAGCGCTAGCCCTAGGGAAACCAAGAAATCATGGCTGTAGGGCAAGCAATTAGATTTATTTGTCAATTATAAAAATAGAATTAGGAGTCAGCAGGGAATATCAATTATGAAAGCCCCATAAAGCTCTGCTCGTACGTATAGATGACCTTTCTATTGTTTAGAATTATTTTTCCTTACAACTATATAGCCTGATAAAATTAATGATACTTCACCCTCTTACTAAACTTCCCCTGCTTAAAATTACTTCTAAAAAACGTTTTTGTCTCCTGTGTCTTGTTTGTTGTACAGACCAAAGTTATCAGGAAATCAAATGGCCCAGTTAAAATCAGGCCATGCAGAAAAGTTTTTGTAAGGTAAGAAGTATCTGGGACAGATCAAGAATTATCTCCTTTACTGCAGTTAAATAAAATCCCTGTATTTCATAAGCATATCTAACTTTTTTTAAGGAGAAGGCTTATTTCAAAAGCCTCCTCATGAGAATTTACAACCTTGTAAAGCATATCTCCTCAACTTTCCTACAGTTTTTGCAAAAAAAATACTATAAATATAGGATAAAGGCTCAGATGGCAAAAGGAGGGGATTAAAAATAGTAGCGAGCTATTTTCATGAAACAGGTACTGTTTTTCAGCATTTCAGTTGAGGGAATGAGCATTTCTGACACCCTAATTAACAGGGGAAAATAACAAAAGCAGCAGGTACCATGGGGCAGAATATTTCTCTCTAAAATGAAAGACATGTAGTAACTTGTAAAGCAGCGCACTAAGAAATAGGAATTAGTTGAGCACTGGATACGAGAAAACCATGCCGTAAGAGTCTCCCAGCACGTGCCCTGGCTGCGAACAGCAGGAGCTGCGGGCAGCACCCAGAATCTGCTTGCGCTCTCCGCTGGCAGCGTCCCGGGAGCTTCGGGGACCGCCGGCACAGGAGCCCAGCCCCGCGCAGCACCCGGCGGCAGCCACCCCTCCGAGGCCAAAAACGCACCCAGCAGTTATGAGGCCACTATTAATCTAGGGCTACTCATCTCTGCTGAAAGCCAACGTCTTCTTTCACTGAAAACCTGCAATATAAGCCTTTTCTTCACTAGAGGGGAACAAAATATTGTTGACTTGTTTTAATTATTTAAAGCAAATGGCAAAAAAGCTTCCTCGTGGCAGGCATTTTGTGTTTTTCACCCAATTCAGCGGTGTAAGAACAGGCTCTGCCCCCGTCTCGGACCAGCTACGTGCAAGACACGTAGCTCCTTTATTCTCACAAGGTTCTTCTCTTGCATGACCTAAATCAGGCTAAAAGCACACCAGCTCTTCCTCCACTAACGTCATGCAAAACTCCAGGCATTCTTTATTTAAGGAGCTCTTTGCTCCGTATAAGAATTATTCAGATTACATTGTAAAATATTTATACATTTCATTTCCTTGTTTCCGGCTTGTTTCACAAATCTGGAATATGACCAAAATTTGAGGTGCGTGTTCCTTTATACTGTAGTAACACCAACCTCATGCTATGCATTTGTTTGCATAGCTACCGTCAACTTGCATCAGGCTTGTACAGCCCTGTACGGCCAGATAAATACATCTCTAAAGTGATTTCTTGGATTTGGGATTTCACTATAAATCATCTAAAGGGTTTGTTGTGTTGAACATATTTTCTTGTTTTACCTTAAACCACTCTGCTATGCTTTACATATTAACTTAATCCTACTGATCTAGTAAATTTAGGAATATTCTCATGTAACTACTACTTGAGCTGTGGAGCACACCTGATTTCTGGTATTTGCAACATTCAGAATATTTGTAACAATCAAAACTATTTATTTTATAAATAGCACATAGTATATAGCATATAATATAATTATATAAGCTATGACCTAAAGTCTCTATATATTATCAAATAACAAGGATAACTTCAGTTGTCATTGAGCATACCATCTTTTAATTTAATGCAACAAAACAACATTGGCTCAGATCTAGGAAGAAAATAAACCCATTTTGAGAGCCAAAATACATCTCAGCTTGAGACTCTCAGTTCAAGACCCCAGTTCAAAATAAGACGCCCTATTTGGAATAGTCCTTATGCATAAGTTCTAGAGAAAATGCCACGTGCACCCTCTCTATAAGAACAACTCTGTGCTTTCAAACAGCTGTTCACAATAACTGAGGCTACAGAATTGTGTTTAAGGCTGTAACATAATACAGTCCTGGCCAACATATCCAAAGAAACTGTATACAAATAAACAGTAACAAAAAAGGTGTTGATCTTCTAGGGCCTGGACTCATTGATTTGAATCTAGCTTTTGTTTAATGAACTGCCATTCTGTTAATAAAGCAAAAATCCAAAATACTTCATCTGGCAATAAAATAAACAAAATTTACCTACAAACAGGAAAGTAGGCTTAAAGCTTGTAACCTACAAGTGTTCAACGCTTTTTCTAGGCAAAAGTTTTTCAAATGCTTTCTATTATTTTCTTATCTGCTAACATGTGTGTAAAAAGAACAGGTCAATTGAACTGCAAGCTACAGAGTGGGGTGTCTTTTCAGATGAAACACCTATTTGAACTTGCAAGAACCTATCATTCTGCATATCAGAAGTTGATTAACTGGAAATGGATTTTCCTATGATTAAAGAGGATATAATAAAACATATTGCTGTCTTCCTCCTTCCATCAGCTCATTTGAAATCCTTCATATCCTTTGTATTTGAAATCCATGTGTCTTTGAGGAACATTTTCATGTAAATTATATTTAAAAAATATTACTTCCATTCTACTGATACTGGATATATTGATATCATCACTCTATTGCCATTTCCTTTGCATGAGATAGCTAGGATTAAGCCAATGCAATTGAATCTGACTTTCTGGTTGTCTCAAATGAGGTTCTTAAATCTATCTTTAGCCAGCTAAGTGCAAAATAGCCTAATTTCAAAGGTGTTGAACAGTCCCACCTCTTGGCAAAGTCAGGGAGAGCTCAGTACCTTTGAAACTCAGATCCTGTTTATTTAAGGGATTAAAGTTGCACGATTTTTATCCACCTGGATGAGAAATTTTGCCTCTAGTCTCTGATGTTCAGCATCCCACTACCCTGTGTTACCACTCAGATGAGTTATATCGTCACTATATCCATCAAGTGTCACTGTGACCTGCTTAGCTTCATCTTTGCTGGCGGGGGAATGACCATTAAACCAGGGCTCTGCAATGGCCAGAGACTTGGTGTAGCTTCCGGAGCAGCGTCTTTGGCTTACTGTCAGGCTTGGACGTGGTGATCAAGTTACCAGCCCACCATTACAATGACTACAGCCTAAGGAATATTAACAAATAAATTCAGTACGTTCTAATACTAAAAATGAAGGGCATTTTTGGTTTTTTGTTTTGGGTGGTTTTTTTTAAGGTCAGAGATTTTCCACTTCTGCTTACCAGAAGTCACTTCTCTTACAACCTTAAACTCTGAATATCCATGCAAATCTTTGCATTCTCTGGTTCACTGGAAGGAGAATCTCTTTGAAGATGAAGAACTTATCTCCAAAACTCAGCAATATTCAGTATATAGGGCTAGCATGCAGCAAAGCCCTCATTAAAAGGTTTGTATTTCCATTTAATCCATCTCCCACACATTCTTCAAAACTTGAAATGCAATTTCTCTGCTGGTTTGGTGTATTTGGCACAGGCAAATACTCATTCCAGCCACTAGCTCTGCCAATTTACCAGATTATGCTTTGCAGTAATATCATCATTGTGGGGTTTGGGGATTATTTTGTTGGTTTGGGTTTTTTTTTTACCATACTGGGAGCTGGTTTGCTGGTAACAAAAGGAGGTACATGAAGAACTCAATACAAGCCTCACAAATATTTACATATAAAAATTATGCTTAGATTCCAAAAACACCTGCACCTTGCCTGAGTAAAGTTCAAAGTCCGGGATGAAAACTGAACTATTTGTTAGTGTCCATTTACAGTGAGCAGATGTGAACAAGTGTAGTAAGTCTGAACAAATCTGGAAACATGATTTTTGATCTAACTGCCTGGAGCAATTTCTGAAGCAATTTTCTACACTAGAGAAGAAGCTTGGATGACTCACAAAATCTAAAACAATGTGGATAAAATAACATTTCAAACCCTTTCTTGTTTCTATTCTTCTGCCACGCTTATATGTGTTGATTTGCATTTTTTTCTGAAGCACTCAATTTATATCTTTTAAAAGACTTCAAAAAAACTGATGCTATCTAGAGGGATATGGGGAAGTTTGTGCTAATTTTAAATAGCACCTTATTATCTGAACATCTGGATATTCAGAAGTGAACTGTTCTTCACTAAAGTCACTGGAGTTCTTCAGAAATAGCACGCATGCTTTTCACCTGCTTGCTTTTCCATTACATTCACTGCTATTCCCCACATATTTGATGAACACAGCTATCTACTGATTGCTCTACATTGTACATTCTTTAAAGGACTTATTTTTGTAGGCCTTGTAAAATATTTTTTCCTGTTTACTGTTCCATGCTCTTGAAATCTTAAGCACAGCAGAAGTTATCCATGAAGATTCAAAACTAAGTATGTATAATTCAACACTGTCCAGATTTTCCATAGCACATTAAAATCTATCTTTAAGAAACACATCTACATGTAAGAAATGAACCATTTTGAACCCGGAAAATTGACTGCTCTGACTGGTACCTTGTTCATGAATGATATTTGTTAAAGCATACAGATGAATGGTTTGGGGGTATTTTTTCTTCTATTCCACTTTGAAAGCATGTATTTGGACATTCATCTGGGAGATTCTTTCAGAGTTCGATCCTGATAGGAAATGTTCCCAGAAATTTTCCTTTGTCCAGTTTCATTTCATTACTCATAAATACAATACATGCAACTGAACCAGCCAAATTCTAACTCAGCACTCTGTACTTTTTGGACTGTTTTCTACACATTTCCCTATTCTTGTTTACGTTTCTCCCGCAGTTTTGCTCAGATGTGTTCCAGAGTGGTAAGTTAACCTATTTTTTTTCTTACTGCATTAATATATTTCTAACTCCTCTTAGTTTCTTTATCTTTTTTCTTTAACCTCACTGACATTGAAAACTTTTTGAAATACATTATTTTCTGAAATATAAGTTGCTCATTGAAAAAGGGAAATTCATCACCCCATGAGAGCCACTGAAAAGGTATTATTCATCAGACTAGAAATTTAGAAGAAAAAGGTACGTAAATAGAAGCAGATGAAAAAATGGCACGAAGATAGTCAAAAGCCATTCTTTTTTATTCTGTCATTATCCACCCAGTTATTATTCTGCAGATACAAATTTCTAATGTACCAGCCACCACAATATTCTGTTGCCAGACACACAAGGATTAGCAGAGGAATAAATCAGTGCACTACTAACACAGGAGTCTCCAAGTCCTCCCAAAGAGACTGTTACACATATGAAAGACAGTTTCCAGAGATGGATTACCCAGAAAAAGGGAGATGCATAGACAGGCTATTTGAGGTTTTCCTTACTCCAGGGAAGGACTGAATGGAGATAAATCTTAGTTTGCTTGGTCAGTCTCTGCCAACAGCAGCATGCATTTTGCTGTAGAATTTGGGAAGCAAAATGCAGCAATAGACGGCTCGGCATCAGCCAGGCCCTAGCCTAGCAACTGGAGAAGGGTATTCAAGAGAAAAAAATACGGGGTAGGAACAGCAGCTAGACATGCTCTTCTCAATTTATGTTGCTTTGGATCCAGATGGATGCAGACAGTAGCAGAAGAAATCTTCATGAATCTTTTACAAGTAGACAAAAAACAAAGGCATGAATTATGTGGCTGCTTGCGGCTCCGTGGGGAAGCAGCATGGTCTTTTATCCAGAGAAGGGTGTTGCTACTCCCGTACTTCTGCAATGACACGCATTGCTATTAGATAATATAGTCCATGTACCACAGAACTAAAAACTGCAGTCTCCAGTTTCAGGTATACGCTGAGCGGAAGGACAAACAGAAGAAGAAAATCCTGAAATTGTTGTAAACTGCCGATTTGAATTCATACGACTGAGAGTTTGAATACACATAATCGTGCCTTTCCAGATGTTAGCACAATGCTAAAAAAAAGCCACACAGTAGCATTCCAGGGAGAGAAAATGTTCACGAAAAACAAAATTTGTCCTGGGGTCGCTTGTGGGTTTGGTCTTGTTGTGGGGATTTTTTCCCAGCTTTTCCTTTGCTGCTTCTTACGGTAGCTGATGAGAGCGGCCACCTTCGCCTGCTGCGCGAGAGGAGAGGATTCGCACCACCTAGCTCCATGGTCCCACGTGTAGTCACGGGATCGCCGCACGTCAGCGGAGAGAAACAGGCACCGGCAAGGGGCCGTGCAACATGCCCAAGGTCCAGCCTGCCCTTTCCTCATGGGCTTCAAAAGGGCACAGCTTGCTCGGAAGCGTGAACTAGGTACTGCGATTCCCCTCACAAATCCCAGGACAACTTTTACTTGCTACTCATTCGTATCGACTCCTCCTCTCTTTACTTTACCTACAATTCTTACACGAGTGACTGTATGTTTCCTAGCCTTTAACTTCTTTTATTTGCAGCCTCAACTCCTACAAGGCCCAAATCAGCCATCATATCTTTGAGTGGTTATTGCTATGCCTATATATGAATAGGAAAAATATTTATGTGCAAAATGCTCTAAAATATTTTTCCACTTTCCTCCAATAATTATAACCAGGTAGAAAACATATTTTAAAAATATAAAATATTCCAGTATACTTTCGACAGTACATCTTATGATTTCTTTCAAAGATACTGTCTATTATTTTCTGAGCTGTGCTGTACAGAAAATAGCAAAGTGTTTAGAAAGTTACCTTTCCCACCGCTGTTTATTGAAACATTTAGAATATTCTATTTGATCCATTACACTTATCAGTAAAAGTCTGAATTATACTACATAATTTATCAGCTCCAGATAGGATTGGAAAAGACAGGCTGTGGTCCAACTAAAGCACAAGGCATCTTCTGCTTATCAGTTTCCTCAAATGTCATCTAAATTCTTAATTTATATTCCAAAATCTGTGTCAGCTTTCTGTCTTCCATCTTCATGAAACAAAAATTACACACTTCTTTCTATCATTTCAGAGATGAAAAAAGAGAAATACATTTTGCTTTATCTGTTGGAAACTAATATCCTCAGTTTAATTTGAATCCCATCTGTTCAAGTAGGAGCGACTTACCAAGGCACTAAGATCAAATCATCAAACCCCTTTGCCTCCCCAAAATAACACTGACACGTCAGGTCATGTAATCAACTCCTCTTTGCCTCATATAGAGGCTGATAAACTAAATATGATGCATGAACTACGGGGAGAAAAAACAAGCTGATACACTCATGCTAGTGGAAAATGCCTAACAAGATAGAAGTTTCTACTAAAACTTTTTGAAGCCAGGTATTCAATATTCTGCTTCTTCCAGCTGGAAGAAAACAGATCCTGCTTGACAGCTGAAAAAAAACCCAATCTGCTGATTTCCACAGCCTTAAACATTGACTTTGTTTTAAAAGATTGCATCCTCTCTTAAATCAAGTTGTAAGCCTTTCTTTTCCTAGCTCTGTTACTAAAAGTTTGATTTAATTGAATCTACAGCTCTCCATGTGATGTGACTGTCCTTTTCACACTAAGGTACTTATGACAGCCACAAGACAGTCACATGAAATTGCCTGTGCATCACAATTTCCAATTACACAAATGCAAGCCTGTTTTAAAAAGTCTTACAAAGAACTCTCAATGGAGGAAAAAAGAAAAAAATATATAATCTCTATGTATATGAGTAGTTCACAATTATTAGTTCAAGGACCCCCATTAGTAAAGTAGTATATTTTCAAGCGAGTCCTTCCCCCTACTTCTCCGGCACTTGAAGGAAACTGAGTGAGATTGGACTCTCGTGACCTGCGGTCAGTCCTTACGGAAAACTCAAACACCCCTTAGCAAATTAGGCAAGGCGGAAAACCTACTGCAGGCCGGAGGTGACTGCGACTGGAATTTTCTCCTATGTACGAACCACAGATCCCTCTTCTTCTCTGGGGAAGAAGGGCAGTGTTGTCAGCGCTGACATAGTGCCAGGAGCTTTTTTTTTTTTACGAGGTGGCAAGTGCCTTCTGCTGCGCTGCTCTGCGCTTGGGAGGCAATCAGTGCACTTCGCACCGCCAGAGCCCCGTGCAGTGAATTCGGAGCGGCAGCACGATCCGAGCTGCATCGCACCAGCTGCCCAGCTTGGGGAAAGGCTTTTGCCAGCCTGGTCTGCTGCTCCGTTGCCGGATGAAACAGAGTGCAACTCTTGAGGGGGTTTTTTTTCTTCTTTTTTAACAGTGCTGCACCAAAATTTTCAAATATAAGTTACATATATGGGGTTCTAAACAATCCCCAAGACTTTATGCATACTTGAAAGAGGGTGAAATGAATGTCAATAAAACGATGCAGGTAAGCGAAAGGAGGTCACGGCCCTCGGGGAGGATAGCTGAGCCGACGAAGGGCTCCCCACTGCCAAGAGGAGATGTGTCCTCCTTGTCCCTCTGCTCATGGCCACATGGTTTCGTGCCATTTCTCATATGTCAGTTTTGGGAGACACTAGGCACTTCTGTGAGTTGATTCAACTCAGTAATCCAGCAAGCTCCTTTTGCTGGGTTAATTTTCTGCTAGGTTAGGAAATTGGACAGATGTTTGAAGAGAGCGAGCTTAAAAGATAGAGGTAGGGAAGCATTCCCCTGGTAGGGCAGAGAGGCGTGCAGCCGGGCGGCTGGGGGCATGTTAGATATTCCCCTTGGGTGACGGAGAGCCAACGCATCCCGTCTCCCCATTACCTCCCACTGCGAGTGCAGCCCAGACCAAAGGAACTCACAGCAGTTTCCTAGAATTTCTGATGGGACCGAGACCTTTTTGGTTCTTACAGGAAAAAAAACAGGTTTGAAAAAACAGATCTATTTGGAAGTGCTGCAAGTTTCCGACTGAACCACATGGCTTTTCTGCCGGAAGGTGCTACAGCCACCCCCTTAGCCCCAAGGCTAAGAACAACGCCTTTCACCCAGCGTTATCTGAAAGCACTACCTCTGGAAGTGGAGAACGGCACCGTACAAGACCTGGTGATTATCTATCTTTTAAGGCAGTAAGGTGATGCCTTAACATTATTTGACCACTGTGAGAAATCAGCAGCACAGCGAAAAGCCTTGCTATCTCTGCTTCCCAGCTCAGCTACGCGGCTGCCTTGGACCTGCTGCAAGGGCTGCTGCAAAAATCGATGGAGACAACTTGCCAGTTACATCAAGAAAGTCTAAATCAGGCCTGTTTCACCATCAGCACAGATTTTATGGTCTTTCTCTTGGATTCTCAAACATTTAATGACATTAATGGAAGTCTCTGGACTTCCAGATACTAGAGACACACTTTCAACAAATTCCCCTGAAAAATATCTCTTATTTCAGCACTAACCATCTATCACTCGCAGCCCATTTAAAAGACAGAAAACCTCTATGGAAACTATGATCTCCCTTCAGCTTGTCTCTCCCATAAGTTTTGGATTTTATCAAGGATCCATTAACGCAAGTATACGAGACAATTCAGTAATTTGTAAGACAATAAAAACTAAGGTACAGGAAGATAATATAGTTACAGGATGATACAGTTAACAGGATTTCTGTCACTTCTCACGGGTGCAACAGCACGGCCGGACACCATACCTCAAAACACTCCTTGCCTCAAGCTGCTCTGCCTGCCCACAGGTTCCAGACACGCAATTAAGCGCCAGTGCCAAGGGAAACGTCGAAGCAGCAACGGCTTCAGCCTTGTACGGTTTCTAATCGTCCCTCCTTGCCTTGCTAGCGCTACGCAGACCTACTGCTGCTCTGACGCGCAGCGCCCGCTGTCCCGCGCAGAGCGGCAGGCCCGCGTCCCCGACTGCTTCTCTGCCCGGCGGCGGCTGAATCACCTGCCAAAAGAGCGTTATGCCCATGCGGAAACAACGCTGAAGTGAGACATTAGGCCAAACACCTCTAATTATCTATCTACAGATATCCCTACAGGCTGGCGCACGCTGTTCCAGCAGAGAAGGTCCCCTCTACGGCGTCAATGGCCTGGCTGCCGTTGTCCTCCGTGATATTTAGATTAAGATATTAAGAGGAGAAACTCAAAGGAGGAGGACTGAAAGTTGAGAAGGAAAGTGTATTGGAAGAAAATTTAATTAGGGTCTTTTAGTTCTTTAGAGGACTGTGGAAAGCGTGCGAATGAACTTACAGGGCTGCAGAGACCCACGCCTCCCCGAAGCATATGGCGCCACAACTTTCCTTCAACACTTTTGACTCAGTTGCACAAAATTTTGCAGTAAACCCAAACTGAACGGAAACAGCACATCTGATTTTTACAGTCTAGTTACTGCTAATATCAAATATTCGTTACTCCCAAGCAGGTAACTATAGCAACAAATGCAATGTGGCTACATGTAAAGGTGCTGAGGAACAAAACAAAAAAATGGTAAAAAAAAAACTTTATGCCTATGTCAATTCTTTTAATTGTTTAACCTTCTTTAGAATTGCCACTACAGCTGTCAACTATTTAAAATATCTGCAAATGATTAATTTAGTAAAATATTATGGAGACACTAAACAACTTCTGTACACACACACTAGAAGAATCCCATTCGTCTCTGAAAACTGCAATCAAAAATAATTTCCAATTAAAATACTTTCTGACAAGAAGAAGAAAATTAATTTAAATTTTAGCTCTAGGACGAAAGGAGAACAAGCAACGTCATGTTTCATTTTCTTCAGTCTGTCACTTCAATTCTCTTTTGAGGAGGACTTATTTTGAGATGATATAATTACTATCCTGAAATGGCAGTTTTAAATATACATGACAGATGTTTATTAAATTGAAATACATTTGGAATAAAATGTACTTCCCCTCCTTTTCACCGCAGCAGCAAAGGCCAGATTCTGGAGCCTCTTTTCTGCTCTAGTTTCTTAAATTTGAAATATTTTCATGATTGTCAATGGAAGTACCCCCATTTCAAGGACTGTAACTCTTCTCTTCCACCATCCCCATGTAACTTCATTTCAGCTGATATGTTGCCTGGACTATCTAAGTGTACTTCTGAATACAGCAACATCCCAGTATAAACACCATAAGAAAAATTAAGGGGACAAGGACATTTAATTCCTACGTGGTGAATAACATCTCAGCCAGGACAAGTTCTGGTCTCTTATTCTAATAATCATCAAATCAGCACCATCAGGCAACCTACTCTGAAGTCATCACATGTCAAAAAAAGAAAAATCAACATTCATAAATAGTGGTCCATGGTACCATCATCCTACAAGGCAGAATTCATATTTCAGATGAGCCATCTCTTTAAAATGACAGTATAATATGGCACTAACTTGAAGTGTTTACAAATCACTTTCTGAGTAAGCAACATCTTCCCTTTAAGAGTGATTTATATAGGGTCCTGAAGGCGTTACCTTGCACTTGTTCTGCAGGGAGAATGATGCTTTACGGATTTCCTCTGAAGGAAATTGAGTTTGTCCTTAAAAAAAAATTCCATGCTACAAGACAGATCAAATTAAAGGTGTCAAAAGCAAACTGTAAAATGTAATCAGCAAAACTGAATTATATGCATAAGCGGCAGTATTTTGATCACTGACAGAGCATGCCATGATCTTCCAGCAAGGGAAATCAGTAATTTAGGGAACGTTCACACCCAGATCAAAACAGTACATAACTTGCGTATAAAGAAAAGACTAGCCCCTCCGTGGTGCACTGAGCTGCTTTAATCCTACAGTAATCAACCACATGATTGCATGACTTCATCTGCGCTTCAGGTTTTGAGCTTCTGAAATGCTTCTGTATACATAATCTGTATACAATGTCCAACATTTCCAGCCAGAACCAGATTCAAAGGCTGCCATTGGTCTCTCTGGAACATTCCAGCTATGTTTTAATTAAGACTTCAATTTTCTCACTTTGCCTAATATATAACAATAAAAAACACTCAAGTAGGCAAAAAAGTCACGTGAATGTATTGCAAGTGAAATACTACTAGATTCTCTAGTCCAAAAAAGAAACAGAAGAGAACGTGATTGACATGACCCTTTATGCTTGTACGTGCTTAATACAACAACCTATCCAACCCCAGCAATTTATCCATCTCTAGGTCTCTTCAAAGGGACATTTCTTCAGATTGCTGTGTATTTACCTGTGTTTAGCTGTGCCAAGAACTCAAAGGTAAAATTCAAACAATATATACTTGCTTTATTCACATTCTTCCTTCTTAGATTACCTTTTCATAGATTTACTGAGAATATAAAAAGAAAAATAAAAACTAATGTTATGCATGTACTCTAACGAGTTTTTTTCCTTTGAATACAGATTTATGTATTTCAGTATTATGGACTCTGAGGACCACTGGATATTGACACAACTAAACAGAGAAATGCTACCTAATGCTTCTTACAGAAACCAGCAGAACACAAGTACACTGAGAGCAAAAGCTGCAAGCCCCTGTTTTAATTCATGTTATTGTACTTAGATACTCCAGCACAAAGGACAGGTACAATTATGCAGAATTTAGAGAGAAAGGAGAATTTTCTGGTTGATATTAAGATAAAAATCTCCTGTGGAACAGCACATTTTAAATAGGTTTTGCTACATACACTCTAAAAATAGAAAGTCATAATAAAACAGGAAAGATGAAAGGAAGACAAAATGAAACGAGATAGATGAACCTGTTATCTGATTGGCACTTGCGGGAATCAAAAGTAATAGCATTGATGCCAGTGTTCTTCCACAATAACAGCACTGGAAAATCTAAATTACACTAGTGAAACACCAAAAATAACTTTATATTTATCCAATAGCACCATTTTTATTGAAAAAACTGGGAAAAGAATCAGGACTTAAATCACAGTTTTATAACCAGATTCCTTTTTTTTTTCCTTCTTCCTGCCTCATTCCAGATGTTTTCCTTTCTACCCTCTGAACAGCAGAGAGGTTAAGCACCAAAACATTCTAAAAGCATTGGTACTCAGTGCAAAAATCACATTTTTAAGATAGAAATCTCCAAAAGCCTTTTTCAAGCAATATTAACCTACATATATTTCATACATATTGTTCCTTATTACTTCCACAGCGAGAAGAAATTCATCTCACCCAGGCAACAAAACCTGTCTGGAAACTGGGGATATTTGAAGAGAAAGAGGTGAATAAGTCTACATGGCACACTGGGAGAGACACGTACTTCTAGCTTTTGCAGGCATATTCCTTGCCCACAGGAAAGGAGTGGAAGGCATGGGAAGTGTGGGTCTTTCGGATTTTCTTTGCTTTTGCCCCTTCCAATCCTCTTTCTCCTGAACTGAAACCATTGATCCAGACACCTACAAAACACATGGGATGGCTCCAATCTGGACTTTAAGTTTTCCTGTTTTTGGTTGTAGCTGAGCTTTTGGGCCCTTTGTACTAGTAGAATAATGTGACAGCGTTGAGCAATACCTTACCAAGCTCTTCCAGCAAAATCTATCACTTGAAATTTTGTTGTGTTAAGTATATCATTTTTTTCACCCGTCTCTGAGATTTGTCATTTGTCACAGTAGGATTTTAACATCTAGACATCCATAGAGCTAATATTCCTTTCATTTTTTTTTTTAAATAAAGAAACTCTAGACAAAATGAGATAACACGTTTCAGTTATCAGCCCCTATTCAAAGTTTATGGGCAGCTGCTATCATTCTTTGAGTGCCTCTTATTAAATGTCTTGAGGAAGATTTTTTTTAAATCTCTCTGCAGTACAGCAGTGTCAGAGAAACTCATGATATTTAGATGAGTGACATGTCTAGAGGATCAGCAAACTATCTGCCACAGGAGCTAGTGACACCACAAACCTTAATCCAAAGCATGGGAGGGAGGATATCAAAATGCAAAACTGCAAAACTGAAACCGAAAGTTTGAAAATCCAGCACACTTTTTCTTGTGGAAAATATGGACTCTACCCAGCACACAAGCTATTACAGGAGTATATTTTTTTAAATAATGCTTGGAGTAATTGGTAGTTGAGAGTCCTCTGTTTTTTGTGCTGCGGTGTGGTGGATAACACATACTAGAGGAAGAGGGAGCCGGCAGCCTACCAACCACATACCTCCAAGGCGCTCGTGAAGAGCCGTAACATTCTTTGTCTTCCCTCCTATTTAGGATAAAACCTTTAGGGAGAAAGGAAGTAGAAAAAGACTCCTCCGAGCGACAGCTGGGCTTTTTACGTAGTTCATCAACACAGGCCGTGAAAACATGGCCTTCAGAAGCTCTGCCTGTTAAGTGGTTAGGTACACCACCTCTAACCTACAGCTTAAAAAGCTTAAAAAAGTGTAGGTAGTGATTATCACAGCTTGTATGGGGTGAACCTACCCAGGAGCAACCACATGAGGATGTGGGCTGGATGGCATGAGCAGCCAGTGATGGCCAGGAGCTTCCACTGGCAGAGCTGCTGCCCCAGAGCAGAGCTCTGGCCACAGAGGACAACCCACGCCGCCCTCCCCGGCAATGCAAGGCTTTGAGAACAAGCAATAGCTCATTAAGTGTGCCTTTAGTCTACAAAGCAAGCGGACGTGCTTCTTCACCCAGTGGATGTTTTCCAGCAGTAGGAGTCTTACACGATGATCTTTCGTCAAAAGAATATGAACATTCAGCGATTAATCTGCCTCGCGATGCTGATATTACATTCTCTGTCCAGAACGAGTCACTATCCCTTGGTGAAATGACTGCCTGTGAAGCTCCGGATGTGATATGTTGTTCATCACTCACAGATGGTAATAGAAAAGAAAATTTGGTCCCTATTAATTGCAGATTTTTTTTTTTTTTTTAACAAAATCTGACTACTAAACTATGTGTTGAAGTAAATTAAAGTAAAAAAAGATAGTAGCAATATAATGAAAGGTTTGGAGAAATTCTGCCACTACAGGTTTATGCAAATCAGTCTTATTTTTATGAAGATTTTTTCTAATGTTCTCGCAATGGGAACCATTATTATTTCCAACCAGAGTGATACTTCTTATATTTTGACATATCATCTTTAGTTCTATATATCTCTTTTACACAACCTCTTTCAAGATTTGAGAACGGGTTAATGAACTCTCTCATCAAAAGCATAATAGGAAATACACTGCGAATTACTGGTACATACCATAAAAAGACTTTCCTTCTCCCTGCATACATTTAAGCAATGCAGGAAAGCAGTTCATCGTTAGCTTAACTTTAATTATGAGTTTACATCTCACTAACAAGCACTTTCCAACTCTCTGCCCATTCGTCCATGAGCTAGCATTATAACTGCAATTTTTCTCCTTCCCATCCCTCATTTCCCCAATAACTAGACTTCTGTTTCGATGACAGCATAGTTCCAAATATTTTGAAACAGGCCTTTTATTTAACACAAACTAATGATTGGGTCTTCATACAGCACTGAAACCCATCTCCACCCTCCCTGGTAATTCTCAGTGCAGATTCAGGCTCCTTGCAAATAAAACGCAAAGATATTACAAATATTCCCGGACTCATGAAAATATTTTAAAGCCACAAACTTCTAAATATATTTGTCCGGTTGTAATATGCAAAATTATTAATATGTCAATTGTATTATTGATAGCAGCAATTACTATATTATTCCACCTTTTATAACAATTTCTACATGAGGAGTTAAATGCTTTTTACAAAAATTAGATTGAAATGACACAAATAAAAACCTCTCAGCAAAAATTAAAAAAAAGTTTTGGCTTTTTCTTTTATGATTTGGATATAATCCAAAAAAGTTTGATTTAGGTGAATTTAAGAATATTTTTGTGATTTAGATTAATTTTATCTTTGATTTTGACCTGTTCATGTTTTGTTGTCCTAAGCTTGCATTTTTAAACTATTCATTTTGAGCCAATATCTGCAATGGAAAAAAAATGGTTTGTTAAAAATAAATAAATAAATAAATAAATACATATATATATATACACATATATATCCAGACAGTTCTAGTCTCTGGGGGTATTGGCCTTAGCAAAGCTGGCTTCAAACTGAATCATCATGGTGTTTCTCGAGGTAAAAGGAGGTGGCAAGAGGCTGCATGTCAGATGAAAGATCTGTGCCAGAAGGCTCTGCTCGAGATGTGAATAGTTCGGAGATTGCTGTGCAGGCAGGAACTATGGGAAGAGGGCTGAAACGCATCCGTTCCTTCGTGAATGCAGCTCCAAGAGATCAACCTCCTGTCCCACAACGCACTTGTTCACAGGACCGTAATCCACATCGCACTGGGCTTTGAATACTGAAATACTTTCTCTCCATCGTTTTATAAACAGAGTATTTCAAAAGATTAATATTAATTTGCTGTATGTAAGATGACACATGGAGAGGGACAGTATAACTTTATTCAATGGACCTGCAAAATGTGGCATCAATCACAAAGCAAGATTGTTAGAAAGACCAAATGTGGCTTCCTTCACGTCCTTAAAAATCACTGATATTTGAGATACAGTATACTGTGGAATAATCTCTGAAAAAGACTGACTGAAGACCCATTGCTCCCCACATTTAAAGGCATCAGAAACAATAGTATAAGGAACGCATTAATCGGGGGAAGAGGATGAATGCCTTGTTTGCCTTGTATTAGAACTGGAAAAAGAAATAAGAAATACTGCCATATCTGTCCTTAAAAAAAAATCCAGGCCATAGAAACTGAGGTCCAGCTAAGGATTTACTGTATTGCAAAATAAGGTAAAGGTGGGTGAGTTGGAATTTTGTCAGAGAAGACAAGACAAAATGATACAATTATTCCAGCTCAGAGCCAACATGCTCCAAGATATACGTTTGCCTACAATCACTGTAAATATGAATATTTTAGAGGTTAATATGAGGATCAAATGTGTAATGCATTTGCTGAAAAGATTAATATCTTTCATTAAAAATGATAGTGTACTGTTGGTTCGGCATTTGCATTTAGATCGAGTAAGTAATAAGTGTATTGACTGCTTAAGACACATATCTCTAAAACAGAAAATAAAGATAAAGAGGATACTGGCCATCTGCAGAAGTGGACCAGCATTTTCTATTTCCTACTGCTCCCCCTTCAGAGAACTTAGGTCCTATCAACAAGAAAGCTATGATTTACTTACCACAGAAGAGCTGGTTGAATACTGTGAAGAATATTTATGCACGCACTCATTCTCTCATGCAAGCAATGTATTGGCGAATACGTATCCGTGGACTGCTGTTGACTTGAAAAATTGCTAGCCAATGTACAGTCATTCATCAGCGCATAGACAGGAATGGGTATTTGCCAATTGTTATATAGTGCTTTGTTTGTTTGCTTGTTTTCGTTAAAAACTCAAAGCCATCCAGGCAAGCGGGAGGCTTAGCAAACCATTCCACGATTGCAAGCCGTCTACATCAACATCAGCTAGTCTAACTGTAGGTTTCCAGTGGTTCATGGCATAAATCTATCAGTTCCATGATTTCAAGTAATAAGGAGAGCGAGAGGTATATACGACATAAATAATGGTAGTTTGATGTACCAACATTGGTTCAAAAGCCTTCAGAATCTAGGAGGTGCTTACTGAAATGCTGCTATGGCTTAAGAGGGTCACGGAGAGTCAGCCTCTCTGGAGATCGCCCAACATTTTATTTCACTGAAATCAGCCCAGAGTTTCTTAGGTACTCAAATTGATTTTCCTGAGAAGCAGTGTATAAAAGCGTGTGCGAAAGCATACAGTCCGGCATGTAGTAGACATCTCAAACTGTCGTTTAACTTTATTCCAAATTAAGCACAGCAGTTCCTAATAAAAGCAAAAGCATACTATTCCTCAAACTCTGAGGAGTAAAGTATTTCACTCACGCAACTGTGGTGGTAGCTTTCTTATAGTACTACAGTCATTCTGAATTTATACAAACCAGATAGCTATTTTCTTACAGAGAAGGGGTCTGTAACAGCGGCAAAACAGCATTGTGGGTAAGCAGAAAAAACAATTACTGTTTCAAGGAAGTTGGAAAAGAGTTGATTCTACAAGTGTACAAGTGCTTTCCCCTACTACGCATATGAGGAGCATTATTTTTCTTTCACTGCAGGCAAGTGTCACTTTGAAATGGACTCTCCATCCCTGAAATACAAAACTCGGGACATTTCCTCAAGATTCTTTTCCTTTTTTTTTCATCTGCTGCGCTCTATATCGGGTCATTTAGACCATACACTTTGGTGGAGGGCATCCTTCCCCTGTGAATCTATGAATCAAAATGTATTCTCCAGCGGATATCTGGAGGTATAATTTGCCCCCTAACACTCTTCAATCTTTCTTGCTGACACATTCAAGGATGCTTAACTCCCACAAGAAAAAAATGCACATTAATCTTCAAAAATATGTCCTTACCTGCCTTCTCAAAATGAAAATGGATGTTCTTCGATAAATTATCTGAGTTTTGCTGAAAACCCTGAGGGGCATGCACTTTTGTAAACAATTTTGAATCTGAAAAATTTATAAATAAAAATACACTGATAGATTCAGACCAGACAAATCCTGCAAGATGCTGAGCCTTTCTCTGGAAGCCTGAAGCACTTCCAGCTCCCATCAACAGATGGCACTAGGGATCAGCGGCACTCAGCAGCTTGCTGGATGTGCCCTGGGGGATTACTCAACATGCCTTCTTCTGCAGACAGGAGGGAATGACTTCTTCACTTAACACTTTTGTAGGTGATACTATACTATGGAAATAGCGCCAAAGCAAACACTTTCACCCATCCATGCTAAATTAAACACCCAGGCTTGTTAAACAAGTCCAATTACTGTTGAAGCTATGGAAAACCCTGATTCATGAAAACTGGATGCGGCTGTAAGATCTTAAGACACGATATCTCACCACTCTATCTATTTTGATACCGTGTCATGTTTTATGTATCTTCTGAGCAACGAAAATAACTAGTAATGTTGGGGATGTGAAAGCAGACAGGCAACCCAGAGAAAAGACCTCAGACCCCCTTCATATTTCTAGATACATATTTCTAGTATAGAAAGAAGGCAGTACTAAAGAGAGCGCGATGACTTTCAGAGTTTGTATTCCTTCTCGCTGATGCACAGAACTGCTCTGCAATCACCCGTGGAGGAGAAGTCGCTTGACACACCTTAGAGCCTTCCCATCTCCATACTCTCTGTATTTATGATATAAATAGAAAATATTATATATATATATTTATGATATAAAGGGTGTATATATATATATTTATATATGCATATGCATAGAAAAAAGTCCTAATAACCACAAGTTAGAGAAAAAGATACTCTAAAGACTCTGAAGAATTTAACACCATTGTCTTCCTTTTGAGCTGATCCTGTGTAGCTAATAGAAACTGTTTCACTGAGCAGAAGGAGCTGGTTCACCAGAAACAAGTTCACCCTTTTTCTTTTTTCCCTTTCTTTTAGATTTTATTTAAAGCAGAAAGCATCTACTGAGAATTCACTTTTAATCCTGAAGTATTACTAGAAAAAAATGTTTGATTTGATTTTTATCTCCTTAAAATTAAGCTAAATGTTTGCTTTTGCATGCTGAGATTCTCCCACATATATTGAATCAGATACAAAATCTAAGCTCTCTAGACACCCAAACTTTGTTTTACTTTAGGGTGAATACCTGGGTTTTGATTCATTGCACTGAAACAAGAATTTCCAAGGCTATAGCATGGCAACCCCTCTCAAAATGTAGAAGCATGAAAAAATAATAAAGATTATAGCATATGTTCAAAACCTTCCGGATACATTGCATCTCCACATCTCAGTGTCTCTCACTGGGCAATATCCCCAGTTTCCTGTTCCCTCTGAAATATGAACATGAAAGAAATGATACTTAAAATAAAAAATAGCAGTTTACATTCTGTTGATGTAGCTTAAGTGAAATAGAAGGCTTCCCAAAAGCATCAGCATCTAGCAATGGTTAAAATTATTAAAAGAGTTGGAAAACAAGAGTAACTTTTATCAGCATTTTATCTCACTGTAAAACAGTTTATATCAACCTCTAGCGCATACACGAGTAATGATAAACAGCTTTCTCCCCTCTCCATGTCCATTCTAAACAAGTTTTTCTCTCAAATTCAGCTACTCAATTGGTGTTCAGGGCTAATACAGTTTTAACTAATATACCCTACAAGGAACAACTAAGAAAATCCACTTTTGACTGGCAATAGTTTTTACGATGCAAATAAAAGATAACACAGCTAGTGAAAGACAGCAAAACACAAGGCGGCTGGCATGCTACAGAGAGGGGGCGAGTAGGACTCCGTCCTGGCCACCAGTCTCCCAGCATGCCTGAAGTCGCTTCTCCAAGCCTGGCGACACACATATCTATACACCCCACCCCTGCGCAGCAGCTGGACAGAGCTCCCCTCCACCAGCTGTTACTTCTTGCTCTCCCTACCCGAGGCAGAGATGATCCTTTTACAATAATTCGATTTCATGAGCTGGTGAAACACCTAGAGATAGTTCCAGTATTGGGATTATGTTGCTACCCTGAATTATTTGGAATAGGATTATTAGGCCACTTGCTCCTAAAAGCTATTATTATGATTAAAAATAGGTGTTGTACATCTTTGCCTGTGAACGACTAACTCCACGGGTCCAAGCAAGGAGGCATGAATACCAGCTGCTACACAAGACATACGTGAGCAGGAAGGGGGAGAAGAGGCCGAACCTGCTAAGACGACAGAGGTCATGCCACAATACAGAGCAGCTTGTGCAGAAATAGAAAGCTTACACTTTTTCTGCAAGACTTTCACCTGAAAAGTCAATATTAGACTGAAATTTAACTGCAGATAATGCTTTTTAGTGTTAAAATTTTACACAGCCTTATATTCTGGCTCATAAAACATTCAGCATTTGCAGCAACAACAAAAATTACTTTGTAGTTTCAACAAGACTGCAGTTTGCCATGCCACCTTCAAAGCAAAGGTATTGGATCAACTATTATTAAAAATCATGGGGAATTCAGATCTTGCTTTCAGGATATACTACCCAGCAGTAATACCCGTTCGATTGAGGCCAGATTTCTTGCATGGGGACAGCATCATTATTTCATGAATCACCAGTGACCTTTGGAAGATACTAGGAAAAGCAGGCATGTTCATTCCCTTCCATTGATTTTCCAATTTTGAGTAAATTGGTTTAATCTGGGGAATGGTTACCTATTAGGAATAAAAATACCCAAACTGACTTTAGAAAATAGTATAAAGCTTTTGAACTTAAACAATGAAGTTAGAAAGGAAACTTGAGGCATAAAGGCAGTGATTATATATATCTTCATTTGGGCATGATCCTGTGGCCACCCAGACAAGAATGAAAGAATTGGAATCACTCTGAATTTAAAAGACAGATTTACAGCCCAGACCATAGTTTTACTGGAATGTATGTCTGTTTTACCCATTGAATATCTGCTGTTGGAAAAGCTTGCAGAAAAATTAAAGTCACTTAAAATGGGAAGTGGCATGGGCATCACTTCCACCTGGTTAAAATGAGAAATAGGTGCTGAATATTGAGAATATTGCATAGTCCTATATCTAACATTTAAAAGACAAGTTCAGTAAATCTTCACATTCACTCAAAATACGATAGGGGTTATGGGCAAAAAGTTAAGATCTTTAGATTTGCCTGAAGGAGCCTGCAAGGAAAGAACCTTGTCATCACCAGGCACCTAAGAGCATACTGGGGTACGTGACCAAGGGAACTGCTGATTCATACAGTTACTGTTTAGGTCATCATCATGGCAGCATATATATAATTATTCCACTAAGTCCATTCAACAAAAAAGAAAATTCTAGAGAGGCATTTAAAGAACCAAACTATGACCAGCGCAAACTCATGGTAGACTGCACATACAATTTTTTTGTTTGTTTGTTTCCAAACAGTTAATTGATAACTATAGGTCAAATTCTATTTATTCCTGGGATCTTTGCCCTCAGCACTCAACATTGGATGTCTTGTCCAGAAATGATGAACAACCAGATTTATAAATGGTGATCATGGCAGATGATTTCTTATACCAAAATAAGAAAGAAAGTTCTGTAAAAAGACTTCACAACGTTCGACATCTGAACCCCACCCCCTTAGACACTCTGAACCTCTCTTCGTATCCCAGGTGATGATTATAAGCCTGAACGTTGAGCTGTCAGGCCAATGACAGGAAAGTGTTCACTTACCTCACGATCCAACAGTACCGGTGACACCACTGTGACGATGTCCCCCTTCTCTGGATCAATATAGAACATGTTTGGAGATGGTTTGGTAGGCGTCTGTTTAAGGATGTTATAGCGCAGAAGAGCGTTGTCTGTGCTAGAGTCGTCAGCATCGAATGCTGTCATCCGCATCACAGTAGTTCCTACAAAAAAGGTGGAAAGACAACAGAATGCAATTAGGGAGGACATGTAAAATTATTCTGCTTTCACATGTGAGAACCATGTGGGTATAAAACATAATTATCTCACTGAGACCACTAAGTAATTTCACTTCATAGTTAATCTGTAATTATATTTGTCTTTTTATTTGCTACTGAGCCAAGAACAGAAGATGTGCTTCTAGTCTGCAGCAGACAAATGACTCCAACACAAGTTCCCCATATCTGTAAACTTTGTTACCACCTACGTTAATGGCATTTCACTAAATGAACTACAGATGTATCTTCCACACTTTGACTTCTACTGGTAGAAAGTCTACAGGATAGCCACGATGAAGACACTGAAGTAAGAGAAAGGTCTCTAGAGCATACAGACATGCTACAGGGTGAACACTGTTGATTGCACAGCATCTTAAATGATGTACAGAGAAAAAAGACTCCCATCCTCTTCCACATCACATTAACAGGGAGGACCGAGGTGCTGCTAATTCTCCTGTTCGCTGGTGCAGCACGTACTCCTGCATCGTTTCCCTCAGACAGGGCTGTGCCAGCCTCCCGTGTGCCTATAAAATTCTACCACAGCATTTTTTATTCGTTTTGTACAGTATAGTGGGAACCCAGGAAAGGAAGTAATCAGACACCTGGGCTCAGCCCTGGGATATTCACTCTTAGATCATTACAGTTTCTTAATCAGTTCATTTACAGGTGTAAATGTAGGCGTTATTGTAAAAAACAATCTAACTAAAAGTAGTAAAATATTTCTGGTAACATTAACCTGAACAAACAATAAAATCCTGTCAAATAAGAAAAAAAAGTCATGATCAAATCAACAAACTAGTTTCCATGCTGAATCAAAATAAAGTAGCTAATTAATGCAAAAAGTATTAGCAATCTTTTTATAAATTCTAATTGGGAGTCCAAGAATGTATCTGTTCTTTTGCCTAAAAACACCAACAAAAATAATTTATCAAAGTCCATCAACTATGTAATTTGCATTTAAGTAGCTTAGTACTGAAACCAAATTATTTAATGTGTGAAACACAATGACAAAGTCAATTATAATTTTTTCTGTTAGAGTTCAATTCTCACCTGGTGGCTAACCCTTTCGTTTCTCCATAGACTCTCAATAGGCAAATATTACTTTCAAACATCATAATGAAACCCATTTCAAATACATTTCCATTTCACAACAGGTCTATAAGACCATACTGACCCATTCTCAGTGCCCACATAGCCTTCCTCAGCAATATAACTGAAAGGGATTAAAGCCTTCTGCTACAAAGCCAAAGCCAATATTACATTGACACTGCCTGCAGAGCAGAAATAGAGATCATTCATCTGCAATGATAAACAGCGAGTTTCTTTCGGAAGGTCTTCAAGCAGAGATGACTTAGGAATGAAACAAAAATGGAATATTGCTGAAAAAGTGAAAACAAAAACAACTTCATTTATGGGCTGACATAACTGCCTGGCTCACTGTTAGACAAAACACAACAACTGACTTGTTTAGATGTTTCTTCTATTTTTTCCTTGTGTTATACTGCTCCGAGTACAAAGTATTGCTTCTTGTTGTAGTGACCTTGAATATAAGCTCTCAGAGGTTTTGCTTCATTGCTACTTCAGGCAGACTTACCCCCTTGAGAAATATAACAGAGATCTGACAGCATGTTGGTTTTATTCACCAGTGATTAAAGGTCAGACAGCTCAAAAAGCAGCTTACCACTGGATGCCATGCCATGTTTTCCAATATTACAAGATGATCCTAGCCCTGATATTTCACCTACTTTGTCTGAGACTTCTTCAGAAGAAAAATAGCTGCTTTCTGTTTTGAAGAATGAAGATTCTCTTCACAAGTACAGAGAACTTACAACACGCTGTGCTAGTTTTTAGGTATTTATTGTATTTGAGAAAGATTATTTCTATTCGTGTTAGATAATGTGGGTCATGAAAATCTCCAAAGCCACGTGAATTCAGTGAAATAAATAAGAACTAAGGCAAATCTTCAAGGGATCTTAAAAAGTACTGAAATACAACAGAAATTCAATGGGATTTGGTACATAACTCTTCTTTGAAAAATGCAATTTAATGGGATGCCATGGTCTTCAAGTACATCAAACTATATTTTAAATGAATATAAATTCCTACCATTATTAATCTTTTAGATAAATTGATGCTCAACAGAGATTTAGAATCTGATCGAAATATATATACTCATGTTGAAATCCCATTTATACAGTGGTCCTAGAGAGGTCTACTGAAATATTTCTAACGATAAGACTTTGGAAGGCACATACAGATTTTAAGACGTGATCTGACGTAAATCTCCAGATCTCTAGTTACTCTAGCATAAAACTGACTTGACACAATTGCTGAATCGGACTCTGATTTGCCAGCTGCAGTTCTTCAACCTGGCTGGTCACCGGACATTATCTCACTCTGTGCAATCATTCCTCCTGTGCAAACACGTACAAAATTCCGGCAATGCAGAACAGCAGAATTTTATGTTCGGATCACACAGAGATGCTAGGTCCAGGAGGAGAGCTATCAGGAATTAGACCCATTTGTTTCTACCTTGCCTTTGCCGAAGGTTTTGAGATATTGGTACAAGGTTGCATCTGTAATCTGTTCGCAAACATCAATACATAGAACTACAGCTCTTTGAACATCACCTGTATGCTTGCAATGCTAAAACACCCAGAGATGCTGCCGAATACCCCTGCTGAAAAGAGAAATCTTTCACTGAACTGAATGTGGGTGCCGGGCCTGAGAACGGCTTGTGTTCAGAAACATAGCTCCTCATGCTCTTGTGTTCACAAACAAGTTTGTATACTCACTTGCGAGTTCAAAAGCACAGTGGTGCCTAGTCTATATCCTAGTCCATTTAAAAAGACCCCCACATTTACAAAAAAAATTAGTGTGATCTCAAATTTGTGGTTGGTGCCTCAAAATTCACAACTGCTTTAAATCAGGAGCTAAAACATCTTCCAAGCAGCTTTTGTAGAAGTCCGGTGACTGTATTTCCAGGGAGCAACTGGCCCAACCTGGTTTAGGTGATCACAGAGAGTACCCACAAGGGGGTACATTTCGGTTGGGCCCACCTCTAAAGAGGATGCCTAGAGATCCATTTCCTAAAAATGCATCAAGTAACACAAACTTTTATTTGAAAAGGCTTTACAGCACAGACTCCAGTCCAAAAGAGTTTAATTCAAGATGCATACTTCCTCAGTATTACTCCTTCATCATAAAGTTTTATTCTTCATAAAAGATTCATTTCCCCAGACCCATAAACTGACTACTTCTAATTCAGTGTCATTTTATAAATACTTCCATTCCTGGCATCAATCAAATGCAGCTGGCTTTCAAACCACAAAACAACAGCTTGCTACATTATCATGTTAAACAATATATATTAACTTATCAAGCTGAGGAACAAATGTCTGCAAAATCAGCAACTTTATAGTTCTGCCGCTGATGTGCGGAGACTCACTTGAGGCAGTCTCTCTCAGTAAAGGTAGAGCTAAGCCTCGGCGTATTTCAATATTCATGCTTTATTTGTCACACCTTCTGGGCAGTTCTGCTATTACCATAATCATTCAAACCCTCTGCTTGCACCTCCCAGAGTTCCTCATCGATCAGATACATATCTCACTAGCCAAGTCGTTGCTCCAACGGCTGCAGCTATCAATCTGCTGATTGCTCATTTGGCCTATAAGTTGGCTTGGAAACATTGGCGAATCACTCCCCTCGGGCACCCAGAAGTAAAGCGCAATGCTTGCACAATTTTGTGGTGATTGGAGCAGATGGTTCCTTGGGAAAAGCTCTTTGGTATTTTGTTATTTACCTCTTAATAACCTTTCTTCTTCTTTTTTCTTTTGGCTGTCAAGATGCCAAGAGAACACTGGGAACAGTTCAGCTGACAGATGAGATCGACTATTACTAAGGGCCCCTCTCCCTTTTTTTTTTGATTTTTACTTTTCCGTTCAGCTGCCAGGTGGGCTGAGGACTTTGTGCTCGCTCCCGTCACGGTTCCTGCAAAGCGGCAACTCTTCTACTCCTTGTCCCCTCCCAGCTGGCCAAGTAGTAGGTTTTGTCATGTACAATTGAATGTTACGCTGATACGCGTTGTGCTCAGGTCCCTGGTTTTTAGAGAGTATTACTGAGCAATGCAAGCACTTTTATTTCTGTCTTGCAACATGACTCATCGAAGATTTTACTGATGTGCTACTTTCAAAGGTCCTATCCAGCAAAACAAAAGGGGATTTTACCTTTTTCACATAGCTCAGATGAATCTCTTGTGGTAACTTTCGCTACTGTTACGTTGAAGTGCAATTTATTGTTATTAAAAATAATAAATTTACAATAAAGGATAGGACTGCAGTGGAACTGAGGCCTATTTCTAGCTAGATTTCCTATGTGAGCTTAGGCACACAGCCTTAAAAGATGACTCTAAATTGGGATGTTAACATTAAAAATATTGTCCAATTTAAGGACTGAACAGTTTTAAGTTCACAAGAGCTACAGTGCTCAAAACATTCAGCCTGAAGTTTGCTCATGTTGTTGACAGTCAAAATTAGATGTCAGTTTTAAAATCTGATTTTTAGCTTCCTTATTCCTATTTTTCCCATCTTTTAAGTAGTAAATATACAGTTTTTTCTCAAAATATCTTTCAAAGAAATCAACTAAAAGATTAAACAGATATTATCATCAACAAATCGCTGAGGTCCTTCATAAACGATATGCGACCGTGGAAGAATGTGCACAGAAACCCAGGGCTGAACTGCCCCTTCAAAGCGCAGCAGGCAGTTGGGTGCAATGCAGGCTGCTTCCAAGGCACCTTCCAGAGATACGAGTGAAGCAGCAAAAGACCCCTTTGAGCCCAGGGAAACTGCGCTTGTTGCGCTGTGATTTGAATTCTCATTGCCAGATTCTTAACTCAACAGAGCAACATCTGGACTTTTATTTAGCAGATACTGAACAAGACCAGAATAGATCATAATGCATAATTGGAATCTCTTTCCCATGGTGATCCACTTACATTGTTCTGACAATGGAAGGGATCTAAAAGCAAATATAAATTAAACGTATTCCCCTTTTCAGGCTAGGTTACCTGTTGAGATGGTTTAAAAATGATTTGGCATAATGAGAATTTCACCCATAGCCTCTTGCTGTTTAAGTCAGATCTAAACTGATAAATAGTCCCATTATGTCTAATGTGGAAGTAAAACTATCTTTTCCTCCGCTGGTGCAGGATCTCTGGTTTGTACTAATTTGCGTTTGTTATTGCACTGAACTAAACAACATAACTTCTCATCCTTTTTGCGAGTCCGCACTGTCCGTTCAGTACATTCCACAAAGGGAGAAGCCATTTTCATAACTAACGGGACCAGGTTGCTGAGCTTTCTTCCCACATTCTTCACAATTTCAGAGAGCTCTGTGCACCTCTGTACACTCGACATAATCAGTTCTACAATAGTACACTTTTAAGAAACAAGGCTATTTTTAACAGAAAAAGTATAACAAAGAATAGAAAGACATGGGAAGAAAAAGGGAGAAATCAAGAGTTACTGACATCTCTCAAGCACTTTTACATTACTTTACATGTAGAAAAAAAGAAAACAACTTTTGGAAAATGGAGCAAAGGAGGATACCCTTCTGTCTACTGTACTCATCATAGCTAATTACATGTTTGACTGTCATTTCGTATTTTAAAGACAACAAGCTCCAGGGAAGCAAAACAAATATAAGAAGAAAGGTCTATTATGTCTCCAATCAAGTGCATTTGAATTGCAACTACAGTTATTAACTTATGCGTGTTATTAAAAACTTGAAGGCCTTGCTCAATAGAGAAGACATTTAGTAAGAATTAATGAGTTCAGTCTTTTAGCATATCTTAGATTTGTACACAGCAATAATTTCCTTCCCTGCAGGACATTTTTGCATCATCTATTTAGATGTCTGGCAAATGCGGGATATGTATGTACTTTTAAAACTAGAGCTTAGATGGCACCTCTGATCAGCACATGGCGCATGCCAAGAAACCGCAGGCAGCAGGAGTGGAGAGATGCACTGCTGAAATATCAATTGGGGGATGAATGTTGACACACAAAAGAAACTTGAGTGATACTTAAATAGAGATGAAGAACTGTTAAGGAGTGCTACTATTTATAAAGAGTTAATGTGGCCAGACTGCATACAAACTGAGGAAGAAATAATGGGACATTTCTTACTGTTTCATCATAATGTTCAGTTAAGATGTATGGGCAGGTCAACCTTTAGCAGTACTAGCATTTGAACTTTTTTTCTCATGAGTAATATAGCTGTTTTGGTAGAAGTTATTCACGGATGGGGTTGAGAATGAGTTAGATGCAGTGCTGTCCCTAGAAAAACCGTGGGTTACAATGCCACGCAGCTGAAAACAACACTTTTAGGGATCTGCTGCTCCAGCAAGGCGGTGATACATGCAATGGCAGTCAATGAAATTGCATTAGTTGAAGTTTCATGATATGGATGATATTCCGGTATATTCTGCTTTTTCTCTAGTGCTATAAATGCTTCTTTCCTTAGGGGCAAAGGTGAAAACGTTGAAAATGGTTAGCCCAGCCTAGGATTCCCAAATCATGCATATGTTATCAGAATATAGCAGATTATGAGGTTTTGTAGCAGCCTATGTATACGTGAAACTTACTTTCTTACTTCTTTCTTACTTTCTTGTGTGCAGACGTAAGACATTGTGAAGCAAACAAAAGAGGATTATTTATCCTTTCACAATCATAACACTAAGAGAGAATACCAAATACAAAACACGCGGTCCCCGACGCAGACAACTTACATTACAGACACCATTCACTCTTCCCCAACAAAAAATTGCATGTAGCCTACGTATTTGTCTGACAGACTACAGGCAGCATGAAACATGCAGTTCCATGAGGAGCAAAATCAACAAAGTTTCATTTCCTATCGGTATTGTCCAAAGGCTCATCACTCGGATGGATAAGATGATGTCTGAGAAGGGCTAAAGTCAGCCATTCCCTCAGTAAGGCCATTAACAGTGTCTTACTCCTCTCTCGTTTTCACGAGGCTTATATGAATTTAAGAGACCTCTTCAATGAATTTTACTTCTACCAGAAAATTTAGTGAAAACTCAGTGATGAGTTCAAAAGCTGTGTGGGACTGACTGGCGCACAGACAGGCAGAAACACATGCTTAAAGTTAACTTGCTCAGCTGGCTTTTTATTTTTATGTGCCAGTTTCTTTTCATTGTGCATCTATAGGCAAACTCAAAAATAAACTCTATTCTCCAGCAGTCAGTTTGTCAAGGGAAAGCAATAGGCTGGGTTTGCTCTATGTCGACTGTACCGCTTATTGTACTCTCATCCGAACATATACAAGCATAGAAATAACAACAGAAATCTTGATCTGGGGTGACATGGCTCTAAAAGGCTTTTATGTATGAGCAAGGGAGCTTGTTGCTGAAATATTCCCCTCTATTTCAGAGTACCTGTTGAGCTTCTCAACCTTTAAAAAATATTAACTTTTCACATTTAAAAATAAAGGGGGCTAATACTTTAATATACAGAGTTCCTAAGACAGAGAGGAATGGGCCATGATGTTTTCCTGAAACAAGTTTACACTTGCTTAAATGTGAATCTAAACCTCCAGGTAAGAGGACGGAGGGAAACGTGGGCGGGCAGGCACAGTGACCACTCTGCTGCCATCAGGGGCTCTTTCCACCACACTGCCCCTACCTACGGCTCTGCCTTCCCCTGAACAGATTTGTTCCTAACCAGGATTCCATCTTAATTCTGGATCAGGAGTAAAAATGCAGAATTCTCCTCTCTGGTTCCCTTTTGACCAGTAAAGTCTATTAAGAAAATGCACGAATTACTTCTTGGATCATGACCACAAGCTATAAAAAGTCCCACCGTTCTAATATTCCAACTGCCGATTCATAACAATCTTAAATGTCAGATAACATAAATCATAAAGCAATATAACACATTCTCTTGAAGTAAATGGTTTAATGTAAGTGATGATATGCATTGAACATCTCACAGCAGGTGAATATGACAGAACAGTGATTTATGAGCTAAAGAATAGCTATCCAACACACAAAGAGTAAGATTTAGCCCCAGACACTCTCAGAGAAAACACAGAGGACCCACACTCTTTCCGCAGTTTGGATAGCACAAGAAGTCAATCATAAAATCACAAGAAATAAAGATTGGATGAGACCTTAAAACATCATTAAATTCATCCCCCTGAAAACAATGCAAGACCGTTCTTGGAAAAATACAGAATAATACTGGCTTATTTTTTAAAAAACCTCCAACAGAGGAAATTCCACAATCCCAATGTAATTTAGGACCATGATGCCTGCATTTGGCAAACACCTGCCAGAAAGTTAGCTCAGGCCCCAAGCAGAGGCAGGTCCCAGCTAACGCTGCCAGCTCAATGCTAGCCCATCCATTGCACCACTGGAGGCGCAGGATGCTGAGCTTCGCACATCTTTTATGCAATTATCAGAAATAAAAATCTAAGCCCCGACACCTTCTGCCTCTGGCACCGGTGACCTGCTCATTCGCTCAGCCCTTTGATCTGAACCGTTTGAGCACCCAAAACACTGTCAGAGATGCTCATAACTCATAGGATTTGCCATGCTGCTTGCCCACTTCCTATGAAATATTGGAATTGCCTGCAATCATTCAAATTTGACTTCAGACATATACAAGCTGTTTAAATGCAGATGCAAACTTTATAGTCTAGAACAGCTAAGCAGAGAGTTTACTAAAAATATATATTCTGCTAAACTTTCACTTATCTCTGTTTTATAATCCAAATGTTTTCTTTAGCTTTTCTCTGCCTTTTCTTTAATAGTTTCCTATTCTTCTCATCTTCCCTGTTTACCTGGGTGGTACAGTTCTGGCCAGAGCAACTCAAATTCCTAATAGACAGCAATTTTAAAGTAATATAAATATATAAAGCCTGATGTAAATTTCATATCCAGAAATACCCATGAGAAATTATCTTTTAAATGTGGTAGAAAGCTTCCCCTAAACCTCGAGACAGAAAATAAACCAGACAAAATTAGTTTAATGATTTAACTTTCTTCAGGAAAAGAAGTTAATATCCAGTTTCTCCTAGCCTCTAAGCAGGGGAAAATTCTTAATCAAGGTAAATGAAGAAAAGAAAATAGATGTTTCCAAGACTTCATTTAGCTTAGCAAAATGAGACTGCCAACTATTTGTATTCTGAACTGCTAAGAGGGAACTGGCCATCATTCACTTCAAAGCTACTTTCACCTCGTCTCCATCCTGCCCTGTCAAGCAGAGTTACTGTTCTCAGTATTTACAGGAATGACAAGAAGAACGAGTATAGGTTCTGCTTTTTCCCATATTAAACAAAATGTAGCTAATTATTGGGAATCCAATTCACATTCAGCTATCCATCAAGCCATGAACGCCTCCAGCTTTGGAGACCAGGAGCAATTTGCAGCCCTCGGGTCCAGGTGGACGTCGTGGCAATAGGCTAAGCCCGGCTGCTCGCGCCCTCCCGCAGCAGCGGCTCCCTCTGAGAGAAAAGCTCAGGTGCGCTGGCAGACAGGCAGCAGCAGGACCTTTCTGCAGGTCCACCGGTAGGGACCGTGGGGGAGCCTGGACAGAAGCGTGCCTTAGCCAAGCGAGAATTAGGGTGACACCGCAGAGTGCTTTGTTTCCCCCTCCTCCACCAACGGAGAGCAAATCTCATGAAAATGAAGGACAATAGTGTCAAATCTAGGTTTTTGATAACTAATATATGAAAGTGCAATAATATTTTAAAAATAAAAAGGCAATGAAAGCAAACAGTATGATGTGTTAACAGTAACACTCAGTCTATGTTGCAAAGCACTGTAAAAGTTCAGTTTCTGTGTGGCACGCGTAACAAGAAACCCAAGCTATGTTTTCTTGGGTGTGTATGCTCTGCATTAGGATTTTGTTCAATATACAGATATTCTTCTAAGAAGCGAAGGTTTTTACAGGTTTCAATAGTCCTGTGATCAGGCCACACTTCAGAGACAGAAGACCCTCTTGTTTCAATTACCTAGTCTCATAAAGGAATTGAATAGCTTCTTAAAACTATCTTATAAGAAAGGCAGCAATCATACTCCCCAGTATCAGCAGGCTTTAACTAAAAACATGTCATTACATTACAGAAGCCACTTTAGATTATTCTTCTATTTTTAAGTAAGGTATACTGGCATCTTTCCTGATTAAAGGGTAATAATATTACAGTTTAATAAGATCTCCCAGTGCAAGGTCAGTCTTCCTTGATTGGAAATGCTTTTTGAGACAGTGGGCCAGAATTTCTGTTGATATAAATCAGCCCTGCAGTACTAAAGCAAAGATTTATGTTAGATGAGGCTATGAAATACAGGAGTGACCTTGATGGTCTGCATTTCATACACACAGCATTATATTGCCTTTATTCCCTTTTACATTCCTAATTTCTTACTTTAGTAGACATAAATGAAAGAGAAAAGCAAAAGGATGATCAGTGCCTTTTCTGCACCTCTTCTATTTTAGACCCTTTCCCTTCTTGCTAGCAATGACTAATGCAAGTATCAATTTTCTCGCACGTACACAGGATAATGATGATACACCAGTATGCACTTCATTCACTGCACTTTACAGAAGTCCTCAGCTGCATTCTTTGCTTCTTTAATTAATGTGAACTGGTTGGGCACTAATCTTGTTTTACTAAGTGGGGATATCTTTCTTATTCATGATCCTGTCAGTACGGTTCTCTTGTCACCTACGTCAATCCGAAATTAATCCATACAAGCCAAGAGTGCTTCAATACTACAAAGCTAGTGTGAATGAAAGCAGAATCAGATCCCATAATGAAGAGGTAAATCTTCTTACAAATTTTTGGCTCTGTGTGTAGGACCTTGAGCATGCACTTTTATTCTAATTTATCATTTCATCTTTGTATTGATTTCGTAGTCAAGTCCTATCCATTTGATCTATGAAACATCTGAACCTTGTTATCTTAATCTCACTTATCTGAGAGTTTCAGTCTTAATACAGGACCTATTTTAGGTGGGTTTTGTTTTTCTCTGCTCCCACACTCCCCCAAACCTGAGCTATTGGATAGATCTTTTGGTTCTCTCCCCATGCCTGCTCTATTGAAGTCATTACAGTTACTCAGATTCATCCTGTCCAGATAATATTTCATAATGAACTTCTTTCCTGCTAGATCCAGTAAATGAACAAGGTAACTACTCCTGTTTCTATGTCCAGAGAATTTCATCAAGTCCATTGCACTTTCCTAGATAAATCTTATCAAAGCTGTAGTAATTCCCATTAAGACTACGAGCAGAAGGGGTATGTTCCATTGTAAGGTCTTGAACGTAGTACTGAAAAAATTCTAACAGAGGATCTTAGGGCATATCTTGGAAAGACATCCTTGCCCTTAAAAGTGATATATTCTTCTCCCATACATTCTTCTGAACCACACTTAGAAGCTTATAGTAGAGGAGTCCTCAATCAGGAAGGATAAAAACATCCAGCTCTTCTAGAAACCTCCAGTTTCATTAAATCAACTCCACAGCACCAGCTCATTCCCTAACAGCACTCTAGAACCGTAGACGACAGAATAATTTTTTCAAGCCATTTCTGCATCTTAAGATTGAAATTTGGAGAACTACATACCAGAATCTCTGCAGTCCTACTCAAAATCCCTTGGTTTTGGTTAAATTTTATTTTAAAGCCACTGATAGCTGAATTTAATAAATGATTCAGATGTTTAAAGAACATGCTGTATGATTTTAAAGCAAGTCTTTGAAACCACCTTATAAATCTCAGATTCAAATAGGTATCCACATATGCAACAAGAATACAGTTTGGTGAGAGGCCTCTGTTTCCAGGAGGGGCCCTGACATTTGATCCTGAATTAAGTCATTAAGTCACTGAGCCCAGTATATTTAGGCTTAGACCGTATGTACTTCATTTCACTCAGTTACAGCCATTTAGGCTTAGCTACCTAGTCTTTTATGCTTCTCAGTAGTCACTGGAGAGGGACCAGCGATTTTGGATGCAATTCATCCCATTCTAGATTAAATATTTGAGCAATATAGTTGAGCTGAAGCAGCTTTAGAAGTGATTACTGATTCTGGAGGAGGTCTAACTCAGAAAAGATACCCAGCTTTCAGGTACTTAAAGTAGGTGATACCGATTCCATTCATTCTGCTCATTGCTACAGATGTAGAAAACAGGGGTAGAGTAAAATGATTCTCCTGTATTTTTCTTCTAGCATCACACGTTCCAAAAGACCTTTTCTTCCCCACTTTGTGCCTACTAACCATAGAAGGGAAAACACACTTGTAGAAAGCACATCAGAGGTCACGTCCCAGCTTTATCCCGGGCAGCTTTACAGTCTGCACTGACACTTGACCCTGGAAAAGCGGAGGCATGCGAGGACTAACAGCAGGCCGTGATATCAGTGCTCTTACTCTTTCACAACTGATGCATCATGTTAGATGTGGCCCTTAAGCAACAAATCAAGTTATTTTAACTTTGGATGCAATTGATTTAGTATTGAAAGGGCTATATTATATCCCTGCAGAGAAAATATGGGCATGGAAAAGGCTTTGTATGTCATAAAACATCTAAATATTGACTGTGGAACTCCTTAATGTAAAATTAATAATTAAGCACAGAACAGCTCACTATATATCACTGCCAGCAATGAGACAGTCAGAGATCATAAGAGTTGTGGAGCTGTGTGCAGAAACAGTGTCATTAAGTAACTGGCTTGTTCAAGTGTATTTATACACACGCACATAAATATTCTCTCTGTGGGTCCAAAGAAAACAAGCATCAGTTAGTGCTATGTTATGTCAAGAATGAACACTAACAAACAGATTTTAAATGGCAACACAATTCCACCTTTCATTGCGGACTTTTACACAGCCCCCAGCTTGACCACACTTAAAGTTCAAGGGGTTCCTGGGGCTTACAATGATCTGAATTAAACTCTTAAAAATCCCTAATTCACTAAGACCTTTTCCTTAATCTCTCTATGCCATGTTTCGGCTAGTTGAAGACAACAGAGGGTTTCTCCTTCCCCTGCCCAAGCTGGCTGGCAGGGATCTGGCTAAAGGCCAGAAGCTCTAAACCATATCTGCAGAGTGCTTTCCTGCTACCATGACCTACGCTGCTTCCCAGCTGGGGAGAAAGCTGAGCTTTTCGCTTAAGGAGAGCTTCACATGAACGTGGCAACATGGTCTTTCTGGAGCTGGCTCAGATCTGGGGCAGCTCGGAGCACAAACGGATGAAGCTGCATCTGTCTTTGGGTATTCATGTTCAATACTTTTCTCCTGTTTTCCTGTACTGTGGTGCTATACAGACTTGCTTGAGTAACCTTAAACTACAGGAAAGCAGGCACATGGGCTGCTTTCTGGGCTTAAGCGTAATATTACATGACTAAACTAGTTCAGTCACCGGTGCACCCTTTCTTGCACAAAGTAGAAGAACATTTTCTGTCCCCACCAAATATCTGGTTTCAATTAGGACAATTTACATATGCAAAGACACCAAATACGTACCAGTGGCTCACTACCATTGTCTGCAATAGCATGCACCAGGCATATAAATAACAACTGATGTTTTCATTTCCCCTTTTTTTTCTCAGTCACCCTGCTGACTTTCCTAATTGGTTTCCAGTGCTGGAAAAGTCAATTGCAATATATGACCAAGTTTAAGGCTATCTGTACATCTCATTTAAACAAAGACATGCATAAAGCATATTTTTATTCGTTTTGTTAATGCTTTTCACTGGAGCCCTGGTACTGCAGGAGCTTCACGGACCTTGCTCACACACTATGGGGGACACACTGACAGTTTCAGAAGACACCAGCTTTCCAGATCAAAGCTCTTCCATGCAAAACTTTGGTTAGAAAGACCAAGGAAGAAATATTTTACCTGAGACACTTTGTGCTTGTGTGATTTATTCAGGTGTTTCTCCACTAACTTATATGAAATCTTACTTTCTATGAATGCGAACTGTAAATCTCCCTGCTAGCCAACCAAGTCGAGGTCAGTACTGAGTCACAGGTCCTGTCTCTTGGACGTCTGCTAACATCTTTCCTTGACACTACCACAGACTTCACAACTGGATGAGATCAACAGCATATTGCACATGATATTTACATAAACTCAAGGGGAGAGGGGCAGAGAATCCCCACCACAGCTGTATGCTTGTAAATTCCTTGACTTTTGACAAGATAAGTCACTTCCAAAAAATCCCCAAACTTAACACCTGATAAAGAAAAAAAACCTTACTGACTTTGATAACTTTAAGGTGTAATTATTTTACGTCTGTTTATCTACAGCAAAATACCTATGACAGTGATGATATAACAGTGAGCCACAATGATTTGTATCTATGGATTATGTGTCACATTTGAAAACCTGTAGCTTAAATCATGCATTCGTGACAGACCTTGAAAATCTAAGAGGGGATAGGTATTCCAATGAACTGTGTCAATGTCAAATGAAGTTATTCCAAATTTTTATTACGTTACCAGAAACACACATTAGATAACTGCAAACTGTTCTGTTCAGGGAATTCCCTTAGCTTTTTATTCCAATGTACTACTTTAAAGAGAGATCAGTTTGCAATTTCATTCACTTGCACGCCACTTGTGAGATAACCCTTTGATACCAATCCTGGCAGGATTCTGTTACGCGTACTGTACTTCCTATACCTATAACAACTAGATATGATAATGATCATCTTTGCATTGAATATATCTGTTGATACAATGTAACTAAGAATTAAACCCCATAGATAATTTGCTTTAGCAAATAAAAGGCAACATATTTTACAAGTTTCCCAGTTACACTGTATTGACACAAAATATCAATAAAGTCTTAAAAAATAAAGAACTAAGTCATGTATAGTCACACAAGCATAGTCTTTTAAAAGTACACAGGTGATGACAATAGGGTAATATTGTCAAAAGCACAGAAACGCAGGAGTTAATACCCCAGCTTTTTGTGAGGTGTTAAGATCAAGCTAGTTTGCTGTCAAACAAATCAAGCTCTAAAGGTATGAGGCACGTGACTACTTCTGTATGTGCTTTCTGAATGCTTCCCATTTTCCCTGGATCATAAAACTTCGTATGTATTAAAATATGCATACACACTTGCCCAAAATAAGATATATTTAATAATACGTATTAAGGCTTTGTAGAGAAACACTTATTTTTCTATATTAAATACTAGGAATGACTTCAGTCCTTCGAGTGGCCATTGTCAGAGACAGAAAGGAATTGCTGCTTTAAGCTTCATGAGAAGCTTCCGTATGTGCTCAGCCCTCACGTTAAAAAAATCCCAGAGCTCCCCTAATGTCCCATATAGTTTTTGCATTAAACCTATAAAGAACTTGTGCATGACATTACTGCCTTCATAGCACACTATTTGCTCAGTTTCATGTACCATGAAATACTTGCATCTCCTAATTAATGCTTCATTTGCTAGAATCGAACCCAAAAGCAAGAAATAAAATAGCAGCTCTGACTTTGGGAGGGTGAGACTCCCCAGGTCAGGGCTAGGCAGGCAGCGCGGCACGCCGCCGCCCGCCTCCAACGCTTTCCACCGCTCGGGAAGGTTAAGTGGCCTTCAGGCTTTCAGTTCAGCAAGGAAACCGCTTTTGTTTGTGAAAAATGATGAATACAAAATGGTTATTTTGATGGCAAGTTATAACGCTAAGGCATTTGCATCTTTTGCGCTGAGGTTTTGCGCACAGAGATAACATAAACCAGTTGCTGGCAGAATACCTAAGTGCCCGTGTCAGGCTGGCGTAGGTTCAGCCTGGCGCCCAAACACGGTCCGAGCCGGAATGCTCTGCTCGCCGCCACTGCTGAAGCTGGGAGCGGATGCTTTTACTGGAAGCAACACTCACACCCGGGTCCTGCACGCAACAAAACAAACACACCGACGTTCTCAGCCTGTAAATCAGGACTGACTTTTGCAAAATTAGCAGGTAGTAGATGCTACACTAAAACATCACAGGTGTGTTTATTAATTTACCACTCTTAACAGCAGTTCATAATATCATTCAGTTGCACCCTACTTACAAAACAACCTGGTTATGCTAATTGCAGGGGAGCCCTATCACACCTAATTGTAGAAAACTGCATGGATAAACGCTCTGTTGGCATATCAGTTACGGGATCTACTGCGCAATTCTGTGTACCACGCTTTCTCCTCGCACGGGCACCTCCTGCCGCTTCAAACAATAGCCTTCCTGCGAGCAGAAGAAAGCCGTATCGTGAATAATTTAATGCAATTGAATGTACTCTTATAGCTTGGTTCAAAAACCTTCTCTATACGCTAACTCTTCGTTTGCTCGCATGCCAAGCTCTGGGCGCTGGAGAAAATGCCCTGGAGCTGTCGCGGGCCGGTTGCCGCGAGGGCGACACTTTGCCAGGATTTCAGTGGAGCCGCTACCCCACGGCCCCCGCGCGCAGCCGCTGCAAAGCAACCAGCACACAGCAGCTACGGAAATTTTTCATTCTCCCGTTGCGTGCATGCTTCTAAAGCAGGGACTTCTATGTACATATCTGCAAATTAGATTATTAGATTAGAAATTAAGCATGCTACAGATGTTTATAAGCCATAATTAAAATAAACCTAGTGACCCTCGATTAAACATTTCTGAAACATTTATTCATAACTGATTAGCCTTTTATAAGATGTTCATATAGCAACACAGTATAAATGATGACTTTCAATTTTCCAGGCAAACTTTACAAAGTACTTTCATTTTATCTTCTGCCCTAGTTACTGCATGTGGAGACACTGTGATACTGGATATGTGGTAATTTCTTGCAAGTTTTGACTTCTCAGTATTGGCAATGACATGGTGAATAATAGTACAGGAGCATTACAGGCTCATAAAAGCAAATGAATGTTTTAAGAACTGACAGTACATACAGTCTTAAAAGCGGAATCTATTTAAATAACTGCTCTGAAGCAAAGAGATATATTTTAACATACTGTACAATTATAACTGGCTGTGTGTTATTCTTTGACATGTATTCATTTTGAATAGTACTATTGAAATATGTATATAGTTAATTTTATATGTTATATATAAACACATATACTTGGTGTAACATACACAATAGATATCTAGATATAGGGGAAAGCCATAAATAAATAGATTAAAATGAAGTTAGTCTTAGTTTATATCAGTGCAATTTCAGGCTCAGGTTCTTCTCGTTGACATTTTCACCTGCTGAATTATACATATTACTCTCCACTCAAATAATACCAAAAAGAACATGCCTGAAATCAGCAGCTTAGCATCGTTTCTCAGCTGTTGTAGCCAACGTCCTCCCCATATGACCTGGTTCCTGTGCATGTCTGCAACACTCAACAAATGATGGATCCCGTAAATTCCTATGGCCCTATAGAAAAAGTGTACCTTCCTAGTGCTCACTCTTCCTACTGAATGCAATATATTTCCTTGTCTATTTTTCATATTTCAGACATTTATTTAGTACTTTATTGCCAACAACAGAAAATATAGCTGTCTAGTGATGGAAAGAGCTGTTACAGGGCTGAAGCTAACCCTGCAGACTCTCCGCCTTCTTCACGCTCTTTTGATATGTGCCAACACGGTTCTGGACACGTTGGAGTTCAGACGGTTGCCCATGGCACACGCATCCCTTGACCCTCTGCTGAATCTGTCAACTACAAATCAGACTTTGGGAACAAGACTGGGACCTCAAATTATTTTCATACAGCCTAGTAAGAAAGCACCAAAATATTTTCCTATTGATGTAGGACTGTTTTGAATCAGTGATCCTAAAGATGGAAGGTTATACAGTCCATTATAAATTTCTGAGAAATTCAGTTCCTTTTGGTTTTGTTTTCTGAAGCTATACAGTCTTTACCCCAATACTCTGATCATCATGCAAGTTTGTTCCAGACCTAAACTCTTACCTGATCACCCAAGCTATGTAATTAAAAATACATTTGCTTTTAAAAGTAATCAGTGAAGTTATAGCACTCATACTGTTCCCGTTTTGCTGCACCAAAAGCAATTAGAACTAATAAAAATTTGTATGCTGAAAAATATGCCACTATTATTATATAGGAGGAGCAAAATATCATTTCTCTTCTTCTGAAAATACTTATATTGAAAACACTAGAAATTGAAATGTGATGTTACAGCAAATAAATATATCCATAGTATAAGAAGGTTATATTTTTGCAACTCTGTTGTATGAAACTGGCTGTATCCCTCCTTTACAACGTTTATTCAATTCAAATAATTGAAAAATACACAAGTGTGTAAGGCAAACAGCCACAAATAACTACAAAATGTAAGATATTGACTTTTATGTTCAAAGGCACCTTGGAAGGTATCCTAAGTAAATTTCCCTTTAATGTTTCAATTCCTAAACATGGCAAGACAAAAGTAATTACAGAAGACTAACCAACACTGGCATTTAAAAGAGATTTTAAAAAAAAAAGACAACTGATTTCCCCAATTTGTTTCATGTAGGCAAACATGCAAAACCCAAACAAAAGAAGATTTACCCCCCCTCCCTCCCTGGGAAAGCGGCTTCATTTGCATAATCTCCTGCAAGTCTCATTTTCCTTTATGATACTAGTTTGGAATGTTTGCCTGATCACTGAATTCCCCACAGCAATATAAAAAGTTCTTCTACGCTCAAGTCATGAAACACTTTTTTAAGCCTGAAAAAGAGGACTCGGAGTACAAATAACCCTGGAATTCTGCCATAAGATATTTATTTCTTTCCTTTAAACAGAATCTATATAATAAGTAACAGATTTGTGCTTTTGCAATAGCACAAGTGAGAACTTCCATGAGAGAGCAGTACTTGTGCTTATGACAAACCACCCTAAAATGTTGTTTAGACGGGCAACTCATTTCCGATCTGTATGCTTGATGGCCTTAGTGGAGTAAACAAAAAGACTTTGAACAGAAATCAAAGAAAAGGCAACAGTGGCTCATTAGTTTCATCCTGAGCAGCAGCGCCTGTGAAACACGCTACTGCAGCAACAACGTCGCTAGTGCTGCTACCAAAACCGATCACCCATCTGGCTCCAGCAGTAGATCTAGACTTGCACGGCATTGCGGTGTTCAGCCTTGGGCGATTCACAGGAGAGCAGGGCATCCTATCTGCTGCTAGAAGACAACTTAAGACTTGGCTGTCACCCCTCACTCAGCCTTATTGGACATTGTCTACTTGCTGGCAACAGAAGAGATCCTGGGGGAAAAGACTATTTAAAGAACGGCTCTTATTTTCATGTAAAAGGAGTCAAAGCAAATAAAACTGCTGACACCTTGAAGGGCCGGTGTTTTACCTAGCATGAGGGGCGAAGCAGTCTATCAATACTGTGGCAGTGGATGTAGGAGAACATGTCTCTCTGTACTCGGGTACTTCTGGTAGATCTTTCCATTTCTACATTATAAATTCCACCCCCTTTCAAGGGAACTTATGATTAACAATGTTATCATCATACTCCTAGAGTTAGGTAGGAGGGAGTCCTGAGGCTGCATCCATCACGAATCCTCGCGGCAGCATCTTGGTGCAATTTCAGAGAAAGCTGGTGACCAGGAGACGGAGAAATACGTTCTGATTCAGTAATTAACAGTTGCAGCATTGTCCTTACAGAAAGACTGTGAGTAAAGCAAGTGAAATTAGCAGCAGAAAGAGCTCTCACGACCTACGCCCAAGTCCTCCGAAATTAGAGGGAGTCAGTGTACTACAGAAATATGCTCAAGACAGACAGAAACTAAATGGAAATATAAGTAAGGAAACTTAAACAGACAATCTAGAAAATCTAATAATGCTGTTGATTCTGAAAGCCAAAATTTTTTATCCTTCCAGGGGCTATTTCATCACATAAAAAGGCGCAAATGAAAAGCTGCTGATGGTGATCAATGCAAGGGGCGTGCAGAGCCACCCAGCCCCATGAATCACGACGCTTTAATGTACTGCGCAACTGGGTAGCGGTCTCTTACACTACTGCTGGCGAGTTACATAAAATGAAAAATGCTTATTTTGTTATATACAGCCTACACAGAGGGGGAGGCCAGAGCTAGGAAATACAGACCTCTTCAAATAGATCAGCACAAGACCAGCGGATAATGAAACTGTCACCATCCTTCCTGCCCTTGGATACACTGAAGGGGTTTTGCTTTGGCAGTTTTCAATCTCTGTCAAATATGAAGTAACCACACAATTTTAAGGTCCTAAATTTAAACCCACATTAGCAAGCAACCTTGTGCCCAAGTACTGTCCACATAAATTTTTCCAGCTCCGCGACGCTTGCCCTGCTGCGTGCACTCCTTCCTCTGAAGGGAGGACGGGATGGCAGGTCCCCGCTCCGGATCCTGTTCTTTGGGAAAGGGACTACAGTTTATTATACATTCATAGCACTGCAGCAGCATTGTTAAATAAATGCTACTACTGCTAACAGCAGTAATAGTGACATGATGAGCAGACCATTATTTTTTTAGTTTCCTCATCTCTAATTTGTTCCATTGTTTATTTCGCAGCTATACAAGCTTGAAAAGACGTCTTAAAATGAATCGTAGAAACGAGAGAAACACAAAACCAATTAGATCATCAAGTTCAAGCCTTTGCCCTGGGGCTGTTACTTTCTTGTTCTGTCCAGGTTATATATGCGGGAACATGAACGTTTCCTTTTAAAGGCATTTCCACTGTACCGCTTTTTGCTGACCCGGAGTGCAGTTTTTCCTTGGTTATTTCCACCCCTCCACAGCGAGGGGGTGACCAGTGAGGAGCCCAGGTGGAAGCAGCCTGAGGCCCGCGAGAAACGCTGCTGCCCCACAGCACAATATCCATTGCGCTTTATTCTCCGCTTCGGCTTGAAAGCGAGCGATGCTTCTTTTTCTCTGCGCTTTTCTTTTTTAGATCAATGACATGCAGTTGCATTTTAATTACAAAACTGCAAACCAATCTATTCTCCTTCCATATACATAATACAGACTCCTCCAAGAAACATGCATGAAAAATGAGACTTATTTTGAGCCTCAGTTGAACATATCAATCGAAAGGGCTGATTCACTGAGCAGCCCTGAAGCCAAGGCAAGGTAACTCATCTACCTTAAGAGATCCCCTCTTGTACATGTAGGCACCAAAGATCCCACTGAATTCAAAAGCAAAGCAACCAACTTGCTTGGCAGAGACAAGATATGGTTATTATTTGGCCAATTACCATAACCAGAAGAAAAGCTTTTGGGGCACATATATCTTACTTCAAGGATAGCTTTCAAAAAGGCTTGGTGCCCAAGAAGTAGTCTTTTGTTTCCAATTCTCTTGATCGAATTTAAAAAATATTATTTTTCCTTACAAACCGTACCTGGGGCCCCTTACCATATTTATACTCTTAGACCATCACAACTCCAGATTACTGCTCTACAAAAGCTATTTACACTGAAGTCTTTAGCCGACTATGTCCTAGCCGTCGACTATAAGCCAGACACGACATATCGGACGTGGTCATCCAGTCCCATGGAAGAACCGCAGTCGTGGAATAACTCCTGTACGTTTCTGGGTCGTGTTAAAGGATTGTACACGGGTGCCGCAGGGCGGACGGCACCGGCAGCCCAAATGCAGAGAGAAGGAGGAGTGTTTGACTGCAAGCCGCTTCCTCCCCAGCCTGCGATCTGCGCCGGCTTCTCGCGGCGGCCAAGAAGGGACCGTGCCAAATCCTCGCCCCTCTTTCGGTCCCGCAGCGAAGATGCCAGCACGCGGCACGCTCTGCCGCTGACACCTTCGAAGTCAAATTTGGGTTTAAACACGTAACGCAAGCGGAGGGAAATACCTGATTGACTGCTGCTCTTTGCACTCCACCTGTTTAGCTCTTTTACAAAGGTTTGTTTAATGGGGAGATTTAACTGCAAGTGCACAAAAGTCACACAGAGAATAGGGCAGAAATAAATATTTTACTAATCTCAGCCTCTTCTGTTTGTAAACTCGCACAGGAAGACTAATACTGTGTGTTTCAGAGAGGAAATCTACATAATATCACACGTGATAAATTCCTGAAGATGAAAATTGACTGATATTTTTGTTATATTTCCTACTTTGTCCTTGGAAAACCTGCCTGTATGACAAAACTATATATTTTTTTTTTTTTCTGAGGCTGATTAACTAGCTTGTTTCCAGTAAAATGACTTTCCCTTGAGAGGAACATTAAGATTTCTTTAATGCAATCTTCATCCATTAACATTGATTATGGCTTCATTAAATATGAAAACGAGGATTTACTCTTTGCAACAGATACCACTTTTTGCATAAGTGAGTAAACATTTGCCTCTGTATGCTTTGCTCCGAGAGAGAGGCATGAACAAATATTTTATTTATGTACTATTTTGAAGGAAGAAATTGCCTGTGGCAAAAAACTCAGCACAGCTCGCTGGCAAAACACTCTTCCGTGACAAGGTTGGAGCAGCAACGTGGAAGTCTGAGGCACAAACCACCCGTAACCTAGGCACACTTTAAGGCACCCAAGAGGTTAAATGCAATTAAGTACTCATTAGCAAGATAAGCTGATGAATTACGCAAATTCTTACTTGTGCATGAATCAATAAAATTAAAAGGCTGGCTGAAGACAAAAAGACATTTCAGTTGCAATGTAAAGCTAACTGTCCAGTCAGCCTGATGATGAGAACTGATCTCCAACAGGTACAATGGCTTCATCGAAAACATGCGTGAAATAGCCATAATTTAAGGGAAAACAGCAGAGAAATTACATATTAATGTGCTAGGAGCACTTGAGCAGCACTAAGGATTTTTTTTTTTTTTAATTATCTTTCTTGCTAAATCATTTTTTGGAAATGTCTAATTTAATTCTGCCTTTGAAAAAAAAAAACAGGATTTTGAGAATCTTCTCATACTGAGAAAACATCAGAGGAACAGCTATTAGTTATTCCAATTAATACACTATTCTATAACCAACAGCTAGTACATGAAGCTTTCAAATGCTAAGTTCCAGGTAATAAAGGCAATAGCTCGCGCTTGTTAGCTGAGCTGCCTGACGTTAGGTGAACAGGTCTTGCACTGCCTTCTTAAAACTAGCTCACCCTCAGCGTGTAATGGGATATTTTGAAGACCACATTCACATTCTCCCTCTACAGCTTTTGCACACATACAGGAAAAAAAAAAACACAAAATATTTGCTGTAAAGGGTATTCCCAGCTTCTGTATTTATCAAGGAGATTTTTTTAAAGGGCTGATCTATAACCTGAGGGATCAATTTGGGCAAAAGCACATCAGATCAATAAAATAAGGAAGCGAGAGCAAAGGGAGAGAGGAAATGAAGAGCAATAGAAAGATATTACTTTTTACAGGCACAGAATACATCCCTTTGCAAACAAGAGCTATTCTCATGAGCAGGAGATCTCACTCTTGGCTTCCCTCTAACCCAGCAAAGAGAACAGCTTTAAAACTCATGCAGCTTGTTATCTTTGCACATCAAGGCGCCAGAAACTGGTTTCCCTCTCAGGGCTACACAGCTTTCCGCTGGTGCACATTCGACTGCTCTCAGCAACTTGCTATGGGGAAATGCACTGAAATAGATTAGAAAATATGTCACCACTACAGGACTAATCCTTTACATGAATTCTATAGTGATACCACACTGGTTTAAATATCAGCCCCGAAGCGAAGATGCCCAGTCACTCCATGGCAAAGCCCTCAGCCCTCCGCAGAAACAAGGCCGTTTCCTTCAAGGTTGGACGCAACTCTCACCAAAACCCATGGAGATATTTCCACTGGGGTCAATGTGAGTTAGCTGGGTCCTTGGGGAGCACTGTTACCAGACAGAGCAGTGTCCATTGTGTCCCGTATTCAGAATATTCGCAGAATCCCAGCGAGGCAGGTCCATATGCCTATAATACATATCCCTGCGATAGTCAGGGCTGATGCAGGTAGTCCAGCAATCACTCGCAGCTGCCTCGGTGGGAGCTAGATTGTAAATAAAGGTTTTGTCTCACCTTTAATGTCATGTACTTTGTTCTGAGTTCTCTCTAGGACTCGCTAGCACAGCCAGAAGGTATTTCAGCTTGCCTTTACTGTAAATAGCTAACATTTTGCCCTCGGTATCTTGTGGGAACTATAAAAAAAACTATATAAACTCAAAAGCATACATCAAGAAGTTGATTTGTTTAAAAAGAAAAAGAAAGCTATCATTTCAATGCCATATAATAAGCTGTGCTTGAAACAAAGTGAAATCACTCTCTCAAAAAGAATACAGATTGTCAATCAACAGCGTTTCTTTGAAAACACAGCGTAATAAGTATAGCAAAAAGAAAAGCGTCCCATCAGGAGGAATGCCTGAGATTAAAAATGTTACAATGGTATCTTTCAAATTCCTCTGAATCCAGAGAGGAGAAAGCCCAAAGGACACCGAAGACCGACACCAGCGGGCAAAACCTCCTCGCACGCTCTCAGAGCCTCGCGGCAGCCCCGCTCTGATCGTTTCCAAGGAATTACAGTAGAGCTGAGTAAGGCAGCGAGAGGATCGAGCCCCAAACTGCCACTTGCAACGATCGAAGAGGTGATCGTCCTAAGTCTTCCTTCACCTATACTTCTGCATGGGAACCGTTCCTCTCTGTTCGTCCTTCGACATCTTGAAATAGTAGGGCATAGAGATGATCCCTAATCTCCTCCCGTAAGTATTCCATTAGAAAGGTGAAAAACAGACGCAACAAAGCATCGAGAGTGGTTTTCCCTTGGGGTAGGCTTCCCGTACTCTCTCAGAGCAGCCTATGCTTTCTACTTAAATTTTGGTCAGTGCTTAAAATAAGAGCCAAATATTCAGGTCGTATAATCAACAGCTTAAGAAAGCATCAGTATTAAAGTCCAGGCAGTACACACATGCACTAGGGACTAAACCCTAATGAGAAAAGGAAAAGTTAAAAATATAGTAGATAAAACACAGACAAAAGAAATCTCTTCACACAAGTGAGATGCCAAATATATTATCAATTTACTGAACTATGTAAAATTCTGCCTTTGATCTATCACAGAAATCAGACTGAGATACAATAAGAGGGATGGATTCATTGTGTTCATCCATGTAAGATTATCTCCTTATATTTCTCGGGAGGATTCACAAAAACTAACTTACTTGAATACAGTATAATCTTGGCAAAACACATAAGCACATTCTTAATTTATAATAGCTTTAGTACAGTGCTGAGACACAGCTGCTTAAGTATTCATTTGTTTATGACACTTTTTAATACTTTTTGTTTATTATCATCAGGGATATCCTTTTACAACTTGCTCATATCTGCCATGAATCAACAATGATTAGCATTAAAAGCTATACAGTATTTATCACACCGGTGCACTAGCTGCCTAAGGGAAGGTGCTAAGGAAAATAAGGATTTCAATCTTAAAAATAGATAACACAAAATTTAAAGATATCTGGCCAAATATTTTTCTTCCCCACAAAGGTACATCTCAATGAGTTGTCCTCATGGAAAGTAGGATCAGAGCAGCTCTTACCTGACAAATACAGACAGGATAAAAAGGATAGTCTTGAGCTACACATAGCATTGAAATGGGAATAAGGGGCCTTTGCAACTCTGCTAAATATCTGGTGTCACTTCAGAAAATCATGTCATCTTTTCCACTCTTGTTTTGATTTCCCATTTGTAAAATATGGATGTTGTTCAAGGACAACACAGATAGCGGGACGAAAACCCAAGTGCAGACCCAGTGAAGTAATTCTTTAATACTTGGCAACAGTCAACTCAGAAGGTAAATGAACAAAAAAATAACACCAATCAGAGCTGCAAGTCTCATAGCTGCACAGTATCCAGTGCAGTTGGCAGAATTATTTGTTTCAAGATTTATTCTAATGAAATAGCAAGAAAACTGAAGGAGGAAGAAATTATAACCTTTCAAATTGGCCCATAATTCTGGGGGTTCATTTCGAAATAATTTTAAAGAGTACCATCCTGAAAGCTTCCCTCAGGAATACCAGCCCTGGAAAGCACCTCACACTGGGCCTCCCAACTTTGCTGCTTCGGAAAACACGTCCGGGTCTACAGGTGGCTGAGGGGTTAGTTCTTTAACAGATTTGACAGGAGCAGCTTTCACTGACATCAAACAAGCTTCCCAGGACGTTGTGTTAAAACGAATGAGGCTTTGGTTACAAAACCTATTAAGGATGAAAACAGTAGGGAATATGCTTTCCTTTAATGTTACATTTCATTTTGAGGTTCTTCTGATTTTTCCTGAGGTGGTGCACTTCAATACACACATGAATTATACAAGTTTTTCCTTAAAAGTTTTAAAATACCACCTAGAAATTCTATTAATATATTTATTTTATATAGAAGATAAAATCTGTCTATAGTATGAAGACTCAGAGGTAGATGAAGATAATCCAACAAGAGGGAGACCCTGGAGTGACAGTCAAAAATTGAGACCTGATTTAGATATACAACTATAGCGGACCCAAACTTTCTCTTATACAAAAATATGAGATGACTCTCATGTTTTCTTACATTACCAAAAAACCCTAGCCCAAAATGAAATAAATGCACACTTATATTTTAAAGATCAAGGTCTGAGAGCGTCTCTTGTTTCATCTCCAGTCCTTCAGCTGAAGCACGAGAAATAACAGCAATGAAGAAGTATACTTAAAGGGTATCATAACTTATTATCAAGCTGAAAGGAACCACAAAGATTTCAGAAAGATATACTGAACAGCTGGAGACCTGCGAGAACAAGGTAATGAAGAATTTTAAGTGAAAACATTGCGGTCTGATTTGAACTTCATTTTCTCATTTGTGCTTCAAGAAAAATACAATTTTCTTATGAATACTTCTTCTTAACAAAGAAAAATACAAAAGATATGCCCAGTTATAAAATCCTGCTAGATGCTACAGTCTTGCAACTTTCAGTGAAAAGAGAGGATGCTCAGGATCACACCTTATATGTCACTAACTGATGGCTTGAAATAGCATGAACAATAAACACAGACAAATGAGCATTTAATTATGAAGCCACCTTTGAAGTGTTTATGGAGTATCACTTGCTCAAAATTAGAAGTCTCTAAAGGTGGGACAAAAAGCCCTTTGGGCAGGTTTAGTTTGACTAGAAGAGCAGTCAGTTGTGCTGGAAGTCACAGGCCATGTTTACCGAAGCTTCCACAATCAAGGGTAAAATGTAAATGCTCCAAGGTTATCAGCCCCTCTTTCATAAGAGTTTAGCCATTTTCCTATAGAGTATCTATCTCTAATCAGAAAATTAATGAAAGATTACCAATCAAGCACAATAAAACACATACTGAAAGTCTCAAGACATCTCTTCAAAATACCCCAGAGTCTGCCTTTCCCCATCTTGTTTTTTGTGTCTTCCACCTGATTAACCCGTAGGCTAAACGTACGCTGTGCTGATAAGTCCAAACCCTTTCTGAGCTTTAACCAGGGTCCACTACTAAAAAACCATCACTCACATTGATCTGTTATCTTTAAGCCTCCACAGTGAATGCTTTGCTTCTGGTTCTCCCCTCCCGGGCACAAATCCCCCAAGATTAAAGTGAACCCGCAGAAAGGAAAATGGCTTTGTATTAAAGCACTTGAGAAGCAAATGGGGAAAAATGAGAAAGAGTTATTGGAATGACTAATAGCACAGTAGGTGTTATATTAAAAAAGGTGTAGTATAAAATGAGATAATAAAAAACAGGTTAGTAGAAATTCATCCCTGGTGAATCATAATTTTAAAACATTTGCAGAAACAAACAAATGGAATTACAATATAAAACCCCAATTATTTAGAATTGAGATGAGTACCCTCCTGCCTTATATATTTACAAAAGAACTATAGAGCTGCTGAAAAAGCGTTTTAAAATATAAAGTAATGAGAAAAATCATTTTCTCATAATAAAATCCTTGACAAACAAGTTATTATTGCAAAACAAAAAAATCACCTATTAAAACTTCCTAACTGCTAAAACTTCATGCAAATGCACCCAATGCTAACCCCGTAAGAGTTGAAGAAAATCTGATTGCTGCTAAGAGATGCCAGGTCACAGAAATTTGAACGCAAAAGGTAGTGCTGGGATAAAGTGTTGCCTTCATGCTCTGTTCTCACCAGTTCACATTCTCTGACACGCCAGCTAACACTTGAACCTGTTGAACTTGAACACTTTCTCCTGTTTGTATGCGAGCGAATATTCTGGGGCAGCTTTTTCAGTATTTCATACGACTGCAAGTTTACAGAAGCTGTTGCTGAATTATGCACGGAGGGCAGGACTGGTATTGCTACCCACCGTCTGCATTCTGGAATGAATCCTAATTCTCTTGATTGCTTGCTGCAGATCAATACAACATGAGGAAGTGACGTTTCATTTATCCAAGTGTGCTAAGAAATGGAGAAGAGCCCTTTTCCTTCCCACGATGCACTATCTGCATTTTTGTGTCAAAGACTGCAAGTGTTTGCTGCAAAACCTATCCTAGAGCTCAAGGTTGCTAGTTAAAATGGGAATAGTTGGGTAGCTCAGCTCACTAACAGTTCCCACAGCCTTTTTGCAGCCTTTCACTGCTGCTGTACTAGGCTGTCCTGTCTCCCCTTCAAAACAGTTATCAAGTTGCCGACACATAGCCAAAATTTGCAGGTTTGCCTCCATCCTCCACGGCCACCTGCCCATCAGCGATTAGCACATTATTCTCAAAATGACACTGCCCTATTAGTCTCCATACAATCCCTGTGATTGTCAGCTGGCTAATGCCACTGAGAATTTATTCTTGAATGCATTGCATCTGTGTAATCATTTATGTTATTGGCATGTGAACTGGCTATATGTCATTAAAAGAGAGATTTACTAACTGGCAGGTGTGAATGGCTGTAATTTATTCATTCTTTCTGCAGCTTAGATGTCAAAATATCAACCTAAAATTATATTGTTAAAAATAAAAAATATATCCAATAAGAGAGAAATACATTTTCTTAAGGACTAGAGGCAGCAACCACATTTAACCTTAAACAGTTTATCCAGCCTTAAAACTGTTGTTGAAGTGACACTGAGAAAGCCCTAGGAAAGCATGAAGTGAAACATCAGATGTCAAGACAATGATTTTATCCAATGAACCCATATATCAGCACTGAGGCTGTGTTGCCCTAGAACCCATAACAGCTGCTAAATCAGAAAGGGACCCAAAGAATATAGCACCAGTCCCCAAACACACCGCAGAACGTCCTGCTGCTGGAGTGCTGTAGAAGCAGAGCTCTTAACTCATTTGATAAATACTGTAAAAATGAATTATTAAAGATCACAGGAAAATGCCAGGAAGGAATGTCTCTTGGCAAAGTATCTAACCTTCACTCAACATAATCCTAACAGAGTCATTGAAATGCCAAAGGAAGATCAGGATACGAATCCTATGTTTTAGTCCCACGTCTCCAGTTTTGCACAGTGGTTACATCGCAGCTTAGTAATGACAGAATTAATCTAATCAAACTGTAGCCATCAAAAAGGTAGATGCATAGTCAGACATCACAACCTGTGCTCCCGCTAAAGCCAACAAGAGCGAGAGTCGCCGCTGGAGCATGGTTCATCTGCAGCCCTGAGTTGTCCTCAAGAGCCGGTGACTAATTTTACTCAGCTGGAGTTGATGGGATTTAGCACCGTGGTAGCTGTGTTCGGAGTCAAGCTTCCAGCACCCAGAAGCCCAGGTGAGTCCGACCTTCTGGCCACCTGCCCTCACTTCGTGTGATCCCAGCACCTAGACCAGCCAGCCCCATTCACTCTAACCCCTCACCGGATCAACCCCGTTTTTATCTTAACATCAAGGTCAGTCTCACAAGGCGCAAGGCAACCTGAGCAAGGAGCTGAGCACCCTGCCTTCCACTGCGAAAAAGGGGTGCAAGTGCAGCACCTGGGAGGAGCCGAGCCTTCCGGAGAAAATGAGAAAAGTGCAGGAAAATAAATGGTTGGGATTTGAAAACACAAAGCCTCCTCAGTGGTAAAAGCAATGAAAAGATGTCACTCAGCAGCAGGACAAGACTCGAGACTTTGCTGATAATTTAGATGTTGACGAGCTTCGTCTGTTTACAAATCCTGAAAGAACAAACACTAAATTCCATCACCAATCTGGCAGCTTGCAGTTTAGTTTCAACTGGGAGAAAAAACAAGCCAAAAACAACCCCCATAAAATTGTGAGCAAAATTTAAACCCACAAATCATGCTGCTCCTTAGTGAGATTTGCATATAAAGCACCCAGGGAGTGATTTATAAAGGCACCTGATGCCTTAATGAAGGTGTGGCCCAAAGCTACTTCTTCTAAATGGAATAAAAATATCTCTCTGCCCTTCAGTATCCTTCATCTGCATTAGTATTTTATTGTTCTATCACAGTAACTCCAGCAAGGTAGCAATGCCTGGACCAAAGTAAAATAGCATCTGTACCCTAAGTTGTGAACACGATATGCCAAAAGCCACACAAACCTCGAGCACACATGGAAAGCAAGCACAGAATGAGATACGGTGCAAAGCCTTTACAAAAGCCCCTCAGCACTAGGTCCTGCGCCAGTACTGAAGCAATCAATGAAATGAACACCTGGTCTCTACACAAATAATAAAGATGAGGTTCAAACTGTTTGGCAAATGGTTTCCTGGAGTGAAAAAACACCAAAAGCTAACAATTTTAATACAAGGGAGGCAAAGTGCAAAGACTCCTTTTTACACAGCCACTCTGCCTTTAAAATTTGTGTGTTTGTAGACATTATATATTATATAAAAATATATATGCATCTTCAGCCCCCAGAAGACTTAATCATTCCACAGTCATCCACTGCCACTGTTGAATGTTCTTCACTCTCATTCTTAGTCACTGGAGAAGGGCACTGTCCTTATCTGGTGTCTGCATCTACTTCTTGTAAAGGGAGGCACATCTGGATTTGTGCTTAAAAATGCTACTTCAGAAGGTCCCCCATGTGAGTTGTACCTCTACCTGGAGCACCATGCACTAATTCCCTGAAATCAGTGACATATGCATCGCAGAAAATAGTACAGCCAGTTGTGTACTGTCAATATCAAATTACTATGATTAATTTATATCACTTTACCTGTTAGTTAGGACATCATTAGTATCACATTCTGAATGCAATAATTAAAAGTGGTTCAGGGAATGATAGCTCTCCCTGAAGAGATCTGATGCACTGATTCATAATCAGAAAGCCAGGGTCCATAAATATATATATATCTATCTACATATATATACACACATATGGAGCAAAACAACTTTCAACACCATAGTCACTACAAATGCTTCAGAAAAGTTTTAACTAGTTTTCATATAGCAAGCAGTTTTAAGCTTGATTAAAATACAAGTGAAGAGTAAGCCTGCCGCCTCTTCAAGATGTTTTTCCAATTACTATACTGTGCAACCAATTCCCAAAAGAAAACATAAGTTGTTGAACCAAGATCTCCATTTTAAGACAAGAGAATATTGTCCAGCAAGTCTCCTAAGTCTATCACAGACATTCACTTGATCTACAGGTTAATGAAATCTGGGGCAAAACATAGCTTAAAATCCCCGTCAGAATCAATAAGTGCAGCTGACTTCAAATGAGAACTGAAGCACTGGTGTTATATTTTCTCCTCCAACTAAACCAACATAGAATGCAAATAGAGAAAGCTCTATTAAAATAATGTTTATTATTTGACCACGCTAATTTAGGCTACATTAAATGCACAACTTGGGAAGAATGCTGTTACAGTAAAACTGAAATAGTTTAGCAGTAATTTCACCATTTCAAATCATGCAACCTAAGTGGAGCGTGGAAAATTACCATTGTACTATTAAAAATAAAGCATGCTCCAAAATGATTTGAGCACTATGGATGAAATGCAGCTTTCAAAACAAACATACATCCTGAAAAGTTGTCCTTAAATCTGAAAGGCTGTGAAAGGCATTGACACTACCTTGTTATTAAAGGTGTTTCTCACGAGTCTAGATGATGGCGTGATTTTCCTTTATTTTCCTACTGTAATTCCATTCCAACCTACAATTTCATGCCAAAACATTAGGTAATTAAGAAACAATTACATCCCGCAGCTTCTGAATTTCTCTGTCTTTCAGATAACTGCTAATTTAGCACAGAAATGGCACATTAGCGTGCTGGACCTAGTGGCTATGGTTGTATTTTGATTTACAAAGTCTTGGAGGGAAGATACACTGTGATGCAGTCTCAGAGCTGCATGCTGATTCCCCGTGCTTGCCTTCTGCTGACGCTGAACAAAGTACCTCTCTACAGGATCTGAAATACGGGCAAATATTTTATCCGATACACGAGTGGTGAATCCTAGTGCTAACTTGGCAATTGCCTCCGTTGTAGTTTACAGAAGTCGTCCTGACCGTTGCCCTGTTGGAGGAATACAAGTGGAAGAGTCCCCATGGTGGGTCTGCTGCTGCCGCCGAAGCAAAGACGGCTCTTAAAACCTGCTGCTCTGAGCTGAACTGAGTGAAGATTTGTCCAAACAGGGAACGAGCCAAAGCTGTAGCTCTCGGACGTATCAAAAATGGGGGGGGAAAGGGTGCAGCGTGCGGCTGGAGATGCCGTGGCCCTGTACCACGGACTCGTGGCACCCCACTGGCTCTAACAAGCATAACGTGACCCAGCAGCTTCATGGATACGGTTCCTACAGGCACATGTGACTTTGCAGCCATAGACTAGAGTGAGCGATGTTACTTCGAAAATAAACTGCTACGGCCATCAAGGTTCCATAAGTTCTCTACTGCAGCACTTGGCAAATGCCAAATTGTTTGAATTACTCTCCATTTCACGTGTTCGCAGGGAACTACCAGCCAACATTTTCTGTAGTTTAATAGTTCCTCCTCCCAGTCCTTTTCCATTTTTTTCACCCTCTCCGCCAAATAGTTGTCTTTGTTACACATTTAACATGGTATCTTTTTAACTTTTATTTAATTGCTTTTTGACTTTTCAGTTACCACAGTGCCCTTTTTCATGTAATAACAGATAGCAAGGAATGACAGGAAAGCTGTGAATTTTCAAAGGCTTATTGCAATTTTTTTCTCCTGTAAATCTATTCCTTATGATAAAAGGAGTGGTATACATCTGTTCTGCAATAGAGAACTCATTATCTTTGGGGGTTTCCATTAACTACAAGCTGTGCAACATATTTTTTAAAAAAGAGTGGTCATTTGCAAGTGAAGTAGGGGATTTGTCGTATACATTTAGCAAGAGATTTCATTTGCCATTTTCTACATCTGGAACTTAACCCTAAAAAGTTAAGAAATGAAGGGAAAACAAGAAAAATAATGACCCTTTCAAGCTCATTGACTGAGATGAAACTGTTGCAGAAGTAGTGAAAAAGACTAGTATTTATTTTGGAAGATAAACTTTCAATAGAAATGGGGGCAGAAAACTAGCAGAGTGGGTCAGGTTCTCTGAGTACAGAAATTATGTGAAATTGCAGCTTTCTGCCAAATTCTAAAGGCAGCATATTGTGCTGTGTCAGCACAGTCCGTAAGGTAGAACATTTCTGCTACTTTATTAGACACCTTAACAACCCTAAGTCTACATCAGATTAATAAATGTATTCTGGCATCCAAGATTCCTCTGCAGAAAATAAAAACAAAGAATGTGCTATCTTTATTTAAAAAAAAAAAAAAAAAAGACAGGTAAAAAGCTTACAGAAAGCTTAATTGTTTGCAATACACTAGCAGAAAGAAAAGCGTGTTAATGAGACATAAGGATTAAGAAAAGAATATGTCTGTATATTGGGGAACCCCATAATCATAAATGTATTGGTTTCCATCTGCTCTCCTCTTTTGTCATTTAAAGCATAAGTGAGACTTAAAACAACATAGAAGGTTTTAATACTAGGTCTTTCCGTATATTTAATATACTGGAATGATGTCACCTTCAGTTGCTCTTGAACATCATTAGTAGGTGTCTCCCAGCCTCTCTAGAGGTCTATTCACAAGATGCTTTAATTATTCCTAAACTATTCTTAACAAAAATTAGCACATCAAAGCAATGAGAAACCATTGAGGAAAATATTCCTTTGAGGAAGTCCTCAAGTTCATGTATTGCGCCTGTGAGATTATAAAAAGGTACCATTTCTGTAAAAGTGTTATAAAAAGAGGACACACAAAGAGAGAGTGATAAAGTAAATTCTTTTTCTAGCTCCTAAAAATTCAGTTAAAGGAAAAAATTCTTCAAAACTCTCAATGTTTTACAGACTGGCTGTTGTAAAGTTGTTTTTTCAAAGTACATACTTATTCAAAACCAACATCAAACTGACTTGTTAGCTTAATCCAGCTTCCGTTCAAGTCAGTGGTTAAACTAAAAAAAAAACTCACTCTGGAATGAAGTCCTAAGAAAATGTCTGAGCATAGTTTTCTCAGTGTATGGCTCTCTTATTTACATTAATGGGCCACATCCATCCCCACTGTGATTTACTGGCATCAGGTGTGAATTCAGTCTTTAGCTTGAGCCTTGCCCATGCTATAGTGAAAGAACTTGGACACCCAGTATTTTGATTTTAATAAGCTTACCAAGATGAACTAACACATTAAAATCAAGAATTGAGAAAGTCAAATTATAATCAACCATTTAATAATTCCACTCCATAAAATATAGCTGCCGATAACTCTTATCCAATGCCATAGCTGAGAGTCTTGTTAACAGAGATCTTGAGGAAAAAGAGTTCCAGATCATTGGGCATTTTATGTCACTTTAATATTTAGGGAGGCAGCTGAGGAAATATATTAGCTTATGCTTATGTTCCAGTGTTCCTAGTAGATAAGAGTTTATGAGCTAAATGAAGGATCAGGTTTCTTTTTTAATGGATACCTGCAATATTCTTTCCATGGGATAAAGCATAATTAAATTAAGTTAAAATATTCATTGCATTACGCATTTTAACTTCTGCGTGAATCACCTACATGGATACATTTGCTGACCTGTTTTGCCAAGCTAACTGTCTGCAGGGAAGAAGATTAACAAGGGATCCAAGCTGTGATATAGATTCATTCCAGGACTTGGGGATTTTAAGACAGGATTGGCCATTTCTTTTTTATGCAAAGTGTAAACATATTTGCAATTGCTTCAAAGAGAAAACTAAGAACTCATAAGATATGACTAATATGGTGTGCTACTCTATGAAGACATTTAGTTGCATTTTTTCTTCTCCCTGACACACAGATGAGCGTGTGGTAAAAACTGTCATTATTCGTGTCATCGGAACAAACTGAGATTAGGAAGACTGGCAAATGACTACTTTCTTACTGATACTCTTTTGAAGGGGAGAAAATAAAAAAAGAGAGACTGACAAACCATATAGATTTTTTTATCCTCTCATGAGAAGAAACATGAGTTTAATGGCTGATGTCTATTTAGCAGACATCATTGCTTTTGAGGCTGATGTACGTGTTAATGAAAGAACTTTATGTGTTTAGATTTGCTTTTACTCCACAGCTGTTGACTGTGACTGACAGGTAATAACCTACACCAGCGCCAACAAAACAAGAATATCATATAATGGATTTGTAGGAAGATCTGTTATGGTCTGCTCTAAAAATACTAACTCGAAGTTAAGCAGTTTCATTAGAGAAGGTCATATAAGGATACACCTTCCCAGTTGGTGCAAACTCTCACTGCCTGAAGTGTGTAACGAAGTTGGGAAGAGAAATCAGGAGTCCCTACTCAGCTGCTTGCTGTAACTCCAGTACAAAGAAAACTCCTACAAATGCACTTCCTCTTGAATAGTGGGGGGGAAAAAAAATTCTATGCTAGTTAGACTATGAAGTTTTCACCTACCAAACCTGGTTAGCACAATAATAAGTGCACTTAGAATAACAACGACAATCAAATTGTACAAATATTGCAAAGCTGTGTTTTAAATTCCTTTCAGGGATAGAAATTGTTACCCCCCTCTTCAAGGAAGAAATGTCCTTTAGGTTTCCTTCTGTCCCATTTCCCATTATTCCTTGGTGGAGTAGCATTGCTTTTCTGCATTAAAGACTACCAAGACTGCCTCTAAAACTGGTAGAGCTGCAGTTTTAAGCCTCTCTTTATCCATGGGAGCACTTATTCTGGAACGTCCTTCCGTTGCATTTCTGAAAATGTATTTTCTGCACCAAGTGCCACTGGAGCACCCTACTGTAGCAATGCCATTTAGAAAGAGAGCAAGGCTATGTTAGAAGGGTCTTATGTCTCCTGTCCCCAAGATCAGAGATTTCTTCCATCCACTATAACCTCCCTGTTCTTTTCAATCAATATCCTTAGGTTGCCTGGAGAGGTTGTGGAGTCTCCATCCTTGGAGATATTCAAAAGCCATCTGGACATGATCCTGGGCAACGTGCTCTAGGTGACCCTGCTTGAGCAGGGGGGTTGGACTAGATGACTCCAGAGGACCCTTCCAACCTCAACCATTCTCTCTGACCAAAACTACCCTCCTCTAGTCCCGAGCTAGACTTCTATAGCATCTGAAAGAGAAGAGGCTTTTCTAAGCAAATTTAAGAGGACATTTACAGCCGATTAAGTTAGAACTCTTAAATCAGAGAAGAACGTTAAGGATCTTGGTTTGAATTTTGTCTGAGTGAAAAGGGCAGCATCAGGAGCTCAATTTCTAAGGAGAGGCCAATCTAGAAACAGTACCAAAATGCCCTCAAAATACCAACTATCATCATAAGATGTTGTCACATTGGCAATATTAGTGCAAAATTATCAAAGGACTTCTGAGTTGCAGCAAGATAAACACCACCATCCAAAGCTAAATTATACTAAGAAACCACAGCAGGAGCTGGTGCCGCTCGCATGCCAGCAGGCAGCTCGTGCAGCAGCGGGCACAACCCCAAGCAGCTTTCAGCTCAGCGTGATGCCTGATTTCTGCACGCTTGAGCCTTTCCAGAACATCCCATATCCATCATATCCATACTCTGGCTGCTTCTTCAGCCCCCGGTTTAGATCTTGCTTCTCTCTTTAATATTATATAAAATGGAAGCTGTTCAACAGAGAGTCTTAGAGCCACAAAACACAGCGTGAGTTAAGAGAAGCTATCATACCGCACTGCTTTCAATATCCTCCTGGGTTACGGCTGTAGGTGAAAATAAATGAATGAATGGTACCATGTTAATAGCTACTTGAGCTTTCCTGTAGGAAGGGGTGGGGACACCTAATTTTATGAACAGTTTGCCTTGTTGTCCTCTGAGCTCCCAAATGACCAAGTACACAGGGAGCAGCCTGTTCCTCGATATAAATTAATGACATTATCAATTCTGTTCTTACTCAGTACTTTTATTGTGACATCTCCAGGGAAGTGTTATTTATAATCAGGTACTGTAGATGGAAAAGACAACCTGAGTCAGTACCTTGGTTATGCTTCCAGCCTGCTGTCAACTCATCTGCCGCATATCACACAGAGAAAAGTTTGTAAGATCCAGACCTATGTGCTTAATTTAAAGCAAATGAATAGTGCGGGCCACTGGCATTAGTGGGACTATTGTGGTTAGTATTAAGTGGTGAACTACCTGCCTAAAGACATGTTCATACTTTTCTGTCCTCTCAGGCCCTGGCCTCATCCACTGTGCATCATCTTTCCCTACACATCAGCTGCCTTTTGCAACAGATGAGACAGGTCCTACAAAACACTGTTTGCAACCACGCAAATGGAAAAGGAAATGAAGCAACACGTGTGTGGAACGAAGACAGCTCAAGTTGAGAAAACAACCTTCATTCCTAGCTTTTCTTTTCACTTGTGAGAATAAAAACTTTCAGTACCTAATTCAGAAAAACTTTGTAAGATTAATTAATATATGCAGAAGAAAGTGAACAGACTCTAACCTTTCTAATTTCACGGTGTATAAAACAGAAGTAATGCAGATGATTATCTTACAGGAAGAAGCTCAAGACCTGTTCTCCAAAAATGTTAGCAATTCTGCAATATTCTTACCAGAGGCATGCATATTAAAGGTTACAAATCCAGGACCAGAAAAATAGAATCCATCTGCTCATCTGGAGCTGGATCTCTGAGTAATATCAAAAAATGTACCAAAATGGAGTAAACTCACCATTTCAGCTATACTACGTTTGACATTGGGATACCTTTATAAAGGTATTTTTATAGGATAATCTTCATTTTGACTGTTGGATTTTCTACTGATTTTGCCACTTGGATTGCAAAACTGGGTGATTTTTTTCTGTATGGATATTCATGCCTTTCATCATGAATTTGGTTAAAAAAATAAAAAAGAATATCTGTTAAAAACAAAATTAAATTGAAAGCACACAAAAGCTTACAGTAAGTGAAAACATGAGAGCAAGCTCAAAGCAACTCTGATCTACTTAAAATAAGACTTAGATTGATATCGCCATTAAGTCCATATGATTATATGATTTTTTTTTGATTGGTGAAGCAAAACCACTATTATTTCAAATTGATAAAAAATCAATTCTCTTAATGAAATAGAAGAATTTTTTTTTTAAAAATAGACATGGATGGAAATTTTTGCCATAGTTGAGCCAACACTAACTTTTCTTTTTTACATTTTAAAAATAATTTACAGGATTAATGTTTTAAAATCAAACCTGTCATTCTGTTTCTATCCCTTTTTCCATGTCTTAAGCTAAAATTAGTCATCAAATTAGACACAAGTATGTGTAAAGTTTCAGTCAGCCAAAACTGCAAAATTGAGATCCTGCCTGCTGTGTACACATGTAGTGAGCACGATTGATCTCGGCTTCCGGTAATAACAGCAAAATGAGAGAAATAAATGAGCAAACTAAAGATGAATCAAGAGCAAATAGAAAGAGAGAATTTGAACATTTACTTTCAATTTCTTTTCTTCGGTTTCTTCTTCTATGGAGCAACATAATCATTACCAAAAGCAGACAGCCTGACAGAGCAGTGCATTATTTAAAAGCCTGTACAACCAGTCTAATGTCTCCCCTTGGTAAACCCCCATATGACACACACGAGTACATCTATGTATACAGCAAAGTTGTATTTCGTGTTCATTTGTCTTCCGGCTTCACCTGGTTTTAGCCAGGTGACGAGAAGCTTAAAGACCTTTAGTTATCTAGGGTGACACTGAGTATATAGATGAGTAGACATCTAAGCAGTCCTTCTGTCTGAATAGTGCTGCTATTATACTAACAGTGTAGGCAAACGTGCACTTGTTTTTGGCGACTATTTTAAAAAAAAGCAAGAAGCATTAGTAATTCATATATTCCTGTATAAAACATTCCATCTGTCTCCAATAATTAAAGGGAATTATGAACTCCCTGTATCTTTTCGCAAAATACTCCATGTACTACATATTAAACGTTACAAAGATAATACTAGGCTTAACTTTAGTAGCATTTAATAGAATTTACATAATGTAAATATTCATTTAACCTTTAGCATTTTAGGAATTTTGAACAAGAAGCAATTTATTACTTCAAATATTGCAGATTGTTATTTACTGCCTGACACTAGGGAAATTCCAGGGGGGTTGGGGTGATATCATATATTAATAAAATATAACACAAACTTACTATTTAAAACACAGAACTTTCTCCTAGAACTACTTAAGAATCCCCAAATCATCCCTTTTCTATAGATCCTTATTTTCACTGGTAAAGGATTTGAGACTGCTCTTTATTGGAGCTCTAAATGCATTTTTGTTTAATAAATCTCAAACATTTATGACTTACGTTCATAGGATAACATGACTGGCAGGAGAGAACCAACAAAATCCTTTTCATACACTGACCAGTGCTTTTTCAGACACAACCAGGAATGCTAAAGCATAACAGAAATAACAGAAAACTGCATTTGGAGCCAATGCAACGCACTGAATTCTTTTAGCTTAGAAATACACAACTTTGCAAGAATTCAGTGTATGGGCACAGGGGTCAAGAAAGAAAAGGGGGTTTTAGAGCCAGTCTCCTTAGCTCCCATCATCGCATTGGCATTTCCCATCCTTCGCCCGGCAGCGGGGCAGCTTTGTCCGTGGCTATGCAAATCCTTGCGCCAAACTCCGCTGCCCGTCCTGTCGAACGGCTGCACACGTGGGCACTCACAAGCACCCAGAGAGAAATCTGCAGCACCTGAAAAGTTTCACACAGGTTTGTTTGCGTTTCCCTAATGGACATAAAGAAAATATTCCAAAAATGTCATGACTGAACCTTACACTGTTAACTTTATCTATACATCTGCGTAGGATCTGAAGTCAGCAGCCAGTGTTACTATCACATTTTGGTTTTTGAATATCCAGAGTTTGACCTCAAAACCAGGTGATTAAAATGAAGTAATAAAAGGGGGTATTAAAACCAATTTAGTTTTTGAGTCTCTTGGGCAAATCAGAGCTATATTTCTAAACTTTTTGCTGCAGCCTGAAAGTTTGAAAACTTTCTTTTTCTAAGGACATATTCCCTTGCTTCCAGGAACTAGAACAGCTAAGAAAAACCTGGAATATCTTGCAGCTTTCTATTAACTCGGAAAGTCTGCCACCATTTGTGTTTACCAACTGTGCACTGAATTTGCAAGATGAGTAAATTGAAAATAATGAAGGATGAATAACATCTAAGTAACAGTCTTTGTAAAGCGTGGGGAGGAGGTTTCGGTTACTTCATCTCACTGCCAAAGCAGGAACTCCAGACCTCACTCAAGCTCTTAAAAGGACCCTGCTGCTGCAGGAGTTTGGACAGCGCTTAGGTTCTTTGCTCACCTGCTCTAAAAGGAGAGTTCATCGATGAAAAGCATCAGCCTCCCAACTCCATTAACTGGAGCAAACCACTAACAGGAACTTTTACAAGCAAAGGAGTCCAGGAACATGGTCAAACCAACACTCACTCAGAATTTGAATAATAATATAATGGATCCTATTTGAATAATAATATAATGGATTCCTGTGCAGCCTTTAATGCCATCTAAAAAAGCTTTATTCCCTCGAAAAACAAGTCTGCCTTTTAGAAGCTATTGAGGGAATCTGGTTTAAAAAGGCAATCTTTAGCAAGGTATTGGGGGCGGCGGTGGGTGATTATTTCCATGTTCCAAGGCCTCCTAAGACTTTTTTTCTATTTTCTTACTTATGATTTTTCTTGCCAGCCTTCACAAGGATCTAACTTTAAAGTTGGCCCTACTCTGAGAGGGGACCTGGACCAGATGCCCTCCAGAGGCCCTTCCACCCTAGATTATCCTGTGATTCCATATGGAGCACTCCATCCTTTAGTCAATTGTTTCAAACGACACTCCATGGCTTGACCTGCCTTACAAACTCCTCCCCAAGTGCTTTTCCAATCTACAACTGCAAGTGGCGGTTTTGAAATATATAGCATTTCACTGCATAATGTCTCTTATAATCAGTTACGCTTCTCACAGATGAAGACATATCAAAAGCAAGTCCTAAAAATCAAACTATGGTATCGACACACTAGAGGTTTTCTCTGGCCATGCCGTTTTTAAATAGAAAAACCTGAGAATCAGCTTATTTCAAGAACAGAGCAATAAGATGACCTTACTAAGAATTTCAAATCTACTGAGGATGACAGAGAATTTTATACTTCCTCATTAATAGAAAATACTCCCCAAACTCTTGTGGGGCCAAATTTCCTGACCTTCTTCATATTAAACTGAAACACAGCTGCTGCTCTTTTGGTCAACCATCCTTTTATCTTCCCAAACAGCAGATGAATTTGTGTAACCTACAAAGAGGTGAATTTCATACTTTGTCATAGTTTTAAAATCTGACTCAGAAAATGCAGTTACTTGTCCAACTCTGAAAAGAATCTTCAAAATTCATAATATTAACTATGTTATTTAACTATAAGAATTATTAAATCTCAACCACACAGTGGGATTTTATTAATGTGAGACAAATATATATGCATAATGCAGGCAGACGATGTGTACATTTAAACATCGTCATTCACCTTTTAAAGTCTACAGAAATACCACCAGGGCAACTTGCAGTGGCCAACTGTGGCAGCCATTTCCAAACATGCAAAAAAAAATTAATTAGCAAGCAAGAATTCATGTTCTTCAAAATCACTCAAAATAAGCCAGAAGTAGGAGTAACAACCAACTCCTTCATCCTATGCCAGCGGGTGCCCAGATTGGTCTGAAAAGAGATACACTTAAAAGCAAAAATGTAAAGCCATAGGTGCTCAGCATAGTCCACAGTACTGGGAACCACTGTCTAACACCATTTTTTGAAGGGACCTACTCAAAATGGTGATTTGCAAAACATGAAGTGTGCCATCTACCAACACACAGAAATACTCATTCCTCAGCACTTTATGGGCAATAAAACTCTTACTGGTGAAGACTGCAAATGGCTCGCTAATCACACAGCATGTCACAGATACCCCTGACAAGGTTACAATTCACCAGAGTCATACAATTCACAGCAAAGCCACCTAATAAAATGTCCACTTGACAAAATTCCTGAACCATATTTTAAAATACACCCAAATTTGTCCCCTTTAAGAAATAAATTAAACAAAACTAAAGTTAACAAATACCTCTTCTTGCGGTTTAATACATGAGAAGACGCACAGTGTACGTGATGCAAAAGAGATTAACAGTACTGTAAGGAAAACCAGTTTCAGCTCCCAATTTATACACATCTTGGTCCAGGTCCTTGGAGCTCCAAAGCGCTGTGTGCCCATTCCTCAGTAAGGAGCCACGACAGAAGCAATGCGGAGGCAGAGACGAGGAAACACGCTGCCTCTGGTAGGTGTAAAGCATCCCAGACTTCCCACTGCCCAGGGAAAACAGAGGTACTGTACAGAGAGCCACAAAATGTAAGGTCTACTTGGAGCAGTACAAATACAGCAACCATGGGAGGCTCCACCAACACCGTATCACAGCTATTGGTCACTACATCTATTTATGCAATGGTCTCTCCACGGGTTGTTGGGGCTATAGCGGGGCACACTGGGCATAGAGGGGAGCATTCGCTTCTTTACCCCTCCAAAAGAAACATTTGCAAAAATAACAGGAGCTTTTCACCTCCTAAAAATAACAGGAGACTCCTATCTCTTAAAATTATCTTTGCATTAAGAAGCAAACGCACCCTCAAGAAAAATGTTAGGATTTTTGTTTTTTTTTTTTTTAACTTCTTTCATTAGTGCAAAGGCCAAGGCAGTAGCAGAAATTGTACCACGTCAGCAGAGGAGCTGTAAGTGCATTTATAGATGGATCCTAAATGGATCCACAGACTGAATCCTGTCACTTGCCTTAAAGTCATTAGAACTGAACTGACTGCTACTGGTTTTCTCAGAAGTTTGATGAAAAATTAATATTTGGGATACTGCGTGGAGAGATGGGAGGCAAGCAAAGTTCTCAGCTGGCACATTATCTTCATTTTTCAGTTCTCTTTGACCCAGGATCATCATGAACAAAGCACAAAAGCTGGTAATCGATTTGCATAGCTCTGATGATGAGTGATGAGAAAAAAACTAGGAAAGTAATTTTGGGGGAAGCTTTGCACCCTTTCTCTCCACACGCTAAAAAAACAAAGATGACAGAATGAACCGCAAATTGGTGGATCCTACCATGAAAACCGTCAAGAGGAGACTTTAAGGACATCTAATGACAATGACAATAACCATGTCTGCAGCCAAGACTTTCTCAGGCAGCCTCATTTTGCTGTCTCTTGTTCTCTGAAGACCTCTCAGAAAGGTCTGAGGAAAAAGCGTGCATTACTGCAGACTTAAGAAAACGAAATAAGGTGAGCAAGAACTGTCAACAAAGTTCTGCAAAAGATTTTATTGAGCACAGGGGCTTGAGCACAAGTCCTCACTCATCAGCATCAAGCCATTAACATTCTTGGCAGCCGCACACACTCCTGGCTTGCCAATGGTCCACTTTCAAGCAGGCTAATTTTGTTTAGAAAAAACTTCAGAAAGTCCTGAATATTAAAACTTTCTTCAAGCTATAATGATCATGGAGATTAGCTGTGATCGGCAGTTTTAGGCCATATGTAAATTGGGTATCCCTAGGCATAGTAGCAAACCATGAAATACCTTCTTTTTTCCCCTTTGGCTAGCAGTAATAAGGGAACAGCTTTACAGACCCTCATTAATATTGGTCCACACCATCTACTCAGAATTCAACAGGTCATAATTCCTAGACCATGTTAAGGACTAGCCTATAGCTAAGGTATACCAGATTTGCAAGAGAAAACACAATTTAAGTATTAAAAGCAGCTACGACAACAACAAAGAAACCTCTGCCTAATTCTGTTTCTCTTAATTAATCCCTTTTTATGTTTTCCAGTTCTTTGGCTGATGCAGTCCAAGCAAATTTAATAGTATTTAAGGAGCTTCACCCTTCCCCATCCTCACAGACACGCTTACGAAAACATCAGCACACAAAAGTCAAGAAAAGTATTTTTCTCTGTTCTAGCACCGAGAACACAGTGTTTGAAACCCTCAGGACAGGCCAAAGAAATACAAAGATGCACCAGTCATGACAAAGTACAACAACGCTTTTTAAGTGAGAGTACATTTAATGCATATGTCCAACCAAGAGGCAACCAGGGGCTCGCTGGCAGCCGGGATCAGCTCTGCTTGCGCAGGCGAGACAGACCACGTCCGTCGGGAAGTCACAGCGGGCGCTGGGCATGGGACAGCGCAGGACTGAGCGGCAAGAGGTAGGAGAGCTATTTGGAGGGACGAAGCCTTGCTGTAAAGGCAGCAGCTGCAGAGGAACAGCTGCCTCCACCCTCAGGCATCACCTGGCCCAAGCTGGAAGCTGCTGCAGCTGCCAGCAATAGCCGCAGCGTAAATTAATTGCTGTTTCTGCCAGTGTCCTGACCCAGTATGGGCATATCTGTTTACACTGTTATGAATGACAATCTGCTAAAGTGATAACTTCTGTTTAAATCTATATAGTCATTGAGGAAAACATTCTGAATTTTGATGTCCTTCACCTAAACTTACCAGTTATGAGTAACTACTTGTAAAGGAACTGACAACCGAATTGTAAGCCAGAAACCAGGAAAAAGAAAAACTAACAGCTCTGCTTACTTCCAAAAGGATTGCTCCATTTGAAGAAGAAAAGAAGAAGGAGAAAAAAAGAAAAGAGTTAAAACTTTATTCAATAGCAATGAAGCCCGAAGCTGATAATTTCAATCTTCGCTTCTTGGATACAACTGTAGCAGTGTGGAAATAAGAGCCCAAAGGACGAATAAACTACATTATCTTAACTAGCAATGACATACCTTCAAAATATGAAATTGGAAAGGAAAAGCTACACTATTAACTTTTTTCCCCAGCTAAGGATATATGATCAAATTCTCAATTCTTTAGTTCTTATTTAGTAAGCCTGCAGCATATACCAAACCTGCTGAAAGTGTAACCTTCCAAAATTAAACTGCCAAATAAGCAAGATTACAACAAGCCTAACAGGCATGTCTATCTTTTTGTCTTATAATGATTTTGAGTACTGTAGGTTTTTGTTAACAGAAGCCATGATACATTTCAGCTTAAAATCAAGAAGGCAAAACTGTCTAAATGAAAAACAAGAAGGTTGCAAAACAATGTTTGCAAGCGTGTCCAAACAGTAATGTATGCAATTTCATGATCCATTACACTGTCTGTTAAAAAATGCTGATGTGCCTCTACTGCTTTTGTTTTCCACAACTCTGGTCCTTCTCTACTGCAGCTGTGAACCGAGTGCCTACGCAAGGTCCTGGCCTACCGGGTTTGGGAACCACTTATCTCCAAAAAAAAATTTTGCAGAACAGTAATAGTACTGCCCCTGGTATCTCTGTTAAATCCGTCGTGAACTTTCCTTGCTAAACAAACACTTGTTTAACTAACATTGTATAGGATGCTCCTACACAGCAGCGATGGGAGGCACAACCCATGTATTCACAGGTACTCTATAGACATTTCAAGGTACCTTCTCGGATGCAACTGAATTCTGTTTATAAGAGTTACTCTTTATACATATTTTTGGTTTCTATGTATATCCATTCACAGCTTGACCACTCTTTAATTACCTGAAAATCTCCTAGGGGTGTTAGGGTAGGGGCTTCCTCCGGGCAGTCCTCAAACTCACTCATATAACTTACTGTGGAACTTGCCAGGTGACAACCTTAAACCATTTTTATTTAGCTGCTCCTAGTAGTACCTTTATTTTCTTTGAGTGCAATGTTGTAGATCCTGGATACCAAGTACCCAAAACAGGAAAACATTATTTTCCTTGCTTTAAAAGATGAACTGCTGTCTCTCAGCGGCAGAAGCCAAAGCAAGCTCCATTCAAACAGAGCAGCGGGATGCTTCCTCTTCCCACACGCCCCGGCTCCATTCCAGGGCTCTCTCCAGAGCAGCCCAATCCTGCAGACGGACAATTCCACTGACTGCAGCACTTCCTCGCCGCAGCCTGTGGGAGCAAGGGCCTAATGTTGCATATAGGAAGGAGAACTGCGTTGTTTAACAGTTTGATTTGCTATTATATGCTACCGCATAAATTTCATTTTAATATCATGCAACTGCTGTGATTGCATTTTTATAATTGGTGCTCTGCCCCAAAGGAGAGCTTTTTGAAGAGTAAAAGTGCTACCTAGGTGCTGAATCAGAGAATTTATTGTGAAAGCTTAGGGTAACAATACTTAGCCACAAAGCTTCCCAGCAAAGGTGCTGTGGGTGCTACACCATTCAAACTACAAAATCAGTAACATTAATTAATGTTTCACACAATATAATATAAAAGAAAATGAAGGTGGCAAATTGCATTTCAAAAGAAAAGTTCTGGTCAAAATCCTGTTCAAACACTATTGAAATTTTGGCATATTCTATTAACAGACCCAGGGCTAGGCTAGCACCATATTCTGAAGCAGAGGTACAGTAATGCAGCAAGAATGATTTTTCCATGTTAAATAGTTAAGCTTGCAATTGTGGTCTCCAAAGACCTGAATATTTGCAGAACATTATTTTCTAGAAATAACAGTCCTGCATGAATTTCATTGACTTTTCTACACCCATTTATTTAATAATACCTGATCTCAGCTGACACAAAGAAATGTCATTTGATAAGAAAACACAAAGAAATCCTTCATTAACACTTCCCTAAATCGGAATGTTTCAGATGCCTCCCAAACTTTTCAGGTACAGCACAGCAGTACAGGGCACATGGTAAGAAGCCACAGATCAAGAATATGTAAAGGAATGACATATTCAGGATTAGAGACTGTCCACAAAGAAAGAGACCACTTTCATAAATGCCAGCGTCAGAAAAGAAAGCTTGTTCAACACAGTGCTTTAATCGAGCACCAGAGAATTCAGATTACAAAAACACACTGACACTCTGGCAATGGCTCCAAAGCCCAGAGGACCTGTTTGGCACTGCAGATGATAGATTACAGCTTGGAGCAACAAATCAATATATCTTCATTCGAGAAAAGTAAAAAAGGTTTGACAAACAGAATTCGCAGGGCTTTTTTTCAGTCTGGGGAAAAAATTACCTAACCTCCCCCTGTGAGGTCAAGTATCAGCTGGCCTTTTAAAGCCTAAAGCAGTGAGGCCAAGAAATACTGTTTGCCTGCTTGCTTAATAACATTACACCCTTGAGTACCCTGGAAGAAAATACATAATGTATATCCACTGAAGGAGCAATCATACGACCCCGTGGACAAACCCTGCACTATGTCCACGAATCGTTTCATTAATTAAAATAGCTTTGTCTAAAGGAGCGCATCTCAGTTTCAAAATCACATTAAAAATAAATTTCCCTGCCAGGGTTACTAACAATGCCTTGGATGCTTAAAACAAAAAGATACTAAAAGCTGAATGCTCTCTTTACTCCTAGCGTAAACATCATTTCTTGCATCCCCACAAGAGCTTCTGCAGGGGAAACGAATGGCCAAATTTCACCCCCTAAGGTCCACCGCATCCCGCCGGGCTGCTTCGTGCCCTGGCAGAGCGCCTGCGCTGCTAACGCTGCTGGAGACGCTTATTCTGCTCGGAACCACATTTTCCACTACGTTCCTGTCACTTAAAACAATTAGTAAATACTTCTACTATTCTTATGAAAGCTGTAGTTTACAAATGCTAAACTTTAGGCTACCTCCTCTGTAAGCATCCCATCAAAGAGACGGTTTTCAGCTGGGGTAGAACAATCTGAAGGATGAAGCGATACATCATCTTTATCAGCATAATACTTCACACAAAGACAGTATTCTCTGTTTTTAAAGGATTTTTTAAAACATAATAGAAGTAAAGATTGTGGGAAAATCAAACAAAATGTTTTAAGCAAATTATTTACTTTTATTTTTGAATAAAAATGTTTGTTAGATAACGTTGATCCATTGTGCAACACTGAAAACCTGAAAGTCAAATATTTTCCAGTTGAAAACCACAATGGTCCCCAATTTATGGTTTTCCTTTTTACTGGAAAACCATCAAGAAAACCTTTTCCATTTGTTTTTGCCTATATCGCTGGGGTGGAAGGGGGCAGCGCAGCCATTTCTAATACAGTGCAGCCAAAGGAACCTTTACCGCTTGCACCGCGTTAAGGCCCGAGAACCTGATTTTGCCGTGTGCTGAAAGCCAGAGGAGGATGCAGCAATGCCGTGAGAACCGAGATGTTTACAGTCTCCCAGGCCGGAGCCAGGGAGGAATCGCGCTGGCTGAGAACGGCAGGTACCAGAGCAGCAGCCCCCCGTTTTCCGCACAGAGAACAGGCGCCTGGCAAGCAGAGGGAAAGAGCAGCCTTATTCCGGTCAAGGAGCAAAAGATCCTGGCTCCCAATTTTGTTTTCGCAGCTATTGGGCTATAAAAGGAGGCAGGCTGGTCATCTGTACTGGTACTAGATGAAAGAAAAAAAAAGGGGGGGGGGGACAGTAACAGGAATTATGTTTCCCACATTTGGAAGTTGACTGAAGTGTTAGAGGCTGAGGGAGGCGAGATCCGTCGCGCACAACGTGTTTTACCGCAGCGCTGCCAGGCGAGTCAGCACAACTGAAGACCGCATTAACTGTTCCCTGCCTCTTACTTCTCTTATTCTGGGACTTGGGTTATGCCGTTATAGAGACAAAAAAGTAACTGGAATCAAAGTAAATGCTATTAGCAGAAAAACGTGAAGACAATTTATCAGCGCCATTACAGCATCAAATAGGTGATTTTGTTGCACTTCTGTTACTACTGAAACATTTTGAAAGATTAGGGTTAATTTCTCCGGAATTTTTATGTAAAGGAAATCTGAAAAACAATCCATACTGTTAAAAGTAAACCACAGAAAATTGTTCCTCTTTGACATTTTCTTATCAATCGCTTTGAGATGACTGTTAAAGCTGAATTAATTTAGATTCATTGATGCAATTTTCTTCACAGAGAATTTAAATACTTTTGGTTTTACTAAGACTGAAAAACAGCGCTGAATTTCAATCACTCAAAATATTTCTCAAATAGGCCTTAATTGTCTGTAATCCCAGTCATTCTAATTAGAAAATAGGCAGAAAAATATAGATACAGTGGCTTCAAATGTTTTATTTCTGGTATATGTTGAATAACATATAATTTGATGCGCAATAAAGGAAGTCTTTTCCCCTTTCAAAAGCAATTGCTACAACTGAAGGGTTTCTAAATACCACCATACCACCATTTGCACTTTTTGCCATTCATTCAATATTTTTTAAAAATATGAATTTCATGGTCACATTATTCTGAAAAACACTTGTAAGCAACTGGTGAAGGTATGCTGACCTGGAACGCGGCCCTCCTATCCAGCCGCTTCCCAGCCAGCTCCAGCGTACCCGCGTTTTTAGCTATGGAGACACCTTCAGGGTAATCCCTGTGTTTTGGCCACGGCTGTCATCATTATGTATTAAACCTCGAAGAAATTACAGTGTTTCTTAAAACAGCAGAGAGGATTAAATCCCAAGTTCTTGCCTAGTAATTTATCCTTAAAGGGGGTTTGGGTTCCCCCCTCCTTTTAAGGGTGGAAACTTATAAAATAGTGTAACTTCGAAGCATATAAAAATTGTAGAATTTTCTTCTGAAAACTCTTGCAATAATGATCACCATGCTTTACTGCTCTATGGCTAAATCATAATACCAGCGAGCTACATTTTACTCCAAAAATCACCGTCTTGATTATGTGTCTGTTAATATTTTTTCAGATATGCATTTAAAAGACGTTTCTCCTGGAAGCTTCCGACATACATAAGCAAAAGACAGAAGACAAGGAAGAAATCTGCACCGCTGCGAGATTTCACCTTCAACCTGTCTATCACATTTCTTGTGTTTGTGATCCAAACTCAGTCATGCATTCTTTGCCTATCTTATATAGCAACTGACATCAAGATGATATTTTTTCCTGAAGAAACACAATAATAAACTCTTTGGCTTTATCAGAATATTCTTGGAGTAAGAAAAAATCACTCTTAAAGTTTTTCTTACATAGTTTGAAGCATGCTAGTGGTAGGTCCTCGCTAAAAGGACTTGATTTCTAAAAATATATATGTAATTTTCCACCTATTTTTGGCGGACAGCCATGGAAAGCTGCTCCACAGAAATATGCTCGCACTTACTTTGTCCAGTTAGTGCAGCTACGCGTGCAAGTGGAACAGCGGCGTGCCAAGGCAGGCATTTGCCGTGCTTAACGGTTACATTCTGTACATGATTTTTCTGAAGTTGTGCACATTTGTAAGCCGCATGAACTATCTTGAATACTTCTATAACAAGAATAACTCATCATACTTTAAAAATTGAATTACCTGTTACCATTTCTTGTTACTTTTTTTTTTTTTTCTGTCCAGTCATTCTCACTAAGGTTTTCCTTCCTATTGCAATTGCTTTCAGTCTTCCCAGTGGTATGTAAACTTATCCTTTGGCTTCAGGACTACAGGCTCCAATTTAAACCTCAGGCACTATTTGTTTGGGGGGGGGAAGGGGTGGAAAATAAGATGGGAGGAATGAAATAAAGGGAAAAACAGAGGAAAAAGCCACAAAGCATAAACCTGCAGTTTAAAAGAACCTGATTTTTTTTTCTAAGATGCTATCTAGCTGATGGTGTCTTTCCAATGATATTGGGGGGGCAAAAAAATTAACTAACCTGCAAGGGAATAAATAATCCTGTCATTCTGCGATGATCTGCTTTTATCCAGCTATGTCTCCCTTCGATGACGGAGGTGGCGTGGACCTGCCCATCGACCCACCCTGGCGCTGGGCACCAAGGCAAGTGCAGCCTGTCCCCGCTGCCCATTCCAGGCCCGTCCCTGCTCCGTGCTCGGAATAGCGGCTGCCCCAGGAAACCGCCTTCCTCGTTACAAAACCCGCTAACGCGCAATTCCAAGATTTACGTCCAGTCGAGCGGGAGGACGAGGCGGGTCGTCCCCCAGCTAATGTATCTGTACTGCATGGAGACCATCAGTCTCCAAATCATATAATAAATTTACGGCACACGATTGCACGCTGGGGGGATTTATCGCCTTTTCACGCGCTCTAAAGGGCTCAGACGAAACACAGCGGGGCGGGAGACGGCAGGCCACGGACCTAAAGCGCAACGCCAGGGCTGCCGGCCTGCAACAGGCAGCGGGGCGGCGATATCCGGAAACGGCGATTTAGAAGCGCACCAACACCCAGCGAGCTCTTACAGCGCCAAGCCCACCCCGCGGGCTGCGGCATCCTCCTCCTCGGCAGCGCGCCCCGCACGGCGAGGCGGTTTTTCAGCCACGGTTTCCTGACACTACGTTATCTTTCAGTCAAGTTGGCTCTATGGAGGAAGATGTCCCAGGAGTCTGAGCTGCTTAAGCCTTTCAAGCTCATCCTTCCCTCTTCTAAGAGGAGAAGTTGATGCATAAACAGCTACAAAACCCACTCATAACTATATTAGTGGGTAAATAAATTTCCCTTTGCAAAGAGTTACATACCGAACTATACAAACACACCTGAGACCCTGCTCTTCAGCAACCAGAACGGACGCCAGCACTTTCTTAAAAATTCATTTGTTCTTTAGTTAAGAAGCATGCTTATTCTTATTGAATGAACATGGGCTACAATAGAAGAAGGGCCCAAACAACTATGCATCTTTGCTTTGATTGCTCTGTGCCTGGAAGCATGTTACAGTGCCCACTTCACCATATGAAATGTCCAGGTAAAGAGACCACAATGCATTCAATAACCTTTGATGTCAAGCATTAACGATGATCAGGCTATAAAACTAAATTTTGGTATGTTATTGTGTAACTACAAAAAAGCAGATGAAAGCTCGTTTTAGCGGCAGGCACAGTGAGCAAACAAGTCATTTATGCCCTAACAAGAAAAAAAGTCAAGGCGAATTTTATGCCTGGGGCGGAGGAAGGGGGTGGCTCAGCATTTCCACCTCTTACAAGCAGGCCAAAAATTCTGACCCGGGCACCTACGGTGATCTGGAGCTTCTTCTGCGCCTAACCTATTTCTGCTGAAAATCAAGGATAATTGAACCCTGGAGTGAACTGCAGGCTCCTGCTTCCAGACATTCCTACCACACACTTAGTTTCAGTAAACTGCTAATTGCTACACTTGAGATTGTTTTAATTTGCTCAAAATGTACTGGCTTGAAAACAGTGGCATAGCTAAGCACCTGGCAAGGACTGGATAATACTGCAACGGGTCATTCCTATTTCCTCCAAGATACAAGGGCAAATTAGATTGGATGTACATCTTTGTCTGCCATAATACCATAATATATTATTTATAAATACAGAGCATATTTATCATCCTTTCTTTTTATTATGTATATAGGCACAGTAACTAGAAAATCCCAGGATCCCTAGGCCTATGAAAGTATAAGATAAGTGTTTGTGTGTCTGTACATGGTCATGTGTCTCTGCAATACATAAATACAATAAACATATACATTTATAGGTATATTTTATCCACACACAGATTTGGGAACAAATTTCTCCTGGTATTTACAAAGCAGCTGTGCATAATTAGCCAACTGGCTTCTGTTTGAAAATTAAAATATTAGCATTAATGATATCTCTACCTACTTCATGTCTGTTGCATTGATAGGTTAGTTTATGAAGAGCTTGGAAGAAGTGAGTATATTTGTGCTGAAATTCAGCTGATTAATCCTTAGAAAAGACTGCTAGCAGTTTGCTGTAAATTTTTAAAATATGCATAAAACTACACACATCTGAACCCAGAAGAACACAAAGACTGCTCTGCCGGGTCATGCCCAAAGCCTCGCGTCCTATCTGCAGCAATGGATAATTAGGAAAAAGGCACGTGCAGAAGGTTTGCATGGCCAAAGCCAGGCTGCCCTGCGTGCTTCTGCGTCCCTCAGCGCCGGGGCTTCCTAGGCCAGCGTCTCGTTAAATCCTACCGTGCTGAATAATCAAGCCACTCACGACGAACTTGCTCCCCCTGGATTTGTCAGATTCCTTGAACCACTTTATACTTGTTTTCCACAACAGCTCGTGGTAACAAGCTTCATAATTAAATGTGTGACATTTGACGTCTCAAACCTCCGGGAAAACCAAGGTATTGCTGCACCGTACAGAGCTCTGAATCAAAAAAGCCCACATTTCAACTTTTAATTCTGAAATAGTTTTGAGGTGGATGTAGTCAGACATTTCACCTTTACGGCTTAGATCTATATATACTTCTAAGTTTTTCTACTGATGATTTTAGAAAAATTATGAATATTTTAATATGAAATAATGAGTGCACTCATTACATATCTTTAGCAGCTAACTGGCAGAAACCAAAAAAGAATTTATACATCTTCAAAAACTGCTAAAGTGCCATCCATAAGAGAGGTTGTAATGCACACTTGAGTTTTCAACAATTCTGCTAGTCAGAGGCAAGGCCAAAGTGGCTCCATTCCTATATTTTCTGCAAAATACATGACACTAAAAGTTTTAATTTTTTTAGTGCTTGGTTACACACAGGATAACAAGGCTAAACTATGTCTTTACAAGTTTTATTTAACAAAGAGAACAAATGAAAAAAAGCATGATGAAAACTTCTTTCACTTAGATTGGGAGAAAACATAATTAATTTGGATCGAATCAGTATAATAAATACAAGATGGGAGAAGAAATCCAAAGTAGTCTCCTCAGGGTTAGCAGATCATGCCCACCCAACTGGGACCAAGACAGGGCCTAGCAGGCAGGCTAGTAAGGATTTTATTTATGATCTGGTGAGACTCCTATAATTAAAGCTCAGAACGAACTGCAGTATTTTACTTTCTAGTATTAAAATTCACCACTATTCCTATATCATACAAAGCAGGCCTACAATGCATATATGCAAGCTTCCATTTCACATTTGAAAAATATCTGTGTTTAGCATTTTCCCCAGTAAATTCAGTGGAAATACTAATTTATCTTGGGTGAATCCCCAAAAGAGTTCATCATGATTCCTCATATTACAAGGAATATCAAAAAGTATTCATAATTACAATTCTCATTATAAACTGTAAAACACAGAAAAGTGCTTTTGATGCTGTCTCAAACTTTTTCATCGTTTTAATTTAAGCCCATCATCTGTGTCAGCAATACTTGGAGCATGTGCCTGTGGTTCACCTAGAAGTACCTTTTGAGACCTATCAAAATGTACCTCCTTGCTTTGATTACATCTTTTCTGCATCCATTTCTTATTCAAATACTCTAAATTTGATTCTCTCGTTAGAGTCACAAACTCTATCCAAATACAAATTGCAGGAAGTATTTTGCTCGGTGCAGTAGTTTTACACAATGTGTGTGCATTCCACTAAACAGATTGCAGAGCTTCCATACATGGGGCTCTCAAAAACTTTGTAAATCTCCCCATTTGAGTAAGGTTCAGCAAAGTGCAAAGCATGAGCACAGTAAATACAAGCAACCCACATCCTACTTCAGACTTGCACCACCAGCCTAATTGATGCTCAGTCCTTGTGCTAAGGGGTGTTGCTGTTGACACCATTTTCTTTTTAATTCTATTAAGAATTTGATATCCTGCAACTACTCCTCCAATTTAATCTTATTTTCAAAATATGCATGCAATGCATTAAAAACATGAATAAATGTGCACACAGAATGTAGTAACTTTTATGATAAAAAAGACTGAAGTAAGGAGAAGTAACATCTGGACACTGATGCAGACAGAATCAGATGACACTGGGAAATAGCAGATGCTACCTCTACTCCGACAAAAAGAGACACTATCCTTTACTATTCTCTTCTGCTGGAGCTTCCTTGTGAAAAGTCTCTCTTTCCTACATCTTGCCTGAAGGAAAGCTCTTAAAAGCACCCCTGTAGTTTCCCCCATGTTATTGGATTGACAGGTCACAGGAAAGACGTGGGCCTACAGAGCTCACCAATTTCAATGCAATTTTAAGCATTTTATAGCTTTGGTAACCTTCTTACTCCATGAACCAGCAGACTTGCAAAGGAATGAAAAAATAGAGTCAAAAAAACACTACCATAATATGAAATGCATCAAAGGTGACAAAAACTGCATAGTAGCCAGAAAAAGATGTCTAAAATATCCTGGCCACTTTGTTAGGCCAATCTGCCGTAGTTTACTTTTCCTGGTATCTTTTCATTCTCATCTACCATATCCAAACTCGTTTATATTCATTCATGTATTAACCTTCTTGTTGCTGTTAAGTGTAAAAAGACAGCGTAGCATGTTCTTGATAAGAAGCCGCCACCTTTAGAACCAATTTTCATTTATCTGGATGATAGCCATGTACTATTTATTATACAGTGCACAGCTATCTATAACATTCAGTGCTTCAGACCCTTCCTCGTGTTTTATCCATTTTTACAGATTATTATTTTTTGATACTGAACATCCCTCTAGGCTACTCTTAATTTCTTCTGTTTGCCTCTTTACATGTCCTGTTATTTCTAGTAATTATTTATAGGCATCTCTCTCAGTCCTGCTTTGGGGCTCCTCAGCTGGAATGTAATGTATTCGGGCTATTGTGCTGCATGGAAAACAAGTTGCTGTTTTTTAATGCAATTCTCGAGCAATTTTCCCAACCACTGCAGTTAACATTTTACCCCAATGGGCTTGCAACGTATCGTTACAAGTCACATAACAATGTCAAATGTGTTTAAAATAATTTCTGCTAAATGCCTCCAGCGAGTGAAATGAGATGGCTGCCAAGTTCATTTAACCAGCCTTTGCTTTTCAACCATTTAAGAGGGAAGCATATCCAAACACCCCTGCCTGCCTATGTAATTCAAAAGATCACAGTCCCCCTCATTAACTTACTGCGGTTAGGTCTGCAGCAGACCACAGACCCTAAGCCTTAGGGCTGGCCACTGCCGAGACCAAATGAGTCTCAAAACTACGGGAAATGCACTGTGTCATAAATTAGAAAACAAAAAGGTGAGAAATCGGCAGCACAGTTCAGACAAAGCTCATTACAATCAGTAGAAAAATTGCCACAGGTGTCACTGAATCAGGCTCAAGTATCATTTTCCTGTCATACTTTGACTTCAGCCTCCTGCAGAAATTGGGGATGTTAGTAATCAATAGGAAAAATGCAGATTACCTTTCGAGCGCTGTGTTGTTTTTTACTTTGCTTGTTTGCTTGTTTCCAAATAGAGAGTCATCAAGCTTTTAATTTGTCCAGGAAAGGTCATACAGTCACTTTAAACATGCATTTGAGTGTACTTTTGCAGGAATTTGACTCTAGGCTATTTCCAGGAATATGACCAGTTTCCATGAAAATAGCTGATTAAATTCACTCCAGGAGAAAAATATATATTAGGAAATACATCGCTATATTGCCTACCATTCACATTTTTTTGGTCATAAAATAAATCACAACCTGTGACAAGCTCTGGCTTGAAACGGTGAATATTTTTCATGTGATGCATATATCACTTTATATTCTCAGTAACAATGCCAGATATTTGCTTTTGTGATGACACAAAAATACTACCTGTCCAAATAACCAACCAACCAACCAAATTTATGGGTACAGAAACAAAGCCTTAGTAACTCAAAAATCTATTAAAACACCACTAAAATACATCCACATTGGGAGTATGCACAAAAGGTTCTTTAACTATTTATAGACACATGAAATAAATACAAAAATCACATACTATCTCTATGTTTTCTTTTTTCCCTAATTTTAACTATTTTATGTGGCAAAGAAAGTATGGTCAGTCATACATTAAATGGGGAAACCATCATATTTTGCTTGTTGCAGTATTTCAATGTAATCTTGAAAATTTAAAGAATTTTAAACTTGTGCAAGATGATGCACTATCCTTCAGAAAAGCTAAGGCAGAGCCACTTCATTATTACTGCCAATATTATAATTTATACCCCAGTTCCATCCCAAAGCCCAAGGGAGCTCCAAGAAAAATTAGGGAGAAATAAAAGGACCATTTGCACACAGAACCATCTAATTACAGTGCAATTCCTTGTAACAGGTTGCCTGCGCATGCATGCAGCAAGTTGTTCAAGCTGTTTCTGTTGTCTAGCCATGATGTGATTACTGCCTTGGTATCTTATAAGATGAGCAGCAATGGAGTATTTTTTTTTTTTTTAATCTTAGCTTGAATTTAGAAAAAAATAAAATAAAAAATATACAACATCACTGCAAGGCAAAAAGTTTTGTGTCTTTCCCTAATCAAGGAACTAAACATTCAAAGCACTAGAGACAAAAAGTCACTTTAGAAAGCAAGAGAAATCTGGAACATTTGTCTTACAGCATCCTGAAGGAAGTCCAGTCCAAACCTTCATTTGGATATTAAAATGAAGATTTAGGTATTTAAACTGGTGATGCTAAACTCTCTCCAAGATTCATTTATTAGTAATTCTCCCATATTTCTGATGAATAATAGACAATGTCCAAATGCAATTTTAGAGCCAATAGAAACACAGGAACCCAGAAATGAATAACTTAAAGCAAGATGACAATATTGTGGTGAACCCCTAAACAAGGTCTCAAAATCCTTCAGGTCAGAATCCAGTATATCTATATTGTTTCCAATGTAATTATACTTCTCTAATCATCGCATTGCATCCATAGACATTTACCCTTTGATCCAGTGGTCATGAAGACAAATCCAAGTCAAAAACCCATATGAGCATTATTTATTTTGGGTTGGTTTGATGAATGGGGCTGATTTAGAGCTTGAATGAAGGTGTAGGTGGCTGTGATAGGCAATAAGGTTATGCATATAATACAAAGCCTTTCTTTTGGAACTTCAAACAAGAAGCACAGCAACACAATTTCAGTACAGTAAGAAGGAATCAGAACATGTTGATTTACATGCACATACATGCAAACTCATGCATATGAAGATTTCTATCAAGCTGTCCAGTGCAACTGTTGATGGGAAACAGCAAGACAGCAAAATCTGATGAATAATTTTAAAATACATGCCACCAAATTTGAAGAACTAAGGAAGACGGATGTAAACAACATGAAATTTTGGTTGACTGGGTGCCACTGGAGTACAGAACTATGACAGACTCTTGCTGACACTGATTCCATAGGTTCCCTTTTGCACAGCATAACTTTGCAAGCACTGGTGCTCTTGACACCAGGAAAACAAGGCTACAAAGTTTCATGGGTTATCTGGAGGAAGGAGGGAGAGAATAAAAGCTGAAGTTGAGCAAAATTATTCAAACTTCGATTAACAGGTAAGACAATCATAATGCCAAATGCCACATGGATAGATACCAAAACGAAGTAGGAAAAAATGGATGATGAAGATAAGTATAGGAGAATGCACTGCAAGTTGGACTGAGGAAGAGGCACATTGAATCAGAAGTATAACTCTCAATATAAGGAGGAAAAAAAAAAGAAAAATCAAGAATTGATTAAAGATGAGAAAAAATAGGGAAATGTTAATTAAAACAAAATAAACTGTTGGGCGAAAAGAGGATTTTGGCATGAAGGTTGAGTAAAGGAGGAATGTATCACAGATAACAGTTAAATATTGTCCTGCAGCTTGGAAGTAACAGTTAAAGCTACTTAGTACATAACATTACTGTTTGGGATCAGCATTTGCTACATAACAGGAGCAAATTTCTGCACTGACAGAGGGAGATGAGACCACCGGAGGACTTACAGGAGCTCTCAGCTCAGATCCAGAGTTCATATACTACCAGCATGATGAGAGCCAAAATGCTGCAGAATTTGAGTTCTATTTGGCACCATTTTCTTTTGCTGACATACTGGCTTTAGGGGCTGGGAATCTACTAAAATTATACCATCCTCATCAGTGATCTAGGAACGTGTATTTTTTCCCTAAATAGGTATGACAAAAAATTGCCTATGCTGCAGTTTAAAGAAAAGAGTAGCAAAGCTAGTCCTGTGATTAGGTAGTCATACTCTGATCTATACTATTGACTGATCTGTGCAGCAGAATCTCAGAGAAATTTGGTGCCAATATAATCTGAGTTAACGATGAAACTCATGTTACAACAGAAGGGGACTGGGAGGTGGGACAATCTAAGGCAATTTCTTTCGAATTCATCATAATTCATCAGTATCTCAAGCAGACAAGAATATATTAGAAAACTACATTAGAAAAGAATTAACTTCCACTTGGAAGCCATACTCATAAATATGAAGTACATTTCTTGTTTGAATGAAAAAATGGTCCATCTTCCAAATCGCCTGGCTGGTTTGTTGCCTGCTTGTTAGAAGTAAAGTAAACTAACATTTATCTTAACACCCTAAATCTGACAAAAGAGCAGTTCATAATACAGTTCACACCTGCAGCTAATCAAACAATGGCAACTATATGCAAAACGTAAAATTTGCTGAGAAGGTTACATGATTTATAGAAACTACACAAATAATAAAATAATACCTGCTCCTACCAACATATAATATAGCAACTAAGTGAAAGGTATTGTCTATCCTTGTTCACAATAAACAAAGCACATTGTCACCACATTAAACTTCAATGAACATTAAATATTCATAGTAATAGAACACACTTGACTCCAGCTTTCATCTCAAAACATTTCAGTACGCCTCTACAGTCAAAACCATATGTCTCAACTCAGGCACAGCTTCAACTGTGTAGAGAGGATATGGCCTTGTGTTTAATGATGCATAGAAAGACATACAGATATATAGCCCACAACTCTGATCTCAGCTAAATCAGTATCACTCCACTGATTTTAATGGGGGCTTCTACCATTTCAGATTTCTTTCCCTGAGCTCACAATTAACTCTATTATGTTTTCTGCTCATACAATTACCGCTTACAAATGCAGTGGAGATACCTCTGGAGTGAAATGCAACAGCTGGTTAACAACTCTCAACAAAACTGCACGACAGCTGAGGACAAAAGTTGAAGAGAACTATTTCAGCTTGTCTCTGCAGGAAGAAGTTAGCTAGGACAGCTGTGTGCATCCAAACTGGAATTTGGAAAAAGATCTTTAGTTTTACACAATTTCATAATCAAATCTACAGTGAACTCGGCAGAACATTTTCATTACTGACTTTAATTCTCAAAGTGTGTTTTTATTTTGTTGCATTTGCATTTACACAGGTAACAGTTCAATATCTCAATCTGCCCTACAGTATCAGCATATATATATATATATATATATGCTGATATTATAATGCACTTTTCATTTCTTCCCATTATTTACCTCACCTAGTACGATATAAGCAAATAAAAATGACCCTGCCAGCAGCCAATCTTACGAAGAAAAGGTGGAATTTCCACTCTGAACAGAAATTGTACATGTTGTATTTGGTCTGAATCTTAATCGTGTCCTAGGGGTTATCTTTGTTGATACCACATATGAATAACAAAGTGAAAACCTAAGCCCAAGCTTTCATTCCAAGCTATATTGTTCTGCATTTGTTTCTTTTTTAGCACAGAAACTTCACTGTTCCAAAAATCATTACTCACTGTCCCAAAAGGCTGCTCTCACCTTCTTATGTGATGAAGGATTCAGTGAGCCACAAAGTCAGAAAGAAAAATTGTCCAATATAAAAATGATGCATTTATCGATAGGCAGAACTTGGTCAGTGGTAATTTATAGATGTATGACTGGAATGGACTTACCTGTAGGGGATCCCTCCATGACATGACCAACATAGGGTCCTTCTCTGAACATTGGCCTGTTATCATTTTGATCAATTACAGAAATGTCTAGACGGACTGGGCCATCAATGATTTTCCCACTTAAATCTGTGACCTCAACTTCCAGCTGTATGAACAAAAAGAGAGAAGTAAATTCATTAGTTCATTATCAAGGTGAACAAGGAGTAAGAACAAATAGCTTACATCAGCACTGCTGTAACCAGCCCCTGGCAAGGATATCACTTGCAGCTCTGGGACTGGGCTAGGAACAGATTTTAAATCTAAGTAAAAGAGAAAGTCAGATATCCATTCATATCAAGATACCACTGGGTAATTTGAAAATGCCAAGTTTCCTGAAGTATGAAATGACTAGAGTATGGGGGCAGGGGGGACCCTCCAGAATTTGGTCCTAATTACGTGAAGATTTACTCAGAATTTGTTTCTTTACTTTTTTCAAGCACAATTACATTTAAGGAGCACACATATGGAACTATCACATTATACTCTACTTATATCTTCTAACGCTCAGTTAAGACCTTTTATAAAAAAAAGGCAAGAGTGCTTTTAGACATACTAAATACATTTTCTCAATGATGATGGAATGAAATATGATGTTAGATACATCTGATACTTCTTCAGTTTGTTCAATAAGGTATAGGACAGAACAACACAGTCTTATATAAACAGGAATATATGCACACACATGCTCACATCCCAGTGTACAAAAGCATCTGTTGGATAAAAAGATGAACCATGCAGCTGCAGATTTGTTTGAACTTTTTACTTCCAAAAATTGGAAGGGGAGGTCATACCATATATCTCAACCCTCCACTCACAACGGGAGGTCACACTGAGTTACTAAAATGTCAGCAGCCATCAGGGCAAACCACACAAAACTTCTTATATGATAACAGAAAAGGTCAATTTAGATTGCAACCATGTTCTACATTTGCAGTTCTCTCTCTCCTCACCACGACATCAATAAAAACAGCAATAAACACATCAGGAGACAGTTATCATTTCCACCTACCCTATACTTCCCTGGACTCAACTCTTTAATGGAGTTAAGCCAGCCAGAAAATGAACCTAAGCACAGATGTTAGTATTCCCCTCTCCCAATCTTTCCCCAAGACAGTCATAGCAGCAGGGGCTGGAAGTCTCCAAGTGTTTTGTTTACTCTGTTAATTTATTCTCCCTTGACATGCCTTAGACCTGTACATTATTCATACGTTAGTGATATACCCTACTGGGAAAGAATTAGGTCAGAATTCTAAATTCCTTTATTAAACTGGATGGCTTATTATCACATCTCAGTGTATTTTGTTAGGCTTATAAGTACATTCCACTTTTATAGTTGAACATGCTGGGTGTGAGTAGGAGTATTTATGTTCTAGGTAAACTATCTGCTCACACACACTAAATGGTGTTGTGGTCTGTTTTAACATCTACTCACTTTGCTTATCATGACTTAGCTAGAAAGTGTTCTTGCAGAGCCTTTCTCAAGCCTTACTTCTTACTAGATACATAGCTAAATAGCTTAAAAGCCAACAAATGTTCTGACATGAAGACAGCTGAATCACATGGCATTGGCACAGCGGACGTTTTATGGAGGCACGTGCCCCTTTACTTTCCAGGGCTTGTTTAACATTGGACTCTGAAGTAAATGTAGTAATCATAGGATTGCATAAAGTGTGATGGGGACTAGGAATGAAAATTCAGTCTTATTACTGAACTACATTAAAGCCAGACACAGTTTTAGATAAAGTTGGAAACTGATGACAAAAAGATTTATCTTGGCAAATGTTGACTCATCAAAACTATGTTAATTGCTTTGGGGAATGGAAGAAAAACAATATTTCACTGTGAAAATCCAGCAAATTCATTTTCAAATTCAAGATAACTTGCTCTTAATCTATCTCAATATTAAGTGACTATACTGCTCACTGGAAAGAACAAAGGCTTTGCAAAGTTCAAAAAAATACTTCAGCTGCTCTTATCAAAACTGTAAGTCATCTAAAGCAAAAGTTAATCTGATATTTGGGTTTTTCTTACAAACCTCCCCAGATTACAGAAGAGAATAGGAGATTCCTATTAATGACTGGAAAAAATGTACTTAATTATTGAAAAGTCTATCAGGTCTGAGGCCTGTTGCCCCAAAAGTCATAAAAAGCCCATGGGAATTGTTACAGGAGCTCTGCTTCATTTTGTTACGATGACAGAGGACTCCATTTTATTGGTCTTTGTACAATATCTTGTAGGTTTGTGCTAAGCCTTATGTATTAACTGACGTGCTTCTTTTATTCCCAGTCTTCTATAATGTTTGCCAAAAAAAAGCCTGCAGCCCTTAATTACAACCATCTACCTTTACACGTCTGGTTCGTGAAAGATGTTTCCTTGCATCTTACGTAGCCTGCCAATCCCCATCACCCAAATAAAAACAAACCACAAAACCAACAAAGTGCATCTTCTACTTAAAAAAAAATTAAAAAAAATCCATACACAAGAAAGAAGTGTTTAAGTAAAAGACAATATTGGCACAAAAACAAATGTAAATAAGACCAGGTGGAAAATTAGATTGTGTCTATCAGAAGAATGAGATTTCGGCCTATCAGCAAGGAAAGGTAAGAAAGCCCATCTAGTTTTAACGTAAAACTTGAATGATGCTTGCAAGCTACTGTGTTCCTTCCTGTGATAGAAAGAGACTGCAACTGAACATCCAGAAAGTCTCTAGGTTCCTACCTTGCATTGATGTCAAAACCCTTCCATGCCTACCAAGGGCAACATCGGCCCCAGATCAAAAGCAATATATGCCTGTTAAAAGGCAAGGCGTATCCAGGGCTATTGGCAGGGATCGGTATCAACAGTCACCCATAACTATCGAGACCTTCTCCTATTGATCTCTCCCTGTAATGAGGTATGCAAAGCAACAGCACATGATGCCCCTCAACATGGAGAGGTTTCCATGCGTACCTAGAGAGTCGTTGCAACAACACAACTCTAAGGAAAAATGGCAAGCATAAAGACAGATTTGAGCAAGTTGTCAAAAAGAATCTGCAGAGCTCTGTGAAGTTATTTATTATGTGAAAACCTGATAAGATTGACTATGCTTCCAACATTTCAACTCAGAAGTTATGAAATTATGCTCACAAGGACGAAGTGAATCATAATCTACTTAACCATGTTTCCAGGAGCACTCAAGGCTAAATCCCAATTTAATTTTTGACAAAAGCGTACATGAAAACTACAAAGGATAGTCAAGGGGGTTATGAGAACTGCTACATCTCACAACAGAAGTCTTCATGATAGCGCACAAAATAGACTTTGGCTACTGCTGCTAATATAGCTTAGAAACACTGATAATATTAAGCACGCCAATGAAAAAAGGGAGAAGCAATATAATACAGAAAATTTGAGGCAGGAATAGATTTTTGACTTTTTCAATACTCTCCATTCCCAAAAGGGACTTCCTGACTTCCCATTCTGTTTTCCTCACTATATCTGAAGTGAGGATCTTCTCATCACCCTAAATATAAGGATTTTATTAGAAGTTTAGTAAATTTATTCAAAAATGTGTAAACCTGTTATAAGCATTCTGCTTTATATTACATAGTCTTGATTCTTTTCCACTACTGCAGTCAGCAATGTGGATAACATTTACAGGAAAAGGTAACTAGGCTCCGTATTACCATTACTTAAAGTAATTTTAAAGGTTCCTCTTCATAGAACATTTTTTCCTTTCATTTCTTGTTTTTGGTGAAATGATTCTGGATAGCCACATTCTTTGTCTGCCTATAAATATCTGTTTTTTACTTGCTGTATCCAGCCAGTCAATGGCCCAGACAAAACTAAGTCATAAATTTAAAGGTTTTCATATGTAAACCTGGAATGTCTTTTAGAACTCAATTATCTTCAAAGTCTAATATAGGTTCTTTATTCATTAACTGCTTTCTAATTTTAATTTCCAGTTTGTTGCTGATTAGAATGTTTTTCATACATTTCCTCCATTTGGTTCAACAGATGGTTTTCTGCACATTCCTAGTATCCAGCTTCACAGAGCAACAAAATTCAGTTGTCTGTGTGTGGAAACAGCAGCTTTCCTGAATCACAGCATCCCTGGGGTTAAGAGAACACAGGAAATGCAGATGACTACAATTTAACCAGCAAGATGGAAAAAAGATGCATCACAGTGCAATCTGAGTACACCCAAAAATCTTAATAAAGCATTATGCCATTACAAAAGATTGCTATACCAGTACCTGTCCCAATCTCAATTACTTGCAAGTATCTATATATATAAGCCACTGCTTAGCTTGTTTATTCCTATCTTGATCAAAACTATTATTGAGAATATTTCCTAGGTTTATTTATCATCGGTTCCTAAATGTAAATTGATAGTAGAGAAAGCCTGACAGACTTACAGATTTTTCATGTAGATAATATCCTCTTATGAGGAAACAGTTGGCTGTCATGTAAGTTGGCTGTCACAAAGCCAAAGCTGGCTGGTCATAAAAAGTATTACAAAAATTCTCTTTACACTAAGTTTTATTTAAAAAATGCTGCAATTACTTAAAACAACTCAGAGACGATAATAATTTGGACACACAAATAAATTACAATTAAATTTTCTTGCTATTAAGAATATGAATAAAATATTAGTCAACGATTACATGATACAAGGATAGAAGAAGGGAGAAGATATAAAAGCAAAATTCAGTATTTTTAAAAGGTATAGGTAATATTTTTACCTCCAACTAGGCGATGACAGGGTATTGATTACCTCAGCAAGGTAGTACAGGTGACGGCAAAAAAGTGGCACCATTGTCCACAACGGGAGAATTTAGGCTCACGTTCAAATTTGGAGCCCAGGTGGGGAGGGATAAATTAGCCTAAGTACTCATATGGGCATCCTGACAGGGGCTTTGTCTTTCTAATGGTTCTACTCAAAAAAATTAGATTCCGATTCTTAAAAAAATATATACACTTTATTACTTGTTCTTTTCTTAACTTTTTATGAACACGCTGTTTTGCAGTCCCTTCACAAGCGAAACGTAAGCAGCTCCAGTCTGGAAAGGACTTTGCAGGATGAAGACAGTGAACAGTGCCTTCAAGTGCAGGTTCAGTCTAGACTTTTGAAAGCTTAAAGCAGTACTTTGGTGATTATAGGTATCACTGTACTCCTCTGCTCACTAAACTCTTTCATACTCAGAGATTCGAGACAAAAAAAATAGTGTCTTTGCTTTTATTTTAAGATGGGCTATCTTTATTATGCGTGTTTATCTCTAACATGCTTTCCTGGAAAATTACTATCGGAAGACAATGTAAAGCATTATAGTTATCTGAATGAAGACTTTTTTGTTTTTTAACCCCAAGTTGCAAAACCTTTTCATACTATAGAAATGCTATAGGCCTTCTCATTTATTCCTCTCTTTACACATTCTTTGTGATATATGAAAAGCTTTTAGATTTAGAAATGTCAAAAATGTTTTTTTTGAACCCCTACTAGATCTTTGCAATCATCAACTTATCACAAAGAACTGAACTTCTTATTTTAAGTGTTCCTAAACTCTGTCCTATTCCTTTTCATGGGCATTCTCAAAATATAATCTTATTTTTTTAATCAACCTTCAAATGCTGAATAGGTTGTCTCATGCCTTCCTTCAGAAAGAAGTCATTTGAAAAGTGATGTAATTCATAGAAGAACAACAACACAGTGGCCCAGGCTTGCCATGGGCTTCTGTAAAATAAGGGAAGTTTTTAGAAAATACTTACTGTTAAAATAACCAAAATTTAATTGATTGAAATAACCAAAACCCTTTATATGATGACTATAGTATGAATGGTTATTCCTAGCATAAATATGTATAGCTGTCCCATTATGCAAAAATTCTTAAGTTCCTATCATAGAAAATAAAGATTTCAGGATGTTTGTATTTATCAACATTAATCGCTATCAAGCCTACAGAGAATTTTAGGACTCCGTAGATTTCACTGAGAACAATTAAAACATCTGAACCTGTCAAGGCTTAAATTTTTTTCTGTAAACAACAGTAAGTTAGACAATATACAGACTGTATGCTGTGTACAATCTACACATTGAAGAAAGCATTATAGTAGGAATTAACAATGGGAAAAGATTCCAAACCAATCATTCCTTTAATTTCCTTCTTTGTACCAACTGTTTTTCTAATCTTAGTTAACAAAAGAAAAATAAAGATCAAAAACAATATTAAAAAAAACATTTTCCTTCCAAGCAACTGTAGGTGTCTTTCTGAGCATACAGCATATAGTTTTAATATTGTTCAGTTTAGTGCTTTCACCAAATTAAGCACGATCTTACAGAGCGTCTGATGATTTCTATGGTAGCATCATCATCCAATTTCTGCTCAGCAAGTCTCAACGATTCAGGTCCAAAATAAGATGGGAAGGCTAATTCCAAAAGTAAGTTCTCCCATGTGAGTAGAACATTTGCCAAACTATCTTTCAGCAGTACCTTAGATCACACCATATACTTCTCAATGACATGTCAAACCATCACTGCAGGCTCAGTTCTGCATCTCTGAACTGGGTAAACACCAAGCAGCTTTACTGAAGACCTTGCTAAAATCGTGTTTGTAATGACCTGTTTTAAAAAACTAAAACCACCTCACAGTTATTTCACAGGTCCCGTTTTCCTAGCACAGCTACCTCTTTACTGTGTGCATTAATTAAACAAAATTTCCAAAAAAAACAGGACTGATATCTCCCAAAAGAATGACAAAGGATGAATTCTTCATCAGGGAAGAGTCACTTCAACTTCTTTGATCACACCAGATGCAAGGCTTTGTAGACATGTTAATAGATGTCTTGTGAAAAGGAGGAGGAATTTCATATTACAAACAGCCAGAGACTTTCTTTTCTCACTAGTTTTAAAGGTCCTCTTCTTAACGTTTTTAATCATTATTCACAGAAGGAGACCGAAAGGTCAGCGTCAACGTCAGACTATTCTGATTTGTGAAGTGTAACTTAGCAAGTACTTCCAAGCAAGCAACAGGAATAAATATTAAACTGGTGCTCTTTATATAACTTTTCTAAATGCATTGGAATTGAAGTCCCATGAAGAAAACCCCCCAGGAACATCTCTGCCCACCTGCACCCTTACCCAGCTGGGCTTGGAAGAACAGAGGTAGTTTATTTGCACTGGTGCAGAGCTATTTGTTGGGGAAGAAAGAGCAAAATAAACTGCGATCACTGGTCTGAAGCTCCATAACAAGACATCAATAATAAGAGCAAGATAAAGCATGTCTAAGGGAATTAATTGTGCTGTGATGTATGCTTGAAGTCAGATGTCATTTGACAGAATAACTATTTTGGGAGAGGGGGCGAGGAGTGGAGAGATAAGCCAGAAGAACAAAGTAATTGAAAAAGATAATGTGAAGAAAAAGGAAATGATGATGAAGACCATTAACCTTTCCCAGAGAAGGCTTTGCCTAAGCCGAGTTGAATCTGTGAATACGCTACAGGACCGACCAGGCGCCAGTGGCGGGTGGATTTGTGGGAGGCAGCCTGGGAGCCGCCTCGTGCTCGCCCGCTGCCCCGTCCCCGCGACTGCATCCGTCCCAGTCGCAGCTGCCGTCACATCCCTCCCCGAAAGACACAGCATGTCGAACAACCCTTTCACGCTTTTATTATCGTTACTTAGTTATTTAAGAGAGAGAAGGGATGGAGGAGCCAGGAAATAGAAGCACCAACTGTATTTTCACTGCTCATGCAGTTTTTATTATTAAGAACCTTCATCTTACCAAAGCTGAGTTGTATCTGAACCTGTTTTTAAAAGGGTTTAACTATATATGTCACAACAAGATCTTCAATGTTATTTCAAATCTTTTTTACCCAAAAAAAAGCGCACAAATCAAGGAAGTTGCCCTAATTAAATAACTTATTTTCTATTTTTTACATTTATTTTTATGCGGTATTTTTATTATGAATATCTTGCTGCTCATCCTTCCCTTGAATTGGGAAATACAAGAGCATTGCCTTTGCAGGTTAACATTCAGTAATGGCCAACCTCCAAAAGCCTGCTGCAACCACAGCTTCCGTTGCCTTGAGATAACATCAGAAATTCTCCATCGCTCTGAAAAAATTCTGGGATCTTTGTTCCATACTGGTAGTACCACTCTCTTACTGCTAGTGCCAGCATCCCCTCTTGATCTGCAGCTCACTTTACAGAATACGCCTAGAAGATACCATCAGTGAAATATGTTCATGGCTGCAAAATGAAGCTAAAATGCTATATATTAAAAAAATATATTTTTAATATATCAAATTTCTTCAGAGTGCTAAACTAAGCTATTATGAATTCACTATCTAATTGAATGTATATACTGTGATACCATTAGTGTCACAGTAAATGTATTTTTCTTCCACAGCTGCATCTCTTGGAATCACAATATTGCTAGAAAGGCACTATTTTCTTGTAGAACTTAAGTCCTGAAAATTTTTCTCTGCTGTCAGCCTGAAAAGGTCCCTTCCCTGTGAACAAGATCACAGCATAGAAAAACAGAAAAAAACAGAGAAAATTATGACAAACCTCAGAGAAAAGAATACATTAAATTTGAGCTCCTAGCAAGCTTATACTAAAATTAACTCTGTTTTTTCTTCAGGACAAGACTAAACCCTATTTCAAATAAAATACTTTGAGGTTTCAGTTCATTAAAGATAAAACAAATCATCTGGGATTTCGTAGAAGTTCTCTTGTGTGTCAACAGAAAAAACCTGAAATGGGTAACTTAATCTGTTATTTTTACCACTTACTCCTGGGGATAATTTTGAGGCATTAAAAGCAAAACTGGAATAAAGCAGTAAATGATCCTCATTTATTTGTATCCACTCAGAACAGGCAGGATTTACGCTTGTGAGTTCTTGTGACTACCATTTTAAGTTTTCACATTTTTAATACTTAAACATTTGTAAGAAGTAATTCTTTGCACACGCCAGAGTCCCTCTGATCTTCATGGAATATTTAGCTTTACGTATAAGATCAAACCCTAGTATCAGTGATTTTTGAAAGCGTCGGTCCGTCTTGTGCCCTCATAAAATCCAGCCCATCCCTCTGATGAATGTCACGGCCAAGGGACGCTGCCCTCCAAGAGGCACCTACAGGAGAAAGCTGGGTTCGACAAGGAGCTTCGGCTGATCACAACAACCCTGATTAACGTTATGGTAGAAGCGGTGAGACCAACTGACGCAGTACAGCAGAGCGTTTCAAAAGAAAACCAATTACATAAATAAGATGGGTGAGGGAACAGATGAAATGACTTCACCACAATCGTACACCAGGCAAAATGGGAATAGGCTTGAATCCAGGTTTCTGATCTCCTAATACAAGACTGACAGCTAAATTCTACCTCTTGCCGAGCAAGAGACATAAAATTAGATTTACAAAGGTTATTAAGCTACCAACATGTGCGTACTGTGATTTTGAAAGTGCCTTACAAGACCGGGTATATATCCTATTAATATCAAAACACCTTTGAAAAAGCTTTGAAAACCAGATTGTCCTGTCACTGTGTCTCCTTTCTCCCTGCCATTAAGCTCTATTCTACAGCTGTACAGAAACAAAAAGACAACTGATAATAATTTTCTGTGCCCTTGCAACAGAGAGCAGCATATTTCTAAGGATCTCTCACATTGCTACAAAACTAGAGTTGAAATTACTTCTGAAGCATACTTCCCTTCAATATTCTCTAGGTGTTATGAATCTAGAACGTCCACTCCAAAAATAACCTCAGTGAGCAAATAATAAGTAAAGGACATCCCCCAAATCTGTGTGGCAATGCAGCTCTTCAAATGAAGCCATGTGTACTTCACGCAGACCAAAAGTATTACGGATGATCATACAAATACTAATTAAAATCTTCCCCTATCACAAGCGAACACATGTGGAGCCCCTCAAAAAGAGAGAGGGAGAGAAGATATCAGGATTCACCAAAGCAATCAAGTCTAATCACCACAAAAATACTAAAGAAAATCAAAAAAGAGAGGAAGTACGACTGAAATAAAGGATTAGAACATAAGCTCTGCCGCAATTTTTAGGCTCTACGCTGTACAACAAAAACAACAAAGACGCATACATACGAAAAGATGAAAAGTGCCTTTGCACTTTTAAATAGCTCCTAGCAATACTCCAGCGCTGCTCGCTGTTCTTCCAGCTTGAAAGCAACTCCAAGCAGCATGTAGGAAGTGGCAATAGTTTAACAAATTCCATCTCGCAGAGGGATTCTCAAATGCAGGGGTGACAAGAAAACTGACTTCGTTAGGTATAAGAAATAAAGGTCAATGTAAATGTCAGGTATATACCACACAAAAGAATTTTACTTGGTTATTACTGCTTAACATATCTGTTCCTACAAATGAGGAGGAAAAGGTCTTAGAAGTCAAGGATCACTCAAGTTTTATAGTAGTTTAGTATAGATGTAAGTGGGTTTCTATCTTAAAGCAACAAAACATGGAATTACAAGAGCACTTGTGTAGAGAGGACTTCACAAGCCAGACTGGAGGGCATGCAAGGTGCTGCCGCCCTGCTGCCCGTGGTTCTGGCTCCGTCGGCATTCCTGGCACTTCTTCTTCACGCTGTCAGTTTTGAGAAATGAGCTGGAGCCAGGAGTCTTTCAAAGCCACAACTAAGAAAGGAGTAAGTGAGCTTGGGCCTTAACGGTGCCAAAGAAGTGGAAAAAAAGTTACAAATTGGAAACAAGATTTCCTACTAGACTTTTTCCTTCTGAGAACATTTATTCCGTAAATAAAATTGCTCCTCTTCAAATTTAGAAACAACATGAGTTTTATACAGTGTATTTGCCACACTCTCACAAGATGTAATTCTATTGTCTCTTAAAATATTACCTATTTAAGCGTTAGTTTCTAGAAATCAGAGAGATACAAAGAAAACTCATCTTGCTTTATCTACTTTATAGCACCTACCTGACTGTTTTGCAAATCACGAGGGCTAGATGTTATGAATTCCAGGCAAATTGCGAGAGCTGCAAAAGCCCCATCACTGAGTCTTTGCTGTGACGCCTTGTGCTACTGTGCAAAACGTCTCTCATTCCCTTCTTTCCAGCAGGCTGCATGCCATAATGCTCTACTAAGCGCCCTGTTTAGGCACCAATACAGTCGGTTTCTGCTTTTTGATCTGCTGCTAAATCTCACCCCAACTTCCCGCCCAAGGCCAGGCTGCCCCTTGCATGCCCCGGGCACCTGCGTTGCCAGCGCCAGTCTCCCTGCTCCCCTTGGCCAAGGAACTCCCTGACCTGCGTGCCGCTGAGCGCACTGCTGTCCTTCCCCGGCACGTTGCCCTCCAGGAGAGGGCTTCTGCTTTGGGGACCCTGTTTGCTAAGCCCCAGGTAACAGTGCTGATGATAAAAGGGTTGGCTGCTGGAAACGCCATCTATTTGTCTCACCATCTACTATACGCTTGGTTACATATATCACGTAAAAGTGAGCTGATCGATCTTCAAAATCATCATAAGAGGTTGTAAATTGTGTTAGATTGCGAAGGTTGGATTTTGACACTTGATTGGCTAAATATATCATCGAAGCATTCGCAGTTACCATTCTGTTTTCATTTCCCTCCTGTATTCCTTGCCTAGCCTCAACAGTTACAATGATATACGAGCGCTAAAGGTAACAAAGCACTGTTTATCTTTTCCTGTTATTCTGAACTAAATGAGTTTTTGCTGATTTTGTCGCAGTCGGCTTTTATTGAATTCCACATTATGCCCGGTTGTTTTTTCCAAGAGGATGTCTATGGCAGATACTTTTATAACTCAGACAGTTGATCTTCCTGGTGACAACATCGAAATGGATGAACACATCCCAGTTCACAGACATTTAGCAGCTTCTCTGTTTCAGTGCAACAGTTTAGTTATTTCTTCCACTTTGCCAGCAATGGCAAAGGATGTATTTCGTATATAGAAAAAAAGAAAATATCTGATTGGCTTCCACCTGTTATTTTAGCGGAAAAGGTTGCAGACATGTATATAATGGAAAGATATGCCAAGGGCACCCTGAGTCGACCAAAATGTTGTCTTTAATTATCTGCTTTCTCTCTCTAAACCTGATCTTGGTAACTCTTAACATGTTGGACCATCTCTCTACATTAATTTTCAATAAAGAAGAAAAATTCAGTCAATGAGCCTCAAATTAGTTAAAATAACAAAGTAATGGTCTCTTCTGAGTAGTCAGACAATTCTAATGCAGCTCCCAAAGGATCAACAAGGCTCTGCCGTGCAGCGACACATCAAAAGGCAAAATTTATGTCACGTTCATCTATTTTTATTGCTTACATTTAGCACAGGAACACTCTGAAATGCTTCACTAGGCTTCAGTTCTGATGATAGCATCACCTGTTAAAACCATTAGTCTCAGGGTATAATTAGTAGTTCCAGTGTATCTTCCTGGATTTTTTTTTTTTTTTTTTTTTTTTTTTTAAGATCTCAGGCACCTCTAAATTACCACGTTGGGCACATTAATAAAGGCATTCCCTCAGAAAACTATTCTCTCCATCACCAGTTCCCCTTAACTCTGAACTCTAAATTGATGTTTTACAATGTGCAGCAGCAATAATTCCTGTATTAGTACTGAATCTTCATAAACTTAGATCTCAAATCAAATCTACAGACCTCCAACCTATTGCTCTCTCACTACCTTTCACTATTTTGACCATGCTATATTTCCAAGCCTATTCCATTTCTGGAAGTAAAGTAAATCTCTTTTCTTCTCTCTCATTTCCCACAAACCACAAACACTGACTCCACCTGAGCATCTTCCTGAATTCCAAGTTTCTCACAATATAACTGTCATCTCTATTTTTTATCATGCTCTTCAAACCCTTTGATATTTTACCAATCTTAACATAAAGAATTGAGTCCAAAAATAACTAAAGCATTTTTGCAAGAAAAATGATTATGTTGCAGACTTCTTTTTCACTCTTTGATGCAACTAAAAATAATAGGTGCACAGAGAAAGAAAACTTTATCAGCAACAAAAGGAGAATTGGAAAGTCAAAGTTATTGCAACAAAAAATGAAAGGTCTGGATACAGTCTGTCACAGAATTGATTAAACGCCACTTTCACCAAAAATTGCAAATGCAAAAAGGCCTTTTTGAATTATGAAAATCAGCAACACTTTTTCTTGCACCTGCAAAATAATTGTTCATAAAAAAAAAAAACTTCCAGATCACATCACAGCAAACTATTACAGTGGAATTTGCTACTTCTATTGCAAAGCTGTAACTGAAACAACAAGAAAAGTATCTTTGTAACCAGCAGAGACAATCACTAACAAAAGACCAGTAGTGAATGAAAGTCATAACAAAAATATAAGTACATCATATTGCATACTTACAGCAATTAAATAAAGGCAACTGCAATTTCAGACAAACAAGTTTACTGTAACAAGACTGGAAATTTACACATACAGGAGAAACAAAGAGACAAAACAGGAGCAATCTCGCATCATTTTGAAGCGTTAAAATCTGATGAGGCATAGCAACTTTTTCAAACCTTATATGAACTAATGCAGAAGTCCTTGAACAGACCCTCTGAAGTTCAGGCTCAGAAGCATCAAGGTGACTTCTTGCATAGACTCTTCAACTTTCATGTGTCTAGTTTAAGAATCCCAAAGTGGTATAATACTCGCTAAATAATGGGCATTCATCCTATGGCCATTTTACCATATTTACTCCCTTTGAGCCTAGATATGCCACTATTAAGGGACTTAACATTACAGATCTTCTCTAAAAAATATAGGCCTACATATATTAAAATCTGATTTTTTTAAAAAAGATATTTTAACAGTACAATATGATTTTCATGAAATGTGAGTATTTAATTATAGCTTGAGAATGTCACCAAATCATTGGTGATAGTCTCAGTGAGCACAAGTAATCTTATATCTTACTGGAAAGGCTCCTGTCTAAAAGAAGAAAAGGAAGGTTGTGCTATGTTTTCTTCATCAAAACCTGGTGTCATCTCTGACTAGGTCTTGTCTATCTTTATCGCGTTGTTCTTATCTCCTTTTAGTTTAATAAGTTAATATACGCAGTATGCTGTAAATTACATTAAAGTTCTTCTTCACCCAGTTCTGCTACATCACCAAAAAGTGTTGTTCTCCTTTGACTTGACAAGGTCACTTTTCATCAATAGGTTGCTATTAGAAATAAAAGATAACATTTTTTATTTGGAGTTACTTATTTTTAAATCTATCACTATTAAGTAACTTGCTAGCTTAATGCAAAACACATACAGATGCTCAGGCCAATCAATACCAAGAGTTTGATTCCTGAGCTCCAGTCAGCAGCAATCCATGAGCTACACAGACCCCATCGCAGAGAGCAAAGCTGTTCTGCTGTGGTGTCTTGCAGGACTGAAGGTTTGTTGCTATGACACAAAATAGATTCCACAGCACCTGGAAAAACAATGCTCCTAAAACTCTAAGGCAATCGTACTTTTAAGGAGTATAACATCTTAAGAAACACGGAAGGAACAGTAGGTCACTGTAACGTGAAGGCGAGAATGCATATGCCATATAAAAGTTGTTCAGTAAACACAAATACTAAAGACTTGAAGGAAAAAATAAATGTTGAAGGAATTGATGTCAGACTTGAGTTTGTGGTTGGGGAGAAACCCATTCGCAGGAACTGCAGAGCAAACCTGAAAAAACAGTGTAAATTATGAGGTCTTACCACCCAAGAAATGTTCTTATGAAAACAGTAAGACCTTCAAATATTTTCTCAAATGTAAAGTAGACCAAGAATAATCATTTTAAAGACTCTGCATTTGTCCCACTTTATGCCAAAGAGGCAAATGAAAACAAAGGAAATACACTAAAATCTCTAGTAGGTTGGTAATTTCTGCACGCTAAGTGTTTTTAAATGCTTGGTTGTGCCTCACCTCCTTTCACATTAAAGACCAAGGCTGCAGGTTCACATTAACTGTTCAATAGATGGCACTGTACGTTCATCTACAAATAACTTACATGCCATTAAATGGAGACAGCTGAGCTGGAGAAATGAGTGTACTGAGTTCTGTCAGCTACCCTAATTTTACTATAGACACTGCTTAAAAAGAATTGCTCTTTATCAGGAGATAGAAGGGCTTTGTACTAAGTAATACAAAGGAAGTGGAAGTTTTAAGCATAGAAAACTTGTCTGACAGAAGTGCATTTTCAGTAATCAGACCTTCATTTCTCCCTCTAAAAGGCCAAATAAATAGGCATGCCTGTGGATTGCCTCTTCAACACGGAACCAAAATGGCTCAACAGCAACATTTTCCTGCAGAATAAAAGGACATTCAGAAAAGTACGCGCTGTCTGTTTAGTAGAACATTGGGAAAAAGATCGTATAAAAATGCATACTACTAAACACTATTCATAACTCATCAAATCCTGACATGTTCTGGAATATGCTAGTGCCAAACTATGTCACTTCAACCGAGCTTGACAGCAGGTAAATTACATTGTGTAAAAGTTTAACTAGAATGAAGCTGCTCACCCAAAATATCTTGGACTAGATAGGGTTTTCAATGTTAGAAAAATATTCTAGTATTAATGAAACAGCAGACAAGAAAACCGACATTAAGTTTATTTCTCTGCATTACGTTCTGCTTTAATTAGCAGGAGGTCATAGCAAGTAGAACTGAATATCCGAGTGGAAACTGAGTATCTGTGGAAACTCATTTTTGAACCTTTTCTTTCCGAGCAGGCTTCATTTTCAGAACTGCATTTATCATTTAAAATTATCCATCAAACATTATAACTGGACATGTTTCAGCCTTTAGAGCTTGAATACAGCTTTGACCAGCCCTGCTGACTCGTCACTTCAGTCACACGCGTTGCCGATACACTCAGACTACACCTTGCTTATAAACACTCGCAGGACTGGAATAACTCATTTCCAGACCAAAGTTTCATGGAAGCATAAAGTAGTATGATTATCCCATTCAGTAGTGAGATTATCTGCATCTATAAAAATTCATATTAATACCAGGTTTCTTGCACTCATATTTCAAGAAAACAGTTGAATGAACAACCATTACTGTCACCGCAGTAAACCTGGTGTTCACTATACAAATATACATTTGACCTGCTGTTTTTTGAGGTTCAGATAACACTGCTATTTTGGGCTTTTTTATAGTATTTAATACTTGTATAATAATATTTAGTAACTAATAAATGCAGTTAGATAGTTTATCAGATACCACCAAGTAGGTTAGAAATGGGCTTGAAAGGTGTAGTGCAGAAACCTATTTGCAGTTGGTAATGGCTGTGAAGGCTTTTTTTTTTTTTTTTTTTTTTAGCCTGAAAATGCTTTTATAGCTGATTTATTGCTGGAAATTTCTTTTATTTACCAGCTGCTTAAAAAAGAAAGAAACAAACAAAATAAAGAAATTAAAACAGATGAAAATAATAAGGGCTGCAAGTCCATAGCTGTATCATGCTATTACCTCGTGAGTCTTTCTTTTTCAATAATTTTTATTTTTATTCTCTTACTCTTTTTATTACCGATGCTGGTGCAACTTAGAACAACTCTGTCACACTTGAGCATTTTCAGGAAGAATGCAAACTATCTGTATTTATGTGATTTTCCTTTTCTATCTGCTCCAGCTGCATAGCCAGATTACCAGAAACAAGATTAGTGAATACTATGATACGTGGTTAGCCTCCAGGTATGGAGCAGGGAAGGAACAGTATTTTTAAGTTCTTACCCCAGAGAGAAACCTGGTATCAGCGGGGTTTTTTTGTTGGGTCAAGCAGTAGGCAGGGCTATTTGCTTTCTTGTCGTAAGGAAACCTTCATTTGGATAAGTCAGTTAACTTCTAAAGATCAAGAGGTCAACTAAAAAATACATCACCACCACAGAGTGACAAAAAAAAAAAAAGAGAGAGAGAGAATTCTCCACTTTCCAAGGTGAAGACAGATATAAAGGCCTAAGAAATATTTCTCTAATTTTCATTCAACCTTCATATCACCTAGTCCGCGGGTTGCAAGAAATTTCACTTTCCCTTACCAGGACAGGTTTCTGCACATACATGTTCCCTCACATAAATTTTATTCCAAGTCTGTCCACAATTATCGGTAACATTTCTTAGACTTATTTTCTGTTCCTTCCACCAACAACCACAAAAGCTCATTTACCTTATGCAGAATGTAATTAGTAGGTATCATATTTATTTGACAGCTTTCTCATTTTCTCAATTCTACGTAATTTGACAGGGACCATTACAGACCCATAACTAGTCTTTCAGAATGACTTTCACAAGGTTAGTTCACTTATTAATTGACCCTTGGTAATGGTAATTTAAGAAGCATATTAATCTCATCTGTCAGTTCTAACATATACTAGATGTATAAAATAATTTGTCTTTTGCAAAGAGCCTTGCAACAGAAATGAAGTGTCTAAATTTTTAATTAATATGCATTTTCTTTCAACAAATGAGGTTGGGGTGGAAGGAGACTTCTTTCCAGTGGTTTTCTTTACTCTGTGTTAAAGCTCCTGCATTTTCTTATTATGAAGATAAACACCATTTCACCAGTCAATACAGCTATGATCTAAATCGTCTACAAAGGACATTCTGGTATTCTCAATACAGACTCCTGAAATTCAGAAAACATGTGAACAAAGCATTCACCACTTCAACAGCAGTGTTATTTATTATTACATATGCGGATTAAAGGTTTCTTGCACTTAAGGAGATTTAATCTACTAAGAATATTAAACAAAAGATTACTGTTCAGAAATTGAAAAGCTTCAACCAGTATCGATGCTTGAAACTGTAATCTTTTCAAATCTGGTTTCCTAATGCATCACAGCAGTTCAGCTCAAAGAAAGGGTTGTATAAATTTCTTAAGCCAAAGCACTAGTAAGGGCCATGGGTGAATTTTCCTCCTTTATTTCATTTACTACCTAACTAAGGGGGAGCAGTTAACAGCAAGGGGAGGAGAGGGAAGGCCCAGCCGTGCCCTCAGCGTTGGCCTGTCTGCAGCTTAGGGCACACTGATGAAACGCTGCTCCCCCACCACGCACGCTCCAGGTCATAAGCATTTACTGCTGGTGAATGCACGTAGTTCCCATTAAGGGTAGAACACGTCTGAGCTGGAACAGGACACCTACGGTCTGTATTTAAAAGCACAAAAGTCAGGAAAGTACAAGGGAGAAGCTGAGGTCCTCCTCCACCCCCAGTTCTCCTCCTTTCCCTTTTGTGCCCAAAGGTTGAGGAAACCTTCTGAAGGGGAAATACCTTATACAAATGCATTGCAGAAGATATATAGGGTGATATTACGATGTTCTGCTTACTAAAGCCTGTCCCAGTGGAATACTCAAGCCACCAATAATTTGTATGATTAAAATCTAGAGGCAGTTATACCAAAAATATGGCTCTGCCTTTACAGAATTTCCTACAGGTATATGAATATCCATTTCCTCACAGCCATCACATTGGATTTTGTTGGCATGTATTTCAGACGCTTAAAAAATGCTAACCGTCTTATTTATTGGCTATAACATCACAATGCCTCCCCAGCTGCTATAGTCTACTGCATAAACAGGTATTCGAGCAATTTTTTAAAAAAACAAATTACATACTTGACAGACTACAGTGTCTCCTTCAGAATCATTAGTGTCAATCATGTGAGTACAAGTTTTAAGTGATGTTTGAAACACATGCTGTTTAAACAATTGATCATCATTTGGAACCACTTCAAGCTTAACACAGCCATGAGCAAATCCAGTATTAACACCTCAGCTACTACAATATCATCTTTCTTTTTTTTTAATAACATTTCTTAGTATAAGAACAAGGCTTATTTATTCGTTCACTTACAACTAATACAAGCAACTCTGTTGCTTAATTTTTGATTTTTTAATTTTTGAAAGCTGTGATTTTTGATGAAGTCCACCAAAGTTGGTGAAGGTGAAGAATGCAGACAGGACACAGACCCTGCGAACAGCTGCGACAAGTCAGGGAAATCCCACTGTACTGTAAAACTGGCCATGGGAGTATCTTACTGCCTGTGACTCCTGTAACTCAGTGACATCGGTTGAACTGTGTTGACTTTTGCCAGCTGAACGTTTGCATCTGATTTGAGGATCTGAGTCTAAAAATGACACTGAAGACTTGTTAGTGTCAATGAACTAAGTACCAAGAGAAAAAGCCTTCCCCCCTCTCTCAACGTATGCTATTCCTAGCTGCCCATGATACAGCAGTGAAGATGAGAGATGATCTGGACCAAAGCGTGGCACTGCCACTGTTTATACAAGCCTAGCAAACTACATTGTCATCAGCAACACTTCTGTTGTCAAAAAAAGTTATTGACAGCTGGAGAATTCTGCCTGTTATTCACAGCAAGTGCTTTATAACTTCTAAGTCCCCAATATCTGCCCAGCATCTTCAGCTAAGTTGCTCTAGAGGGACGTCTGTAACACAGGAATGAAACAGCGAGCAAATGGGAGGAAAGGAAGGCTCTTGGATTTTCAGCAAAATCACGTTTATACATTGCAAGGTTTCTATGAGTAATGAGAAACATATTTTACTGTTTGTTCAGTTTTTATACCCTGTTGCAGCCTATTTTCTGATGATTATTTGTTTTATATCTTTGACAGGAAACCCATGTGCCCAGATAACCATCTTCAATCAATTTATAGTAAGGAAAGCAATGCAGAGTTGGTTTAAAAAACAAAACAAAACAAAACAGGAACAACAAAATTATTCACTAAAAAAAAAGAAAGAAAACAATGATAGACTAAGGTGTTTAATTTCTTGATTTGGATAAAGCATGAACCTTTTAGTACCACAGGCAAAAATCTATCTCATGAAACAGGCTCTTTCTGAGACTCAGAAAAGACTTTACATGCATCTTTTCAGACCTAAGCATTGCACTTTATGGAACTCTGCAATAATACGAAAGGAAACCAAGTTTGCAAACTCAAACGTGTCTTTATAAAGATAACACATAATTATCCACAACGGTATGATAACATGCAATTACCACCCAAGCCACGGAAGCACAGAGCCCATTTCTTCCCCAGCCAGGCAGGGGGGGCACACAGGAGCTGGGCAGAGCCCCCAGCTGGTGCTGAGGACCCGGCACCCGCACTGTGCACCTTGCATGCTAGTCCCGCTCCGATGAACGAGCGTCTGCAGCTCGCGTAGGGCAGGGGGGCTCCCAAACACGTCTGCCAGTTTGGTTTCATTCAAAAGGAGTCCAGGTCATGATGGCCAAGGCCATTGGCACAACGGGAAGCAAAGCACAGTAAGAGGGGACAACAGGGGCAGTCGCTTCGAAAGCTCACTCCTGATCTGAGCTGAAAACTCACGTAGAGGCACCATCGGATTGAATCACATCCCACCCACTAATCCTTCTGCAGCCCTCAAAGTCCCATGCAACTTGTCACCATCTGCACAATTCAAAATCAGGTTCTGCTCTGGATAATGCTCGTTGCTGACCTTGCTTACTTGTATCAAAAGACAAACTTGCGGTACGAGATACGTTTGCATCCTTTCTGAACAGCAGGCATACAGGAAACCTCATACACAACAAAGTTTTTTGTCCTTCACGGAGATGAAACTCCAATCGAAAATAGGCTGTTATGTAGAGAGGGCTTAATTTATGCCTCCCTGTACCAGCCGGAATGAAAGCAACCCACAGAAGAACCTGAATATTGAATTTTATCTGTGAGCAAGTCAGAATTCAAGCTTTTAATGTTCATTTTGCTCTCCTGCTTTAAAATTATCCAGGAGGAAAAAAAAATAATTGAGCAGTTTTTCATATAAAATGTGCATTCTGAATAGCCATTAGCTGACAAAAAAAAAAGGAAAAAAAAGAAAAGCAGATAACACAACCATGTAAATGTTTGATGAGGATGGAAGCTTCAGGAAGTTGTAAAATTCAGCATGGAATATACCTAGATTAAATGGAATTCTCAATTTTGCTTTTTGAAAATGAAGTAGGTATAAATTTGATATGCCTGCAGTTGCAATACTGTAGGTTGCTTGGTAATAGACATTGACAAATAAGTCTAAAAATCAGTTAAGTCTCTTCTGCAGGTTGCAGGATAAGGCTGTCTCGAGATACCTATGTAATGAAGAGTTTAATAGCAGTTTTATCTTTCATGGGAAGATGGGAGTGCTATGCATATATGCAGAGATTAAAAATGAATAGGGCAGAGGATGGGATAAGCAGGGAGAATGGACAGATTTGTAAAAATCCAGCCATGATTTTCTAATGAGCCAAGCCAATTTTGCGAACTAACCTTTAAAATGTAAATTGCCCTCATTCCTTCAGTAAACTGTCAGCACAGAACTTAAAAATGTAAAAGACAACATTTCTGAAGACTGCTGACTAAATTCTGTGCTCTCTATTTTCACATTATTTCACCTTATTGCTGCTTATTATTTCCATTATGGTAATAGCTGGAATAAATCAGGGCCCTTACTGGGATGAGCAGCACATAAACTGAACTACACGGCTAGCGACAGGCCGTACTCCAATAAGCTCAACATCTAAATTTGAGGCACCCTTGTGACTGTGAGGAAAACATCACAGTGCTATTTCAAACTAAAAGTAAAACCTGTGTACAAAGTTTTGTGGTAATCTCTCAGAAGCAAGTTATGCTGCATTGCCTGGACTCTGTGCCATGATTTAAATCGCAAAGAAGGAATACTGAAAGCTTTGATACTATCAGCTAAACTCCTTTCTGAAAGATCACACCTAGGTTTTCCTAGATCTTGATAGACCTTTACTTAGATGTTTCATCATCAATGTGGGAAAAACTAAATGCAAGTTAGCCAAGAGTGACCTATCCACCACATGAGAAGCCAAGTCTCACAGCTAGTGAATTAAGGAAAGAGCTGAAGAGACTCGGAAGTAGCCACCTCTCTACCATGGCTTCAGGTATTCAAAGACAGCACCACTCTCCAAAGCTTAAAATTATTTCACCCAGGAAAACTTCTGTGACATTTTCTATAAATTCATCAGCAGCCAGACATCAGGAAAGGGAAACAATTATTAAAGGTATCGGATGATAGTGGCACAAGAACAAAAATAAATTTAGCACAAGCACACGTAGGCTGGACATAGAGGAAAGCTTCTAACCACAGCAGTGAGAATCTGGATTAACTTCTCAATGGGAACTCGCGTGGATGAAAACCAGGGCGCAGACGGAGCTGGATCAGTTTGTGCAAGGATCGCAATGACATGGATCACCACGCAGGAGGTCTCTTTCCTTCTGGCTCCTTCTGCACTTTCCCTTCCCTTTGGCAGAGAGGTGTTAAATCACAGGCAAAACACAAAGTGAGATCTTGTTCTTCTTGCATGAATAAAAAATACAATGTTTATTAATGTTACTCTTGAAGAAGAAAGCTGTTGTTCAACACATCCCAGCCAATGTCTTTTTCCCTATCCGTACTCTACTAAAATTAATTCAGTCAGGGTATTATAACTCTCTTTCAGCCTTTGCTCTAGACACCTCTACTCCTTTTTCCTCCATCAATCTTTCTGAATTTCCACTCTCTGGCTGCGAACTGCTGAATTTCTACAAATGCACAAAGAACTTGCTAAAAGCGATAACAGTAGTTTAAAATGCAAACATCATAATGAATCCTTTCAAAATCAACAAAAACTAACAACAAACCGTGACAATTGTACTCACTGAAACCGGCAACAAAGCTGGCCTGGATTGCAGTAAAGCCAGGATTTCACCTTGTGTATCTAATCTGAAAATACTCAGTTTACCCTATTTTGCTTGTACCATATGGAATGTAAACATAAAAACTTCACTCCCGCTCCAGAGCGATCAGCCTTGACTATAAGCACACCTAACACCTTTGCACAAACAGATGGCAAGTCTCTTAATATTTCATGGCACTGCCCCCTCATAATTACAAGTTTGCACAAATAAACAAATCACACATTACACAGCACTTTGCATCTTGTAATACAATAAATAAATGGTAACATTTAACACAGGTTCAGTAGCTGGAACAGAAGAGCAGAAAATATAGATTTTTTTTTTTTAATATATACAGCAGACATTTACTGCCTGTATAAATTCAGTGATTTCTCAATAAAGATAAAGCCTTTGTTGAATATGCTCCTCACATTATAAATGTACTATTGAATGATAGTTATTACTGTAATAACTATAATGTCTAATGTAGTATTTGTAAACTCTTGGTAATTGACCCCTTTGATTGTTTAGTGCTCTCACTTCACCAGGGTTAAATAATTACAGATGGAATCTATTATCTAGTAATAACCACCACATCAAGTATTATTATCCAATTAGTGAAGAGTAATTATTAAAAAAAAAAGATGATTAGATAGTATTTACAATGAGGAAGATAAATGTTTAAGGCATATATGTATGTTCTGCAAACTAAGCTTAAGCAAAGCTAAAGGTCTATCCAAACAGTCATAATGTATTTGGACAGTAAAATAGTAAATCACTTGTTAATTCTGATAACTTCTCCTTTTCAGCTGACTTGAAAGAAATTAAACAGTTTTCCAGTCAAAGGCTATTTTTCTATATCTTTTATATTATATCATGAATTGAGGAAATAAGACTCAAGGTGAAGAACCACATTTATATCACTTAAAATTAATTATCTATGCATTCATCTCTCTCAGCTGTGAATTACATGTTTAGAAGCTAACCCAAAGCCCACGAAAGCCAAGTATTCCTTTTGTATTATATTGCTGCATTATTTGCTAATCCAAACCCACTGAAGACACTGGAAACAGCCTAGGACTATTACTGACTTTTGCTTTAGATTCTTGCTGGATCACAACAACGGGAATCAGACAAGGTTCTGGAGGTAAGAATGGGAGGTTTTGGCTATCTCCTCCACTGCCATTGCATCATATATGTTTCTGTCCAATAGAGAATCCATACGGAAGGACCCTTTGCATGACTTTATTTCCTAGCGCTCTTTACGTGGGCTTGGTATATTCTGACCTGTGCTGAACGCCGCTGATTTCAGAGTGGCTGCTCCATCGGTAAGGAAAACCTTGGAGAAAGCAAGAGAGGCAAAATCTGGATCCAGCACGGAAGTTTCTACATGGAGAGAGCTATAAGACGGCCTATCGTTTCCAGCGCTCTCTTCCCACACTGCCTCTCCTTTACTAGCCACGGAGTCCATAAAAAATGCCACTTACCAGAAAATGCTCAACTATCTTTAGAGTTCTTTCATACCTGTAGCACTCAAAGCTGTTGTTACAGTACGACAAATGCACATATTTCCTTTTCAGAGTGAAAGAAAGTAGGTCTTTCTAAAACAAGCTGTGAGTAATTACTTCTTGAGGTCCTTTTCATAAAAAACATCTGTTTTACAGTCAGGTCACATTTATTCCACATATTTTTGTGCATGCAATTCAAGTTGATTTATTCTATTCACAAAGAGGGAAAAAGAATATTCTTTCACTAGTGAAGGCCAGTACGTGGTTGGGGTCAAAGGAAAGTTCCACTGCTCTGCAGCAGAAGTAACAAAAATTGCCGAGAGACATTGGATATCGGAATACCTTTGTTTCCTCTGCTCTACCTGCTAATTGAAGCACTACGGTTCACGAGCACACGAGCACGTTTCACCCCTGTTCAACGGCTCATCTCAGGATCACCGGCTACTGGGCGCTTGTTGCTAAGAAACAAGTGCTCTGTTATATTTCAAATATATATTATGGAAAGGTGCTGCTTTTCTCTGTGAAATGAATATGTTGCCAGATTGACAGCCATGGAAACAGGCTGAGCAGCACGTATTGTTTCTCTCAGCGTTTCACGGTATCGCCAGCCGTGCTGCCCGATTAATGCGTTTGGAAACGAGAAAGGTCTGTTCGTTGTTGTCACTATGCTGAGATTGCTCGAAAGCGTGCCGTGCCAATTAGATTATAGATATTTACTCCCCATAAACCAGAAACTGAAACTTGTAATCCGCGCTCTCTGAGAAAACACGGAGCTGATGCATGCACGTATGCATGCGCGTGTATCATGTCTCTGCGTACATGCATACACACACACACGTTGCACCCGTGTATATGTGATAGCACTAAGACGCGCTACTGTTCTGGAGCAGACTTACACCCACAGCGCTGTCCTCATTGAAGCAGACCACTTCCACACCATGCTGTTGCTCCTCAAGACGGAGAATTTAAATGCAACATTTACACCCTTCCTCTCTCCTCAAGCAACAGAGAACGGCCCTTTAACCTCTACCAGCGAATAAAGTGTATGCCACTCCAGAGAAATATTACAGAAAAAGTAAAAGCCTGCTCTGCTGAATGACATTCTTATTTCCTAGGTATGTATGCATTTATTTACACCTAGATAGATAAATCCATATTATGTTAAAATGCTTCTCTTGACCTTAGATTTTAAGACTGTATTTTGTATTTCCTGCTATAATGAGACTACTTTTTGTCAGTAGTCAAACACACACACATTAGGAAGGATTAATCTTACTTAAAAGTATGGATAGGATGGATCACTTTTTAACAGTGCATTAAAATACTACTCATTGAGTACAAGTGAAAAATAAGACTACCACCTTTCCAGCTACATTGAATTCCTCTAAAATTATTTTTGCAAGAGCATTCATCTTCCTGTGGATTATCAGTCCTCTTGTCCCTTAGTTGCAATGAAAGTTGGCAGGTCAACAATCATAATTTATCATATTGTGATAGTTCCTAAAGTATTAGCATTTATGAGAAGCCTTTTCCAAAGGAAAGTTATTCAGCTTATTACCTCTTTAAATAATAATTAGGGTTGAATTGCCACTCTCATGAGCTAGTGATGTCTTTGGTAATTTGGAAGATACGATAACTGCAAGATCCTATTATGCTGAGTGTTACTACAGCACTCGTATACCCAAAGTAGGTTTGATTCAATTTTCAGTTCGCAGGAGGGGTGCTTCATATTATATAGTGACAGAGCAGTAAGGTCTGTCAAAGAGTTGCATATATTTAAGTATTTAAATCAGGAACATTCACAGGCACTGTATGCTGCATATAATACCTCCTACGATACTCTTACTTCGAACAACGGGAGCTTGAACAAAATGAATGTTCTAAAGAAAAATAAAGGCAGCAGAAAATGGAGTTAGGATTTGCTATCAAAAGCACATTCTAACATAACTGAAATAAACACACTTCCAGTCGACGCAAAGAGTTATTCTAACTTGCTGCCTTTTTTCCCCATAAAACCATGGTTCCGATTCTATCTTATATTGATGGCCCTTTACAGAAGTTTTACAATGTAAAAGAAGGTAGAAGTGGTCATGCAAATAATTTACATTTAGTTTAGGGATACTTCACACTACCATGTCATATAAAGCCATATTGCTTTTCCCTTAAATTATAACATATCTAATTCCCTGCTGATATGATACAATGCTACTAAACAAAAATTCCTATGAAGTATTATTCAAACAAGAAACACACACACTTCTATTCTAAAATAAGTATGCACTCATACAAATATATACGTATACACACATACACAAAAATAACTGGGAAAAAAAGTAAATGTGTTTCATCAAAACCCCCAAACTATTAAGAAATCACTTCAGCTATTCATAGTAGAAGAAAGGAAGAAAGAAAGAAAAGCAATGCTACAAATTACAGTATAGTTAAAATCAGACCCTTATTTAGTTCAGCTTGTGTTAGAAGTATACTGTTTGGAGGAAAATGACAATGAAGGCATCAGCTTTTGCTGCATTCTGCCACACGTATCTTGACACTTGTATATACACAAAAAAAGATAACCATTCTTGAAATTATACTCTTTGCTTTCTTTCTCCTTGCTACGTAAATATGATTCCTACCAAATAATTCAGCACTTCAGATTGTGGTAATCAACTCGTGGAAGGCAGAAAGGATAAGTAAAAAGTTAAAGTAAATCTTATTTCAGTGTCACTAATGGTGTGATCTTTTTCCCACTGAAGTCAATGAGTTGGGGGTTTTTTTGTAAATGAAACAAGGTAAAGGTGATCATCAACAAAATAACTGCTCAAAAGACAAAACAAAAGCAAAAATCTCTAACACAAAGGCAAAGAATCCAAATGCTCTCAAATTAGCCAATGCCGCTGACAAAGTTGAATGTTTTGCTGCTTCTAAACGATGATCACTGTTGGGCAAATTTTTACTTAGTCAAGTAAGATCACACAACACCAGAAAGTAGAACCCACGGAGCCTTCCTAGCTTGCTTTCTGCTCAAAACTTGGAAGATTGTTAGGCCATAGATATTGGCAAAATTGATTCTAAATTTTGTAAATACCTACTTTTCTTCATATTTTCAGCCAGACAACATCTGAAATGAAAGTATTCCTTTAAAATGATATTTTAAATGACAATAGAATGTAATTCTAATCCTTAAAAAAATTTTAAAGAAATATTTCACTTTGAACTTCTACTTGGAAATACAGTATTAGAGTTTCAAAATGCCATTCCTGAAAAAAAAAAGAAGAAAAATGGCCATTTTCCATTAAAAAAAAAAATTATATTCTGGATGCCTGTTTCTTAAAATATCCAAAGCCTAGCCCCTGAATTTGGCTGAGCTTTCCCTCAGCCACTAGATAAGGCATAGATAAACATTTCTGGGGAAGCCGTTCATAAGTAAATTTTGTCAATATTGTCAACAATCTCAAACATGACAAACGCTCCCTCACCTGTTTTTTGACAACCATATTCAGAGTTGAATGACTCGCGTCACGAAGGAACAACAACATTACTGGAATTGCCTTCTTACAGGGCGAACGGCCAATTCAGAGGTCTATACTCAAGATTATCCCTGTTCTAGAGGTCTGATAGGAGACAGGAAGGAAGAGGTCGTTTGCCCAAAATCTGGTAAGAAATCAGATCAGAACTTGGAACATATAGCCTCGGCTTCCATCTATCAGAACCACAAAATTAACTTTCATCCTTCTACAACCCACTATACGTGAAAATGTATGACTTCTGAAATACATATTTTAAAGAACCCTATAATCTCAGAGGAACATTATAAACTACTTGTGCCAATTTGTTATCTCTATCCATTTTATATGGACATACAGTTTTATTGTGCCAACCACTTAATCCACACTTCAAGAACATGCTGATTCCCCTTCTTTCTTTCTCTTCCATAAGTACAACTATCCTTCCTAAAATCTGAAGATCAAAGTTTCTTTTATCACTCTTTATTTATGTCTGAACCAAATTCCCTTTTAATAACATATATCCAGTGCACAGTTTCAGCAAAAGCTCAGCATGTTAATGAGTTACTTACTGAGCTTAAAACTGCTAGCTTTGGTGCAAAGGATAAGACTAGCTGAGATGTATGATGATGGAAAAACAAATCATATCTTTAGACAAAAAACAAAGCTCACCAGGACTTCCAAAACAACAACAACAACAAAAAATTAAAAAAAAATCCCCAAGCTGAAGGAATAAGCTGCTTACTGTCAAAGTCTGTGTTCTTCTGAGCTACAGAGTCATACTTTGGGTTTTCAACATTAGATGCAACATTGGGACCTCAGTCCCCAACTGTCTCAGGCTGGAGGCAGAACAAATGTGCGCCACCTTGCTATGAGATGTGCCATCATAAAATTCTGCTGTAAAAATAAAATGAAAATATGCAGCTGCAATTGATTAAGGTGATAAAAGAGAACAGTACAGAGATTGGAAGTTCTTTTCTGCAGAAGATTTGGGAATTTCAAAATTTGGGGGCTGACTGCAAATGAAAACCCAAACCAAATTTCAATTCTGTGAAAGATAATAAAAAAAAGAAATTGAGGCATTTACTTTGTTTTAAGGTACAAAATGAAACTCTGGAAGTTCAGAAGAAACAGCAGGAGTGGATCTCAGGAGCTCTTTGACCCTTGGCTCCAATACATCAGTCAGGACGAATTTTCTTCCAAAATTAATGAGCTATGTGCATTGTCTAAATAAGATTGCTTTTAAGACCATCCTCCACAGAGAATTTTAAAAGTTTAGGTTTTCATTCTAAACTTTCCCATAAGAAGGCATCAAAACATATTGGCTGACCAAACTGGTTCTTTCAAAGAATTGTGGTCTCCTGCAGAGAATAAGGCAGACGGACACGGCTCGGCAGCGCGGCGGCGGGGCTGCAGCGCTGCCGGGTGAGCTCCACAGCCAACAGCCCACTCCTTCTGCTACCGCTGACAAGGGTAAAGTCGCAGGCCAGAGCTCTCTCAAAGCAACCACAGAAACTGCGCCCTTCAAGAGGTAAATGCATTTCAATCCATCAGCGACATTTAAATGTGATTCCCCAAGTGGGAAAAACTGGGCCCTCACAAAAGCCATAGATTTTTGTTCTCTTTAACTTGCAAAGGAAGAAACCATCCTGGTAAGGTACTGCATACTCCCACTTCAAAACTCCCGAAGGTTTTTCCCTTAGCCTGTTTGGGTCAAACTAAGGATCGTTGATCCCAGGAAAGTATTTCATTCTTTGAATGAATTCCAACACGTGGTATAGGAGCAGGAGACAGCAGAATCTTAAGCCTGCCAACACGGAGAAGTAATGTTGCCGTCACCTGGGCTTAACTCTGTCGATTTGCATGCTGAGATTGCACTGTGCAAGTTTTTTGTTAGCGGCACAAGTGTCTGAGAATCAAGGATTATTGTGTTTCTGGTAATTATAGAAATAAGGAGAAAGAATGTTTTCTAGTGAAATGCAAAATTACGCAAACACACTTCATCCATGTGTTTCTATACTAAAAAAGACTTTTAAGCAGAAGGATTATTTTAAAGTACAACTCGCCAAATCCATAAATTACACCATTCCAGTTGAAATCAGAAGTAAACCCCTGGTAATAATAGCTAATGACTATGACTACACAAAACCAGTAACATATACTCTAAGAAATCTTTCCACTTCTCCTTTATTGCTTCTTGTTTGGGACTTGATGAGAGAGACCATGAACAAACAAAGTAGCAAAGTTCAGCTCAACACTGAAAACTGCTCCCATTTTAATAATCAAGTTGCTTATAAGGGACATGGAAGGGGTGGAACAAAATAAAATAAACAACAATCCAGATAATAACTTCTACAAGGCAATTTTATTTTCATGCTTCTGTAATATTTCTTCTGAGTGAATAATAATACACAAGATTGAAAGGAGAGGTTTTCTGTGGCTGAGGCTACAACTAAATGAGAATGCAAGAGCAGACAAATAAGAGTAAAAAGACTATTTCCCAAGCCACGGGATACCGATGGTTGGCTGTCACAGCAGGAGCCACTCTGCTTACTAAGACAGACGATTAGTCTCTCTCACAATCTGAAACAGAAATGATCCATAAGAGACTTCATTGCATTTCTACCCAATTAAAAGTTACTCCAACAAACAAAGAAACCAAACCAAACCAAAGCCCAAATTCAACACTTTTGAAACTTTTCCTGTGAAAGTTTGGGAGGCAGGAAGGGAGAGCTGGGGAGCAGGAGAGAAGAGCCTCAGGACCTCGCCGAGTCGCAGAGTCTGGTGAAAGGGAAACTTCTGCAGCTTGGCGAAAGCAGATGGCAAAACACGGGAACTTCTTAGCAACTGCTTCTTGTACTACACCGCTTCATCGACGTGAGCCAAGCAAACTGGCTCATTCACTTGAAGCTCCCTGAAGATCTTCCCATAAGGGATTTATCGGCAGCTTGGATATTACCTCAAGCTTGTTGTAAACCAGCTGATTTAATCTTAACGTCGAAGAGCGGGGATTTCATTTATGAAGCTTTTTTTAAAAGTTCTTCTAAGCCCACAGCAGCTAAGTGCATTTCACATCCCATCTGCTTTCATTCTTCTTTTTTCCCCTCACAAGAAACTATTCCGGTAACAATCACACTTAGCGGCAGTCAAAGCCAAGAATTGCAATAAATGAATATTCAGGAAAACACAGAACCGAGGAAGACTGCCACTGCAGAAGACCGAGAGAATTGCTCTCGTTATGGTGGCACAGCATCATCAGCAGTGTTGCTGACCGGCATGCGAAGCAGGGGCGAGCTGGACTCGGGCAACGGCGGAGATCTGCCAGACCTCAACCGGCGCAAAAAGAGGGGAGGTTTTCCAGGAGAAAAAGTGAGGCTCAACTGAATTCTTCCAAGATCAGAAACATTCAGAGAGAAATTTGTACAGATATATCTTGAGGACCTTATGTAATTTTTCAGAGATTTGCTCTGGCTATAAGGAACACTTGTAATAAAACCATCATCATTCAGAAACAGTACAGGGAGTTACTATAAAAGATTCCTTAAACGGAAACATGTGAAACAGCAGCAAATGAGAAAGTCACCACGGGGAAACATTGGTAAAGGTACCACATCGTATGATTTATGCAAGTTTTCAAAAATAACCTAGTTTCTGATTGCAACTATTTCTAGGTATTAAAACTTTTTTCCTTAAGAAGCTGACCTTTTTTTTAATCAGTCTTTAATACAGTTTAAGAGGCTTTTCGTCTTGTTAGACGTATTCTTTGTTAGACAAGCAGCCTACAATTCAGAAAAAAAAAGGGAATATAGGAGTTATACATAGAAATAATGTACAAAAAATGTAAAGATAGAGTTCTAAATAGAACCGCTCAGTCAACACTAAGATAGGTCTAATCTATCCTCATGGATTCAGGTCTTTCTATCCTATGGTTCAATTAATATTTTCATGTTGCTTTGATGATACGGGACCACATGCAGGGGTACCACTTCACCGAACATAAATGCAGATTATTGTTTTTGTCACTGAGGTAGAAGATTTTAGTATTAAAGTAAAAAAATAAATAAATAAAAACAAATTGAAAAGGGGTGTTTTTATTCCTTGAAGCTGTTAGACAATAAGAGTTGGGGAGAGGTGAGGAAAAGATATACTGTTCATAGTCCAAAGCTCTAAGTGTTTTAGTAACAAAGATATTCTCAGAAAAATTTTAGATAACACAGCGACCATGTGCCTGTGAGGCCAGATAAAACAAGGTATTGTAAACCACAACTTAATATCTCACAGTTATACAGATAATAAAAGGAGGAGCTCAGAGAAGAGCTCTCTGGAGCTCATTTAAAATCACTTTTCACCAAAATATTATTATAGAATTGTTTTATAATCACCAAAAATGAACAATACTTGATCGAGTAGTTGCGGGGGTGGGGGAAGAAAGAAGAGAAACCAAGAAGTTTCTTTGAATACTGCCAGTTTGTAACAGCAGAATTTCACTTCAAGAATTACCAGTTATTTCCATTTTTTCATTGATAAAACTGAATGGTATGTTTCATGGGTTTTTTTTTTGTGACATATTATGTCATGTTTTTGACAGCTACTTCCAGTGTTTTACAAAGCAGCATTAACATTCTACTATGTTGTAATGAATGATAAAGTAGCAAACATACCTCCTTTATCTAATAAATGATCTTTATATTTTCAAACAGCACTCAGAACCTCTGGAGGAGCCTTTCTTCATAGCCAGGTTCCGTGAAGTTTTTCCTGAAAATGGCTTGGCTCAAAGCCATACATTTTCTATAATTCATTACATTACTAAGCCAAAGTTAAGCTAAATTTTAGAGTAAAGAGAAGGAAATTCTAGAACATACACCATACGCTAACAGTCCCGCTTTGGCATGAAATTGGATCAGCCTTTCGTGCCTTTTAATATCTTAGATTTTTTTCTCACATGTATATAAGTGGAAGCATTAAAAATTAATTCCTCCCCACAAGACTGTTACATTGCACAGTATAATCAATCTCAGTAGCATTCAAACCTGCAGCCTTTAATGCGTTCCCAGACTTCTACTATCAGTATCACTTTCCTTGGGTCTCCCACAAACTTCACAGTATGATCCCGATATTTCCATTTCAGTGGTCTCTACTGGCTTCCATCACTGCTGCTCCTAACTTAAAGGTATTTGCAGAAGTAAATTTTCTGCCACTGCCAGAAATTTCTCTGTTTTCTTGCATGCTTTTTTTCTATGGCTTCTAACTGCTGATGTCCTTAGGTGTCTCGAATCCACAATATACAATCTCTCAACCACCAAGCCGGGCCAGTACAATCATAAGATACTTCAGCTACAGTTGTTTACTGGGCTTTAATTAACAGTTCTCACACACATGTCATCTATATATTCTTAGAAATCAGGACTAGACTTTTTTATAATTGTGAGGTTTTGCCAGTATTAGAGATGTTTGCAAATACTCCCCTTCCACTGATTTGTTTCTTCTGCAGCATGGCTACTTGAATACTACTCAACCCATGCATGGTTTACGTGCATACAAGAGGCCCATGGAAAAGGCAGTTTTTTCCTGCGCTGTTCCGTCCGATGAGATTGCAGCCCAGGAGGCGGTTTACAGGGTGGTGCCTGTGCAAGTGTGTGCACACACACACACACACACAGAGCACAATTTTAAACACACAAAGAGTCGCCGAGTACAATTGAAATGGGCTTTAACCAAAGCCTAATGCAGATGGGATGAGAGTGAGCATCTCACCTTCAAATGAGACTTTAAAACATTTATCTTTTACCGTGCAGATATCAAATCACTTCGCAGAGGAGGTCAGTTGTTTCATTTCTCCACAAGCTGGATTCTGAATCAGCCAGAGACTGGAGGTAAAGCTGCCCTACCTTTTCTCTAAATTGAGCATACAGAAGATACTAAGGGCCTGCCAAGCACAAAAAGCTATGTTTTACTGGAATGCACCTATGACCTAGGAAAACATCTCTCTTTAAATAAAGAAGAAAATCAGATTTGCTGGTTGAGATAAATTAAATAAAAATATTTCAGTACAAATCTGCTCCTCATTCACTGTGTCCTGTTCCAATACTCAGAGAAACTTGCAGTAATTTTTATCATATAAAAGCTTTTTCACCATGGTATTTATACTCATTTCTTGTGGTCAGTATTTAGTTTTAAACAAAATCATGGCATGAGAAGACTTCTCAGCTTCAGGAAAATCTGCAAATACATTTGTTACCTAATACAACAGAAAAAAACATGATTATTGCCCTGGTGTGTGATAGCATCTAACTAAACAGTAGTATATCTCACTGGCATATTTTAGAAATTAAAATTCCAGATACCACAGTAATTAATTTCCACAGGGAAAACAGTTTACTTTAGCAAAAATATTAATGGAAAATATTGCAGAAGACAATTCTGTCTCAATTCCTCACATTGCAATTGTTTTAAGTGACTATGCTATCTTTTACTGACACGTTCTGCCTTTTTCAGGTTATCAGCTCTACTAAATACGGGATTCAGGAAACTGCTGGTCTGCAATAAAGATAATGCTTATCACTTTGTATCAAAATTATGGGCAAGAGAAGAAAGTGTAAACCTACTTAAAACTGATGAAAAGCAGTCAGTAATTCTACTGCATCACTTTCTCAGCATAATGAGCCTTTTCAGATACAGCATTTTTTGTGCATCTATATAATTAGAATAATGTTTTTCTGTCTTACATTAACCTGGTCATACCAAAACATCTGATTTGCATACACAACCGTAGCGCCTGGGAATAAGCCTTTCAAATAATTGCATTCTGGGCATTTGCACAGTTCTAACCAGGCCATGTGAAGGAAAAAACAAGCAAACAAAAACAATAAATAGCTCATTTATAGTCATTTCCACATTTCTATGCAACCGCATCACCATGTTGGAAAAGAACCATTTGAAACACTTCTAGGACAGGGAAAAACTGTACAACTTCTACCATCTTTAAAACCAACTTCTGTAAGCATTTCAAGGTGAAAGACTATATTTTTAGTACTTGAGTAACATAAGTCAGATCTTTCTACGGCTAGTGGAAGCTTAGACCAATTTCCAAACAAAGAGAAATGTTTCATTTTTAAAAGGTGCTAGATCGCTTATATGCCTACTGATGTGATAACTAACATTACTCCTCAGCCTGAGGTTAACACTGTTCATTTTTCCTGAGATACACATCACTCTTGTTAACATCAGAGAGATTTGGGGCATGATTAGAAAGAAGAAAACAGTGTGATGGCTGCTAGTAAGTAACCACAAAACTAGATTTAAGAGTGACCAGAGTTCAGGTATCCTGACATGGTTTCTCCTGTAGTCAATTAGGTTTAAAGGTCTTACATTACAATATAGTATCAATGAAAAACAAAGGAGTGCAACAGATAGAAAAATAAAGGAGGATTCATTGAATTAGGATCTGATTGTATGGCATTCAGTTTTCCTGAGTGTTTCATGATTCACAGCAATGCACTAAGCAATAAAGAAGAAAATTAGAATTTGAAAACCGAAGATCAGCAGTGGTGACTGTGGAGAGACCAAGCAACTTACCCCGTTCCTCCTGCACTAATGACAACTCTCATGAACAAGCAGTAATCCTCTAACTTAGTTTAACATCCCATTGACAGTGACAGAATAGCATAAAGTCTCAGTGCTTGTCCTTGAAACAATCTTCATTATTTAATAGGATAAAATGTTTGTATTGATCCAGTATAAAGATTGGGAGAGCTCAAAATTTATATTAGTTTTCCTTCAAATAAAAACATCTCCATTAGGCTTGTTTGTAAGTAAATACTTTGCTGGGCTTCCTCAAGAAACACACTGGTAATTTCTAATATCTTACACAAAAAATTTTTAAATGCAGTATAATTCAAACCTGTAATAAGTAATTCTGTGCAAGTTTTTGTCTGAACTGAAAACTATCCATTTCATCTGAGAGCAACTGAACTGGGTCTTAATAAATTCAAATGATATGTCAGAGGGTAGAGCTTAGGCCAGCTGATTACCAGTACATATAATTATCTTCCGCATGTATTAAAGAAGCAGTGACAGTGTTTTAGGCCTGGATCCACTCATATGGTGAGATCGCAATGCTACTATGAGCCATGGCATAAGGAGTAGGTCTGGAGGAACTTCCAAAAGAGGTGTGCACATAAGAAGGGCCATGAGCAATAGCTAAAAGACTCATAAGCACTGAAGATAAAATAATGCTGAATGAGGGGCAAAAGATAGCTGGGAAAGGCCAACTTTTCGAAAGTTTCAATCTAGAGATGATATCAGTTTAATTCAACAGGAATACAGTGGGTAGTAGAACAATATGGTAGAGCAGTAGAAGTAACTGGCGCTAGAGATAATAGCAGCTTCATTTAGAATGAACATGGGGTCAATGGTATTTGCCATAGAAAGGCTGGAAGAGATGTTAGACATGAGAAAAACAGGACCTGGATAAGTGATATAGTATGCAAGGAGCACATCAGTTTGTACTTATAATGGAGGAAAACCTGAAAGGCTTGGACATGGCAAGGGTATATGGAGCAAGCAGAAGACAGTCTGTCGTCTTGATTGGCAGGAGCATAATGGTGGTGTCTGTATTGGCAGAGAAGGCGGAAATTTATAGAACAGTGAAGGAAAGATGCAATGATTATTTCTGAATTGCTAACGGAACATTCAGGAGGACATGCCAAATAAAGGTTTTGCTCCATCAAGAGAGAGGTTAGGATAGAGATGGGGCTGTCAATATATATATACCTGGAAGCCACAGGAGCAGACAAGGGGTGCAGAGGCAGGAGAATAAGAGAGCTCCATGGGAATCCCACAGAAAGGAGAACAGTTCATCAGAAGGGTTGCTGACAGAGCAGCCAGAGATGGGACAGGATTAGAAAAAAGATGGATTCATGAAAGATGAGAAGATCATGATTTCCAGATCAAAGTATGACGGACGATGTAAAAATTGTTATCCTCCTCATAAGGTGAACTAGAATCTTCTCCCATTTCACCAGCAGTCTAGTAAAGTCAACCTTTTCCTTAACAATGTGGTTGGAAACATCCCATGTGACACCCACCTTGTGACATAATGCACAAACCTAAGCTTTCTCAGGCTTTTGCCTAGTCAAAACAAAAACTTTCAGTGATGTGAAGACAACTACAGTGCCTTTCCAAACTGCCAATACGAGGCACAGTAATCAAAAGGACCACTTAAATAACAATAATATGGATATGAAACATGCACCCGATGTGCTCTATACCATTAACTTTTAATTAACTCCAATTTTGCCACAATTAAACTCAATTAGAGCAGAATGTCTGACATTGCAATTAGCTGTATATAAACACCCCAGTTGGTGTCACATTGAATTAATGTCTCCTGATGGTGGATTCTCTTTCCAAGGATAATGGATTTACCACCATCAGGCTGTTAATGGGACCTGGCACCTCATGTAGTGTGTGTATCTGAGACATAACACCAGAACTTACTTTCCTGCACAACTGTGCTTGTCAGAGCTACACACATTTCAACTGCAACTAGCCAAATTCTTTACTGCAGTGCACATTGTGTAGTCATTCCAACAACTAAGTAAAAGGCTTTTAAAAAACTTGAATATCCTGGAATTTTACTCACTTGCTCACCAACAATGAAAATTATTATACTGCATGCACGATGCAAAAAACTATGATGTACATAGAAGAAATCATGTATTCTAATAAGCACCACATTTAGAGCAAAAAATCATTCCTTATTAGCAGAGGTTACATTAAATGATCTATTTCTTCCATCCCTTTTCAAGTTAGACTCTCAGTCCTATCTTATGAACACTCCAACTGAAAATATTGGCTGAATATATTACATTCTCAGTGCAATATTGGCAGTTAGCTAAGGACTAGTTTTATTTCAGTATGAGGCTGTTAATGTAACTATACTTCCCAAAAGACAGATATTAATAAGACAACACCTCTCACTTCACTTATAACCTCACCACTATTGAGCCACATGTGTGTGATCTAAGCCACTGGGGAGTATTCATAGACTAGGACAGCATTTACTACTATGTGCACTGATATCTGGTTTTAAGCAGCACATCTCAGAGATTAAGGTGATGGTTAGCATGAGTAAATGGAAGCAACCTGATCCTTGCACCTTTCAGAAAATGGTTCTTTACACCTCTGAATTCCCTAAGAACTGAAGTGGTTTCCTCCACTATTATTAAAAAATAAAAAATAAAAATCCAAATCTAAAAAAAAGAACAAATGAAACTGCATATTTAGCCCTAGCAACTCTTGCAAAATTATACAAAGTCATATAAAACATAGAAAATGGAAATATAATCTACTGCATCTTATAAAGCCATAAATCTTGGTTTAAGAGTTTATTAGCATCTACAACATAACCTAAAGTCTATTCAATGGGTACAGCAGAATTACTTAAACCCTAAGTGATCTGGGTTTTTTTGTATTTTGAAAATGATAAATTTCAGCTTCTATTTGTGAAGAACCTCTGGCTTCCTTTCCTACCAACCTCATTCCTCCGTTTCTTTCCTCCTTCGGATAAAGCAAATAGCCTGTGAAGAAGCTGGCAACTTCTGCGTGCTACTTGCACCGCACAAGTTTTATGTTATGAAATGGAAAACATTCTCATTAAACAGGAGCTTTAATAATTCTGGTTTAAAATGATGCTTATAAGCTTCATATATACATATATATATGTTAGCATTCTCTGTGAAAAAATGAAGGAAAATTGACCTGGTGGATATGACTTACCATAATTATACGGCTCTCAAAAGCTTGGGGATTAGCAGACTATGTAATTCATTCAAATCATACCTTTTATACTTGTCACAAAACACCATAATTTATGCTGCTGAAGAGCATAAATTAAAACAGAGTAGCTAATATCAGCACGTTGGCTTTTCCCATTGTCCAAATGATGGTGGCAGCAGCAGCAAAGGACCCTTCAGCATAGGCGCACCTTAGATTCACTGCTGATGCTGTGTGAAGAGAAACATCTACTAAATCACTAAAACTGCTTCCACCAGGGATGAGAACGTGCTCTGGATGTCTGCAGAGCAAGGTGATTAAAACGTGCCTAGGTGAGATCAAGAGGTCAGCTTCTGTGGTCCCTTCCAGCAACACGTACAACCACATACATGGACAGAAAGGGCTGAACAGTGATAATGGAGATGGAACAAGCAACGAAGAAAATGTGTTCAGAAAGGTATACACAGGAATTTTCTAACAAAGAAAAAAATGAGGGAAACCTCATAACAGTGTACGAAAATACTGCCCGTATTGGGAATAAACATGTTTATAAAACCATTAGCATTTTATCCGTCACTGGGAAAGGTGTAGGTTAAGTTTCAAATGCAAACGTGTATGCCTGAAGTGTGCCCTGAGACTGCTGCAGCAAAGTGCACGTCAATGCACTGTAAATACTAATTGCAATTGAATATACAATGCTCGCACTGTCATTTTAAATACTTTGAGCAGAATTTATTGGAAAAAATCATTACTTGCGACTGACAGTATCTATTTGTAATTATTTTCACTGAATTGCATCTTCAGTATTTTCAAAAGTCAATGGAACTTCTTCTAAGCTGAAAAACGGCAAAAAACCGTATACATCACATCTTTTTGGCTTACTAATTGTTACTATTACAAGGGTTTGATTTACGAACAGGAAAAAAAAAAGTTATTGAAAACAGTTTTTATTCACAATGCCAACCTTTGTCAAAAGCCTGTAATCTAACTGGCATACTTTGGGGAAATGGCTTCAAGCCTTACTAAGGGATACAATTTTGCCTTTAATTGTAATTTTAATTCAGAATTCAACTAATTAATTCACTAATTCCATTCACTAGAATTTGGGAGACAACTTTATATTTCAGCTTGGATGGATCAGCCAAGAATTGATCAGGGAAATGATTTATGTGCTTGCATCTACAAGTTCAAAGCATGTTCTAGAGGTAGTAAGCACAGCATTGATCAAAGCTACCAATAAAGAAAGGGAATAAAATTAAATGCATATCCTCAAACACCTCAATTCCTTTAGAGCATTTCCTTTAATCAATGTATTGACTACATCAATTGCAAATAGGTTTGGCAGGAACTGAATTTCAGTATCATTAAGTGGCTTAGTACCTTAAAATTGATATTCAATGTTAATTTTGAAATTTAAAACCTACAGAAATGCAGTATATTTTTCAAGTTGGCGCACTGTTAATATATTAAAGGTTACAAATGCAGTTCCACTCCCGTTCTGCTTTTGTACTGCCACAACTGTGTTCTGCAAAGTTGAATGACAAGCAAATTACGTGTTTGGAGAATCAGCTTGTTGGCTGGTAAAGCCCATAAACATAGCAGACTATGCTTTAATTTACTGGTTTCATGGAGAGTGGAGCTGTGATTTAATAAGGTCAGTGTCATTAGATATATACTGCAGAGTATAGCAACTACACAGTACAAATTTTTATATCCCCAAACCTGAACTTACAAACACTTTGGGCTTGACCAGCACTGGAATCGCTGCTTTTTCTCTAAGTCTCCACTGGAACCTCCAGATTTCTGAGACCGAGATTGCAGCTCCACTTGCTGTGAACAAGGCCGATGGGTCTACGAATCCCAAGACTGTTGAAAGAAAACCCAGTCTCTCTGTGTGCAGTGGGGATAGTCCCCCACTGATCATATAGAAGCTCCTATAGAAGGGCTTGCCATTAGGGTATTCTTCCATTTCAAATGTTTTGCTTCCAGTTGAGAAGGGGAAATGTAAAATACAATAAAGCTGCAGGACGTTTGGGGAATTTATTCTAGTTTTAGAACAACCTTTTTACTCTTTTTTGTCCCTTTCCCCAGTTCCCTAGTGGCAAGGTGGAAAGAAAAAAAAAAAGGAGTTATTTTAAAAATTCTTTTAGAAAATGAGAAAAAATTGTATTTTAAAACTATTACGATTTTCCTCCCTCTTAACAATTGCTAAGCAGTAAACCATTATGGTGTTATTTAAATCTATAAAACTAACAGAAATATAACAGCAGTACACTGCTAGCATCCACAAATAAAGTTTGTAACCTATATTCATGTCAACTGTGTACACATAATACATTATAGAAATAAATATGTAATCACAGAGCCTCAAATAGATAATAGATATTTTCAATGCACTGCACCACAAAGATATCTGAATTACAATCATGTAAAATAAAAGTAATGTTACAGCAGAGGTTGGGAAGAATTCTGCAAAGATGAACTATCTCTGTTTTGCAAATAAAACTGCAAATACACCTGCATAGCAGGGTACCTCCGCTACATATTACACACACTCTGACAACACAAACTAGAAAAAAATATAATTAATACTACTCCAAGCCTCTCATGATATAACAACTCCAAAAGGAGATTTTCTGGCTCCTCACAACCTTCCCCACTATTTTACCATCCACTTTCCCACTTAGAAGCCTTCAGTCCCAACAGGATAATTTTTAATGACCGTCTCCATCCTCGTGGTGGGCCTCAGGAGGGGCCGCAGCAGAACATTTCCCCGGCTGCTCCTGCCGCCAGCAGCCGAACGCGCTCAGCTGAAGTGTTTTCAATGCGATAGGACGGCTCCCAGCAAGCGCTGACCTTTGGGATGCCCGACGCCAGCAGCCAGCAAACCGCAGAAATCCTGGAGACGGCACGGAAATAACCTAGCATCTCCAATCTCTCAAACTGCAGACCTCGATCTGTCAATAACTATCAACTCTTAGATATATTTATATAGAAGAGAAGAAAGAGAATAATAATTTCCTTATGGGGTAACTTCAAAAGGATCAGAATTACATTTTCTCCCCCTGCAAGCTTTAATTTTGTCACATGCCTACCTGCACAACGAGTTTTGCCAGAAGCTACTGGGACCTGTTTCACCCTCTAAAGGAGAATTACAATCACAGCTCCTCAAAACAAAAAGATCCCTCATGTGAGTCTAAACATATGGTGTTTTACATGTACTGATATAAACATCTTAAATTATCTGTTGAAAAATCTTAAGCTAAAGTCATATGTCTTGTTAATGAGCTACTAGAAAATAAAAAACAAATAAGGCATCTACCTAAATATAGCTTGGTTTCGTGGAGTATGTCTAATTAAGAAATAATTAGTAATGACCTGAGCAAACCAGGAAAATACAGCAAGATTTTTATCATTTACATGATAGCAAAATGATGCCAACTAAAGTTTCTCTAATATTAGAAATCTCTTTTTGCACACTGCTCTAAATATTTATAGCTGTACTCTGCTTCTCTTACTCATTTGCTGATATTATACATTGAAAAATATCTAAAGAAGGAAAGATGTTAACACAGAAGAAGAATCACCTGTTTCCATTAATGTTTCTGCCACAGAAGACTTATAAAGTGAAAATGGAGATTCTCACAGCTCCAATTGAGATATGCAGTATTGGCACCTCTTACACCTTCATGAGTTTTGTTATAGTTAGTGTTTTGGGTTTTTTTAAAAAGTTCTACCTATTGAGTCCTGTCATATTTTCATTTTAAAGGGATAAATACATAAGAGCCAAAAAGAACTTGAAAATTCAGATGATGTGGATCAAAGGAAAAAAAAAAGACTAAACAAGCAAAAAAAAGAAAAAAGCAGAAGCCAGATAAAAGGAATGCAGAACGTATCACTCTAAAAAGTTCACAAACTCATGAAAGCTGGGGCATTGGACTGACATGTTTTAAATACTTGGGACAGGTCATGCTTCAGATGGTGGCAGGATGCTGCCTAAGGTTAAGCACGACTGAAACGTCCACAAATAACTGACAAATGCGCTAATTAAGAGATAATGATAGTGCACTAGTGATTTCATGCTGCCAAGCAGGATTTCCGTTCAACTGCAGTAGAAGTAAGATTTGAGTGGAATAGCCAAAGTAATACATAAATCTATAAGGATTTGCTAAGATTTAGGGTATTATAGGTTTGGGGTTATGCATAGACGCATACTTATGCAGACATTTGTGGGTATTTTTAAAAAGTAGAGTAGAAAAGTAACCTGCACGTCCGCATATGCAACAGCTTAACTATGCAAACTCCTCAGGCTGTGCAGGGCAGCCGTGTTTTGAAAAGAGCGTTGGTAGATGAATTATCCTCTTATTGTTTGGCTGGTAAATGTTATCAGTCAGAACTATATTTATAAAACATGCACTTTCTTACGACTTTTTATTTCTTGTAAGCACTGCAGAGTTCACCTGCAATGCCGGGCAAATGTGGATCCTATTTAGACTCACGCACCGTCAGGCAACTCGTTGACTGTGGTCCAGGTGCAGGGCCAAGTCACACCGTTAGCTATACCCACGGCAGCCTCCTCAAGAGTAGCTAATGCCTTCAGTGCAGTAACAGAGAGACAGCTGATATACTGGGGAAAAAATATTCTATTTTGACTTCTACAGATCAAAACATAAAATCTTCCCGTCACCCACACACAACCGGTCATCTGCCTTATCTGTGGGCCTGGGAAACAGATGAGTCTTGCAGTGAACTTAAAATATAAGAAACAAAAAGCTTTGAAGATGATATGGGTAAGCGACTTCTGGATTCCAGAATATATATATTTTATAGCCCACTCTTTTGGTTGTTATTTTTATATCTTTCAGACAATGGAGACTTCATAGTCTGCCCTATCTTCCCCATAAGTTTTCATACGGACATGGAAAAAATACGTAACAATGAGCATGTCCAAAGTAGGGCCGCATGAAAAAAAATCACATAATATTAGGGATCTTAATACCTCTGTCCAAGAAAGAGCAAATGCAGTAAGTCTGGCTTTTGAAGACAATTTAACTGCACATAATGATGAGGTATAAATTTGTGACTTTAATATCTTTGGAGATCTGGAGCATGATATTTAAAGGATGAGATTTTTTGTAGCCTTATTCCCTGTGATCACATTAGAGAAACATGCATGAACTGCCATGCCAGAATGGAACAGAAAATCTACAAACTGAATTATTCAATGTGCTTATTTATAAATTTTATGTGAATTCTTTTCGCACATTTTTCAAAAACATGTCACTCCACATTAATTAAAACTTACCCCCCTGCATAAAAATTACAAACCCGTTTAACATTTTTGCCACAAGCACATGTACATACAGCTTAAAAATGATGGCCCATTATCCTACAATAATTTTATACAGATCAAGTATTAAAATCACCGTTCTGAAGTCACAGAACTAATTAAACATTATATCAGATATTCTGTTATACAGCTCCCTTTTTCTGAGGTTGGCCACTTTTGAGAGAACTACAATTCCAAACGGAATTAGGTATTACAATTAATTTTGATAAATGAAATGCCAGGAATTTCTGGGCAGCCATATAACTTCTTAAGTTACTATGCTGAATTTGACTGAGGAGAAATACAGCCTAAAAAGCAGTAAAATGTAAACAAAACACACTTTTCCACCAGATCTATTACCATCATATATTAACTACCCAGATTGTTTCACTGAAATTGAAGAAAAAACTGGCTAACGTAGTAAGTAATCCAAAATTCAGGGCTTCCAAAACACAGATTTCTGAAGGGATTTACTTATGAACAATGCAGATTAGATTGCCTGAAGCAGAACGTCTTTTGTAAATGCAGTGGAAAGATTATATATAATAACAAAACAAATTTGTGCTTAAACGATGGTTTAGCACAACCATGGTCTAGCCATACGACTTAGAAAAAGGATAACACAGGTCAGTGTGCCTGACTAAGGAATTGCAACAGGGAGCGTAGGGAAAGTGGAAGTGAATGACACAAAACATCAAGAAAGACGGGGGAGTAGAAAGGTTATGGAATGAAGTCAAAAGAGCAAGGAAAAAAAAGATTTGAGAAGGCGGAAAATGAAAGGAAGATCGCAGGAGAGGATAAGATAGCTAATATGATTTTCTGCAGGTACACAAAGAACAAGAGGTCAGAAAGGGGATGGCGGGTCCTCTAGCTGCAGAGAGAAAATTATTGACATAAAAATATAATGAATTCATTGCCTTCATTTTCGCAAAAAAAAGAACAAGGAAGAGATGTTACAGACCATGTTTCAGTTTTCACAAGAAGAGAATAAGGGATAGATGTTACAGACCTGCATTTTCAAGATGAAGTCACAGCAATCAGGATCTTTCAAGCAATTACAACATTAAGATGTCTGAATTTTGACCAAACATCTAAATCAGTCTTCTTCCTTGAAATACATTGGGAGGGACAAGATCTACGAAGATTTCAGCAACTAAACTTCAAAATTTTCTGTCTATTCTGAATGTTATTAACAGGCTAGAGAAATGCTGAGAGAATTATTAAGAAATAACTAGCAAGGCCAGACCTTCATGACTTTGGCTTCAGCAGTGGAAAAGGTCCTGAAGACACAGACCAAGGTTTCCATGCAAGGTTACCTGTTTCTTAATGAGAACTGTCCTCATGGCTTTCCATCTTACCAATAATATTTGTACCTCGATAGCAACTGATTACTTCCCAAATCAATCCAATTTGGGAAATAGCCTTCTTCAGGTTTTGGAACGTAAGGAAATCTTTTATAATAAAATTATTTATCTACAATGTCAGAGTACAACACTGAAGGTTTTTATTTTTATTTATGTATTTAAACACCAGGTCCTAAACAAAAATGAGTGATGTTTGGTGGGTTACGAAAAAAAAGAAGAGATTAGTATCGAATGTTGTCTTTCAAAACACAATGTATTTCAGAATACACTCTGCTATACTTTTGCATGCATAGCAAAGGAACACAATGTTCAGAACTTGTCCACTTTTTCAGAAAACCAAAAAAACAAACACCTAAGTAAGGGATCAATCGAGTGGCAAACCCCCCTGCCTTCCACAAAGAAAAGATGAATAATTTCTCCTCCATCTAGGGTTAGAGCTGGCACAATGCCTGTGTATCAAAATAGCTTTAAGCAAAGTTTGTGAGCAGAAAACGACTTCCGAATGAAGTTGTTTGGCTCACAAGAGCCAAAGAAGATACTTCCACCTTTGCTCTAAACTTCTTAACTACATCTTTGCATACGTGGGGTTAGTCAGGCACATCTGTGTACACAGCAGATAAAAAGAAATGTGGCAAGTTTTACAGTAGTGGGATACACAAAGATATGGTCATAAGAGTGCAGCCAACATATTGAGAAACCACATTTTTCACAAGTCTCATTGAAAGTTCAGATAAAGGTGCTTTCAAGATGTATTTGGCTGCATTTTGTGGACCTGAAATAAGTTTGGTTTTGCCTAAAAAAGCTTGCCACACAAGGCAAGCTAATAGCTAGCCAGTCTAACAAGACTGGCAAATATAACGCGGATAATAGCCGGTGGAGGGGATCCAGCAACAAAACGTCCCTCCTTGCAGGGGCGGTACAGCGCGGAGCGGCAGGAGCTCGGCGGGGCTTTCTCTCCCCTCAGTTCGGGGGCCTCTGCAACGCCCGTGCTGCGGCCACCCCCGTGCAAGGCCGGCAACACTCATGCGTGTTTGCAAGGCACGACAGGCTCCTTCCGCTCACGGGCACGGAAACTTAAGGTCTGGGGGAAAGGATAGTGTTTTCCGAGGTATTTATACCATGCTTACAACTGTGAGACTGTGAGCAAGGTATTTCGAGAGTTGCTGGAAAACAAGTAAACAAGGAACAAAGTGATCATGCTGAAGAGTGAAGAAGTATCATGATGGCATTTAAATGTCTTAAAATGCAATTAATATATAACTGCAAGAGCAGTTTCACAGGCTATTACCATAATATGACAAAAATGTTATTAGTCTCCTCTTGTTTTACTGAACACATCATTATTCTTTCCAGGAATGATGTTCTATTTGAAAATAAAAAAAAAAACCCAACAAATAAACAAAAACAAACACAAAAGCAAGTTTTGTCTCATCTGTTACCGTCTCAGTAAACTCCAATATCTCTGTATTTCTTATGATATGCATTTCCACCTCCCACTCTGCAGTCTGAGAACACTAATTTTGCCTGGTGTTTGGGGTATTTTTATCATGGAAATCCAAGCCCACTCCCTTGTCTTGACAGTTATCGCTTACAAACGCACCTTTGCTGATTTCTCCCTTTAATGAAGCTTCACTCTATTCCTCCTACAAATTACTTGACAGGGCTGTTGAAAAGCAGGGATGTCAAAGCCACACCAGCAGTTAGATACAAGAGCAATGCATATGCCCTCCAACAAAACTAACTGTTGACTTTTGTATGCTTTCCACATAAATAATATGAGGAAGCTAGTGGTTTCTGAAATGAATCACAGTATCCTGCTGATATCTCATAACATTAAGATCTACAGAATGTATTGAATAGACTATTTACAGTAAAAATGAATGAGACACGGTAAATTAGAGAGTTTCTACAAAATAAATATCCTGTTCCCCCAAGATTAAATGGGAGAATGTACATAAAGAGAGCATTAATTTTAACTTGACTTTCTGTCAGTTTTTCATTTTATCCCATAAAGGAACCCTGGGAGAAAAAGTGATATTCCTAGTAGCTTAACAACCCATTTATATCCCAGCTCTGCAAGCAACTATTTAAATCTGAAGTTTTAAGAAATATGGGGAAAAAATTATATGCACATCAAATTTATATGCACAAATATTTGATTTATGTACACAGTTACAGTGACCATCTTATTTTTCACCTTCCTGTGAACAACTGATAGCAAAAATTTCCTCATGAATCAGGAGATCTCATGGAAGGATCAGGGCCTTTGTTTACACTCAGTTTGTTCCTATTTCTGCACTTCTACTCTTCGGTTCAATGAGACATCTGTTAATGCTTAACCTTGCCATTTCCTAATCTCTTTGGCAGAAAAAAGAGAATAAAGGTCCTAACAATATTTTGACAAATGAGAGCTGTTTTTCTCCAACTTATGGCATCCTATGAAAGCATCTTCTATTTCCAGCTTTTACCCTAAATCCATTTGTTACAGAAGAACAGGTAGCAGCAATTTTTTTTTTTTTTTGGACTAACCCATCACTACGGGTTTTTAGATAGAAAGTATTTCTTTAGACTGACTAAATTCATTTGCTTCGCTCTTTTTCCATAAGGGCAAAAGCAGCGCTAAGTCCTGAACAATCATGTCAAAAAACAAAGGTCAGGATCAAGTCGGTGTTGTCAGAACGAAGGACCAGTTTCCGTAAGATTCATAGAGTCTACTGGAACATAACGTCTTTTTTTGGACTGAGTGCTTTATCAGAGATTAGAGAGGCAAGCGGTAGCTTGCTAATGAGCGAGAGAGATCCAGAGCCTGGAACCAAGCACTGCAAAGCCATTCCCAGCATCACAGCCAGCCAGTCGCCAGGTACAACTGTTCCCGAGGGACAAGATCCAGTTTACTAACAGAGGGCTACCAGTCACAGGAGTGGTGTGGTCACAGGCACTGCTTGTCGACCGAAGCCACTGCCAACAGTTGGCAGCGGTGAAAGGTTTGGAAAGGAGCTTACAGACAGGGTAACATTTTCCCCGGTGCAGACTCCCAACTTCTAGCATATCGTCTCTTAAAAGACTTGCTGAAGTATAAGGGAATCTGATGTTAAAGTAGAGTTGATTTCCTCTTTGCATACAAAAATGCCTATATTGGAACAGAACCAATATAACTGAGTTTCAACTCTGAATTGCTCTGATGCTACGCCCGGTGTTACGCTAACACGGGTTTTCAGAATTCATAGTCTGTGACTATTACGTGAACAGAAGTGCAACTGCTGAGACGCGAGTCTCTGCTACGTTAAGATTATTACACCTACCTCAGGATATGGAGCAGCCTGCAGTCCTTCATCTACAGTCGTAAAGGAGGGAATTCAGCAATTTCAAGAGGCTGCCCATGTTTTTTCAAGATCCTTCCTATAGCAGTTCATTATTTTTAATGCTCACAGTGATGAACTTTCCTCTTTTGCATAGACATTATCACCAGTGCTTGCTTACTGAAGAGTCCATGTACAGACAGCTAAATTTCAGGTAATGCTGCCAGGTGACAACCTAATGGCACTTTCTCAGTCAATGTTCATTTCTCTCTCTGGAGTCAAAGCATGGCTCTCATTCTCCTTCTATAAAGGGGAGTTAATTCAAAACAGCCATCTCTGAGTTTACCTGGTGCCCTAACATGTGAACACTTTATTGAATACATATATATTTGAACATATTCTCAATATAAAGAAATACATATTTCGCCTTGGGCACTCTCTATACATACGCATATAATGCAAGTGACAGATCTTTTCTACTGCCACAATTTTCAACTGTATCTCATTTAACTACACCTCATTTTTATAAATAAGTTTCTAGCCTCTTAATAATCATATCCAACAGCAACACAAGAACTGCTCATTTTTTCCATTGAAATTTTCTTTCTTTCCTCCTTGCTAAATAATCAGGATTCCTCCCTGACATGTTTGTACTCTGCCATGTTTCCAAGCTTTCTTGATGCAATATACAGGCTGAAACATGTTCACATAAAACCTACGTGTGCTGCTTTCATGCCACCTAACTGCACCTCATAGTAACAAGCTCATTTTCAAAACTTCACACTCTATATAGATAATATGTTCATAGGCAAATTGCTTCCATGCAAGTAAAAGCAGAGATAGAGTTACACGCATTGATTATCAGGATCAAGATGTCAAAACAGATTGACAGGTCAAAGAACTATGTTTTATTCTTTATCCAAAGGTTAGGTAGGCCCAGAGGAAAGAGGAACAATATTCCATGAACTCTTTATGTCTTGAAGGGGGAGGAAAAAAAACAATAAAAACAATGCACATGATTTTGGTCAGGCATTCCTGGGTAGGTACTGGGCAAAGCCTGAAGTTGTGTAAACTCGTTTCCTATCACTTATCACTACATGTAATCCCTGCAGCACTAAAATCCAGTCCTGTCAAGTCTAAAGCATCAGTGACAAAGTGCCAGCCAGTCAATGGGTGGCTTTCAATCAGGTCTCAAGATTTTAAAGGATGATGCCATCATTGATGGTCTTTTTCATAACTGCTTCTCAAGTGTAAATATGTGTGGAAGGGAAATAATCAATCAGAAAGTGATCCTTTGCAAGCATGAAACGAAGAAGTTTGATAAAACCATTCAGTGACAGCGTGTAAATCAGAGCTGTGACCAAATTTACCTAGGCAATTTGAACTGTTAATGAAGAGTTAGTTTTAATTATTTTTTAAGTGAAGAGCTTTATTTGCTTTATAAATGCTTAACAAGCAAAGGGTGTGAAATCAGTCATAGGAGCTTTCTGCTTTATAGCAACTGATCACCCTCCTGTGAAAGGATGCTTTGCCAATGGCAGTGACAGAATGAGATATTCAAAACCTACTTTACCAGTACCAAAAAGCAAATTATGACTTCTCTCGAGCTGTATTATTGTTTCTATACATTGGATAACAAGTAGACAGAGAATAGGTTAAGGAATGCAGAGCCATCAGCAGCAACCAAAGCATTGGTCTGAACTGTATCAGTCCAAATTACACGAGAACTGCTATTTCTGTGACTGAGCCAAACATTTGGGGTGATGTTGCAGTCCTGCTGGACTCTATTTCTCAGCTTAATATGGAACAAATAATAGAGGTGCTTCACAACTAGGAAGACGACTAGCTTGGCCCAATGCCTACGAATTTTTTGCGACAGGCAGTGAGATGTTCAATTACATCAACTCATTTTGCAGATGTGGAAATCTATTTACACAGGACAATTAAACCATGAGACAACCTAGAAGTCCCCACCTTGCCTTTACAGAGCTAACACGAAGTTCAGCGGGGTCAGAGGAGCACCAAAGCAGACTCCCGCACCTGAGCCCATTCACTGTCACTAATATAAGATTGATCGCCTAAGTCTGAATGAGTCCTTGGTGTTTTAGGCCCAGTTTGGATATAAATGTTCAGATAAAACAACAGTTTCTGAAACATTACATTCCCCCTTTCTTCTTTTTTTCCTGCTCCCTCTGACCACAGCTGTTCCTCACCCAACAGGAGGAGAGAGTTTATCTACAAAAACTAATAACCTGTTTGTAAACCACTTACTGAGATGAGGGCAAATATTCCTGCTCTGCTGGATTCAGAAAAGACTATGGACCTGAAATGAACCCCAAATTGCCTAGATTATTAGCTATTTTTAGATGGTCAGTGTGTATCTCACTGATTTGGACTAGAATATCCATCCTAAGCACCCCCAAATTCCTGTACCTGTTTTGACACATCTGCACTTTTCAATACTGAATGAACAAATGATCTGCTATTGTCTGAAATTTCCAACTAGACTTACAAAGATAGTATTTTTCAGACCGCATTCTTACTACTGAATTTCTTTTGCTCACAGTAAATAGGGGCTGTAGGCTACTTGCTTATCTCACCAACCCAGAAACAATTCAATAATATGCCCATAGTCTGCTTAAGCCCTTTCTTTGGAGCATCATTCAGTAGCTTCATCAACAGGCTGTAGCAAGCCTCAAAATCAAACCAACGTAAATCCACTGGTTTACTCTGATCTGGAGAATTCCTATCAGAGCTCCCGAATGCTCTTCGTCAGACCTCTTCTAGAGGTAAAACTGAATTACTAGACACTTTTCTAGAACAGTCTTTTGGGCACAACAACATCCTTACAACCTCCTGCACTTCGAAAAAGCATCCACTTAAAACTAAAACTGGCTGCCATTCTCTGACCTTCAGGGAGGCACCCCACAAAGTCACGGGGCAAACACACCAGAAGCGCCTACCTGCTTCCATTGGCAAAGGGGATTTCATTAGCATAGTTCCATATACATGAGAAAAAATGGTTATTAATGACTAATTTCAATGTACTGGCTTTTGGACTTCTGCTGTCTCACCCCGCCCTCCCGTGACACCGTTTCATTTTCTCATCAGAAACTATCCCATTTTCAAATGTGCAAATGATTAGGTCAGCTTCACCATGGCAATTAATCACTCCGACATTAATATTTTGGTAGAATTTCACATACTTGTCCATTTTTGAACAATTTAACTAATTTCATAGAAAACAACTCATAAATCAATCAGCTAAATACGCCTGCTTCGAGGGGGTCAGGTCATTAACGTAGCTGCCTCACAATCTTCTTCCCAGCTTGGGCTGCTTTTGATATCAAACAAAATCCAAACTTCTCTGAAGACACGGCCACCACGCCACTGAGCTGCAGCAAATAGTCTTTGTCAGGCCCCAGCTCTCAGACAGATTCCTTTATTTTAAAACATGTTAGCAATCCTTTACTAAAAAAAAAAGAATGGATAAAAAGAATGGGAAGAGGGGAGGAAAGACGACAAAAACACTGAGGGCAAAAGGGACTTTGAATACTTTCTAAAAATAATTGTTCGCTCTTTCTCAGTTTAACATGATCAGAAATCACAGTTCAGCTGGAACTGCCCCAGGACACAGCGCCTGTCTAAACAGTCTAAGAAAAAGGTTTTGGTGTAATATTTTCTCCCAGATTCTCCCGCGGACACAGGTTTTTACCCTGGTTCCTTCTCTCATGACACAATAACATAAAAATGGGAGGGAGTTTCAGAAGTCATTAGAAATTTTTACATGAGGTTGCATGCTCTGAGAGGCCTGAACTACGTAAACCTGATACACTAATGTGGAATCCTTAACAAAGATATTCTCTCACAAGTGTTTCTCAAACACCTGAGTTAAACATTATCACAAATAGACATAATTCAAAGTCTGAGTAGAATTCAGATTTCCTCTACTTTAATCATGCTTCTATTGTAATGGATAGGATAAAAGGTTTTTCAAGAACCCTCCAGGAGAAAGAGGGCAACAAAAAGCAGAATTTCAAACATCTGGTGAACAAAACAACAACAAAAAATCTTTATAATGGATTAAAGTTTTTAGCTAATTTTAAAAGTTTTGAGGTACATGGATTGTAAAAATCTTCAAAGTTCTATGAAATCCTGAGCTCTCCAAAACTCTATTTTCTGCCCTATTAACATATTCTTTAATTTTCATCCCTTGAGTATAGATGAATTAAGAGTAGAAATAAATGACTGCTGATGCACAGCCACCCTCAGTGTAGCGGGAAGGAATCAAACAGATTTCGTCTTTTTATCCTTGCCACACCATTGCTTATATACCTGATTGTATGATGGCTTGGAAAGAACTTGTATTTTTTCGTGGAGATCTGTTCTGTCATTTTTTGCCATTTCCTTTGATTTTTTTCCTTTAGTAAATCAATATTACACGGTGGGGGGAGGGGATGGGACACTCAAAAAAATCAAAATCTTCTTTGAGAAACCTAAGGATCTTTCCAGTAATTCATCTTTCAGTGCATCAAGGAAATGGGGGGAAAATCCTGCTGCTTTCCTGACACCGTGATATATCTTTATTGAAAAACAATGGGCTGGATTCAAAGACTGACTAATCACTTTGAGGGTTCTCCTTCTACAGAACTTTTCAACTACATTTGCACAACAGGATGCCAGGGAGCGTGCTGAGCAGTGTTATAACAGGTTAGAAAGCACTCCAGCCTACTAAGATATACATTCGCAATACTCTAGATAATCTACTACAGTGCACTATTTGTTTATCATTTGCATCACTTCAAAAAGGCTCCTCTAGGGAAACGTTTTTTTGTCTTAATTTAAGTGTATGCTTCGCCAGATCAGATAGGGCCATTTGTGGTTTTAAGCATTAGGTTGAAAAGGCTACTATGATTGTTGATTTAAAAAAAAAAAGTTAAGGTTTATATTGAATACATTAAGGTGGAAAGCTAGCATAATAAGATGAGAAACAACTGGAAAATGAAGATGAGCAACAGTGTCAGGAGAAATTGCAATTTTTTTTATTTATTTATTTTTAAGAGGGACAGCATTTACTACCATTAATCCAACAGCGCGGTTAGCATACGTTTCATTGCAGCCCCAGATGAGAAATAGATGTTTAAGTGTTAAAAACCAACACATGTTAAATTTTAGCAGTGATTTCTGAGCACATACGACTAGTCTTCTAAGCAGCAAACTCTCTTTCAAGTAAGGTGAGAAACCGAAAGTGTTGAAAGCACAAGTATTGATAATTACACATTGGAAAGAATAAGTAGGAGGCTGGGGAGAAGGGTCAGAGCCATCTCTGGAGCCAATGCCCAGGGTGGGCTGGAGCCCCGAGAGCTCCCTGCTGGGTGAGGACACGGGGCTGAGTCTCGCCGTGCTCCAAAAGTGGCAACATGCAACTCAACTAACCGCAGGGCACTTTGAATCCAACCACTAACATATGCCAAAATGGCCAGACGCAAGTTAATCTGACTGCACATTTCCAAAGATAGATAGAAAATATCAACTGACAGATCCTCTATTTATATTTTCTATTTTAAAAAACTGCGCTACAGTTATTTTAAGATTTCAAAGATCATTTGTTAGAATTTCAGTGGGGAAATTATCGATAAGGAGAGGAGTCTTTAGCAAAATCTTTATAGAACACATACATCTGACAGGTATATCTGCTAACATCCTCAAGTTAACAGAATCTTTTGCAGCTGCATTAAAAGATATCCCTTACTCCAAAATAGAGCTGAATAGTATATTCCATTGACAACCTGACAATAAAAAAAGGAAAGAATAATCATGTTACTACCTTAGTGGCATTCCCCTTTCCCCAAAAGACCTCCTTTTGTCCAAGCATAATTTTGTATTCACAAACCAAATGCACACACAGTTTTCAGACAGCATCCCTACTAAAGATAAATGGCAGAAATTACATGCAGAAAGCAGAGTGGAGTTGGACTGCATGTATAAATGCATTCAGAATCTCCAAAGGACGAACGACAATTCTGGAAATTTTATAGGACAGTAGCTCGCAATTGAGTCTTCGATACATCACACCTGCAGCCCTTTCAAAGGCCCCTACACGTTCAAAAAATACACTATTAACATAGAGGCAGAGCTCCTACCGCCGTGAGCGCTCACCTCGTAATTGGCGATTGCTTCTCTGTCAAGGGCTCGGGTCACGGAGACTTCCCCGCTGATCTCGTTGATCCGAAAAATCCCTTTGGGGTCCTGGTCTACTCCCTTACCAGAGAGGCGAAACTTTGCTCCCTCTGTCCTCTCGCTGCTGATGACCTGCAGGGCAGGAAACAAAAAGCGACAGGCCACATCAACAAAAGTATTAAAATCTTCTGAAGCCAACAGACACAGTTTTAATCTTTTACCTGATGTCGAGGTATATAACAATAATATATGAAACTATAATATGGCAATAATACGAAACTATAACATGTGGTTTTGATCATTCAGAAAACACTGGGCAATTCTTGTGTTAAATCCTGCAAAAGTTGAAGGACCAAGTCACGTCCTTAGCCAGTCACTATCTTATCTTTGCCGTCTTCCATTTCAGGGTTTAAAGTTTCTATTATTCCATTGCTATTGTACTCACTCTATGCCTATAATTTGACATTTTATTTGATTCTTTTTTCAATTAAATTGATAAAATAGCTAGAAAGAAACGGTAGTCTTAAAAAAAAAAAAGAAAGAAAAAGAAAAAAAGACATTCCACTGAATGGCGTTAAACATACTTATTTCACAACAACCTTAACAATACTGTTAATATCAGATACCCATCATGCATTATTTTCCAGCAAGCCAGTCTTTTTCATTAGTCATCTCAAAATCATTTCAAAGAGACTACTTTTGGGTGTGTTCCCCCACGTTCCCCCCCCCCCCCCGATTCCCTTCTATACCCTTCTTTCCCAGGGTTTTAAAGCAAGGAAAAAACTCCTCATAAAAATATCTGGGTATCCTGCCCAGAACTCAGCTTAGTCACACAGTTGGACTTCCTCCACTTTCCATGCGTGCGCGCGCATGGAAATTCCTTCTAACCATCACTACTTGTTCCCCCATAGGAAAAAAAAAAAAAAAATCCCTAAAAATCTAATTTCAAGGCTGTCTCATGTTAGTGACAGTAGCATCTGTAAACTTCCAGAGCTACACAACGTTTGTTACAAGCTACATGCTTTGCAAATTTGTATTTGTACCCCAGAAACTAAAAGGATTATAAATTAATCTTGCCCTTTAAGGCTGACAATCTTGCCAAGCCATTCCTTCCCACTGCTGTTTCATGTTCTTTTGTTCCTATCAATTTTATATTGTTAATGTTTCTGCAGAAACGTTAAGTCAAATATTTATGCACTGCTCTGAATCACAGCTCAGGAAGAGGAAGGAAAAAGTGGTATTAGAAATCTGGACCTGCTCCCATTTTGAGATAATAAATATGCAGAGAGTTTAATAATGTCCCTGAGGAAATACATGTTTGTTGCCCTATTGCTGCGGGTTCAGCAAAGCTGGTTTGCAGATTACTGGGCAGTGAGATTTTGACTAAACCCCACAATCATTATTCCTTTATTTTAATTGAGAAAAAATTGCCACAAGATATGAAATAAGAAATCAGCATTTTCAGAGATAAAGTTTCAATTCGCAAACCCTTTGGGGAAGGAAGAAATTTCAAAGTAAAAAACTATTTCACCTTTTTTTCCCCTCTCTTCCTAGTCAGGAAAACTAATGGATGAGGTTTTCTTCTCATGTATTTTTGAGGCTGTCAAGACAAAACAACGAGGCAGACAACACTGCAGGTGGAAAGGGGCAAACTAACTTTGTGACTTCGGGTTTTGTGATGAAACTGAAACTGCTCCTGGAAAGTTCCCTGGTAATCAATTCATTTTTTGACCAGTCTCTGGCATTTTTTATATCAAGCCAAAAATTATGTGTTTTTCTTAACACAAGGCTTTGTTTACCATTTTACGGTGTCGTGACCATTGCTCACTTTTGCAGGAAAAAGATGAATTGCTCTTCCTCTGCCCTGATTTCTGAGATTTATCACAAGGAGGGTAAGTGCACCTTCCCATCCAATACAAGAACAGTGGTTTGAAAGGCATCAAAGCCCCAAAAAATAATTCAGAGGTCTACAGAACTGCCCTTGCCCTGACAGCCAAACATTTCCCAAATCCTTATGGCAAATTTAAGACCCAGTAAAGGCCAAAAGCCCCAATTATAAACAGTCACAGAAAAAAAAAAAAAAAGCCAGGAGAAATCATGGGCTGTATCAATATTCCGCAAAAGTATAGACAAATCTCAGATAATTATAAACAGGTCATACTTCATACTAGATAGAAAAGCAGGGGATAATAATAATAATAATAATAATAAACAACAAACATCCCTGCCAACCTGACTGGAAGGAAAATTTCCTCTTGACTGCAAATCTGGCAAAGAACTTAATCTTGAACTGGACAGCAAGATATCCTAACGTGATACCTGAAAGATCTGTACTCCTTGGAGCTACAACACATCCCATATTTCATGCCAGCTCTAGGTGCAACCATTCTCCAACATACAGTGTACAGGACCAATGGAGTTAACCGGAAAGCAGAGTTTTTCTGAATAACTGGATAGTCCATCAGCCTACTTAAAACTTTGGGAAGCAGCCACGTTCACCGTGCAAGTGAGAACGTGCCAACCCTTCGCTCCTCCCTATTTATCCAGAAAGAAGGAATTTCAGGACATGTCTCCATTGAATTCTGGAGCAAGGAGAGGGGAAAGTCTCTCCTCTGTCCTGCTGCAGCCTTCCAAGGAGCACCCTGCCGAGCAGTGCACCGTCACTGCAGGAAACTCATAGGAGCAAGGCAGGGAGCAGAACAGCAAACTGTCCTGGAGATGAGCAGTGTCAAAGCATCTGGGTAGTGCACAGAGACTAATGCTCGATGAAGCAATAAGAAGCCCAGGTTAGAGATGCTCCATGTACCACTGCATCATCTGTTCAAGAGCAACAGTAGTAACACAAGAAGCAATTTTCAGAAAGTATGATTTTTTATTTTTTTTAGTGCTTAATTAGCCACAAGAGGGAGCTACATACTCCCAGGAATCTCAGAAATACAGCAAGAACATTAACATCTCCTAATTAAGATGCTTATATAATGGCTGCATAGTTCAAAGAAAGTGCATTTCCCAGTTCATACTAAGCTAAGTACAATGAAAATTTTAATAAAAATCAGGCTTAATTTGCCATATGGTTTGGTGCTTCAGCAAGAACAAGGAAGAACAAACAGGAGGATTGTCTGACATCTCCTCTGGCAAGACTGTTATTCTGAAAACTAAAACAGTACTGTTCATATGAAAAATTCTTAGGTTACAATGTATTACATGATGATGCTCTCCCAATTTACAGGCTGAGAAAAAACAAGGCCAGATTTCTTCTAAAATGTTTAATTTGGGATGTCCTATTTACATTTCTAAAGTAGTAGCTTGGCTTCCACAGTTGCTACAGCCTGCAGCCCAGACAGAACACTTGTATCCAAAACTTGTTTGTGGCCTTAGGAACTTTGGTACAGCTTCTAATATCGAAATTTTTTGCAACATATGAAGAGCCTACAAGCCACATATCAGGCCTCTTCAGTCTTAGGGAATGGCCCAATTAAGCTAGCAGAGGCTGAAGTCAGTGACTGCCCATCTTGCACCTTGAACTGAACAGAGCAAACACTGTTAAAGCATAACAGAGAGAGGGCCCAGCTGCATTTCACAAATTAGGGCCTCTGTAGCAATAGTTTTAAATTTGGTCTTGTAAAATTCTGAATTCCTTTTACAAAATGCTATCCTCTCCTTTGCCAGTAATATTAACAGTTACTGAAGGTGCCCAAAACACCTTAAAACCTGAAGTCTGGATTTTTTATGAAAGTGTTTTTGCTGTGCTAATGCTTGTTCAGCTTCAGATGTCCCAGTACCAGTACTTGATAAGTCATCTTCAAAGACAACTCAAAATTGGCAATTAAATACAATACATTAATTGTTATTAATGAAAGCCAGGATGTCTAAATATATCTTCAAGGATTTAGGATTGACTCTATATCTATGCTGCAGTCTGGATACATGCCTAAGTACCCAGTGAGTCCACACTGTTTAGACATGAATATGTCCATCATGGGCTTGAGGTGACCTTTGGGAAATCTCAGAAAATGTCCTGCCAGGACACAGTTTGCCCCTTAGGACAGACTCAACCACCTACCTGCTGAGAATACAGATAGGACAGGCAAACATCATCTGGCCTCACAGACTCCATATATTACATTTTCCCTTGTAGTGGCACCACGATTTAGAAGGACCTTGACATTACAAGGGCAGATAGGATAGATGGAAGAGATGCACGTTGAGCATCCTGCAGTAATACATACTTGTGAAAGCTATTTCCTCACCCAGGACCCAAAGGAACATATAGACGTAGGCTTAGACATAATTCACTTCCTCACCTCAATAGGGGCTAACAACACTTTCCCATGTCAAAGGTGCATTGGAAGATAAATGTATCAAAAACTCAGAAGTGAGTCATACTAAGCTTGTCAGAAACACGTAAATAGCACCCTAGATGAACCATTTCTTTTTTTTTCAAAAAAGCAAAAAAAAATGATTCTGCTGTACTGAAAAACACTTTCTAGAAAACAGAATGTTGATTAGCTGACAGGATCTGCCTTCTGCTGAGCCACGGCCAAGACATATTTACCAAGTGCTATTTTTCAGCTGACATTATGTATCCCTTCCAGCTAAACTCATTTCAGCATTGTGATCCCTCTGTTGTTATGGGTTTATCAAAAAGTAAATCAGAGTGTTCTCAAGAGAAGAAGAGAAATAGATAGAAGTACAAAAAAACATACTACCCTAGAGAGAGACTTTACAGTGCTGCAACTACGGCAAATCTGCCCTTAATAGCACCAATCCTGGCCAGTCTCATTGGTGAAGACTTGTTCACCTCAACCACTTCCATAATTTTTTAGTTCTTGATGCTGTCTGAATTAGAGATGCATCATGTTCGTGACAATTTTTAATTAGAAAACAAATCCCACCCTCAGACAGGTATACTTGATCCCAACCCGAGTGCAGTTCATGGAGTGTTACCCCCCTATACCTGGGTTTCACTCCCTGGGCCAGGTTTTCCATGTACGCTGTCTCCTGGGACTCATTGCCCCAGCCATCTTCAGGTGGGAAATTTATATATTTATTGGCAAGACAGTGGTGTTTGATTTTTTTTCTAGAATACAACTCTGGTTAGAGAGTAATTTCCATCATTTGCTGTTTTTAAACAACGGATTAAAACTATTGGGTCTCATTACATCTATCTTCATTAATTAAACACTAGACAACTAGTTAATCACGGGAACCAAATTCTGCTCTTTGACAATGGGAGACTGGTCAAATTTGACCTTAGATTTCCACCTATAGTAGGACTTTCTATAGAATTTATTCAATATACAGGTGATGTCTGAGAACGTCCAAGTGATTTATTCACATACTTAATTGTAATAGATATTATAAAGTGCAAACCTTCCATATGACCATTCCCTTTGTGCATGATAATTAGAGATAAAGCATACACATTTATATGACAACATATATTGTAGGTAACGCTTTTTTCTTGTTCACAGACACAGTAAACTATGCAGGTCGCTCCATTATAACTACTTTTCACGATTGTCAAACTCAAAAAAATATAATTAACTGAAATGCATCTGGATAAATGCCCATGTAGTATGTTCCCCAAAAAATAAGCTAAATTAGTATGTGTAAGCATGAACAATATTTGCAAAATTCTAAAAAACAACAGAAAAAACCTGCAGCAGTCCGAGATGCTTATGCAATAGAATAAAGCAGGCAATCTCACAATGCTAAATTTCAAAATGGTTCCAGAGCAGTTTTCAATCTCCAGTCTCCTTATGAGGCAAGATTTTCAAAGCTACATAAATCTCCTAGAGTATATGCTTTAACTCCAAAGCTTAAACCAGCAAGTCAATCACTCAAATTCTAATATATGAGCTTGCAGTGGAGCAGCACTCCAGAAACCACAGGCACAAAATGAAAAGGGAAATTTGACCAGCAATAGGAATATACAACACTGTGACCCAACCTCCTTTGACAGCCAAGGTAAAGGAAAATGGTCAAAGCGAGGGCAAAGTTTTTTTGTCGGTGAACTAGAAAAAAATATATTTTGTACAATGGCTATTGCTTCTGTGTCATCCACTACAAATATTTTACTTGATGCTGTTGACAATCCTAATAAGAATTTTTTTCTTCCAGAAAAAGAAAAATGTAGATAGATAACACACTTGATTTAACTCAGCAAAGAAAGCCGTAACTCAATTATTCTAACTTTAAAATCTATTTCCTGTTCAAGCTTAATCAGATTCTTTGCCTCTGCTCTATGTCACAGCCCCAAGGGTCAGTTTTAACTGGCAGAAACTCCACTGGAAAGTGTTTCGTTTTTGCACTTTAAAGCACCATTAAAAAGGCAGTGTCTACTGGGCAGAACTACTATTACACGATGAGTCATTATTTCTTATTTACATTCTTTATATTGCTTCTCTTAGACTCTGTTGTGAACTACAGCAATCCAGGAATTATGGGCAAGAATTCCTCAAGCAAGAACACAAGTATCATCATCACCACAATGCACATATAAATATTGGAAGAAACTGAAGCCTTTTCAAAAGCTATGTATAACTTCTCAAGGACTGAGTGCTAGGTGTACAAACACCTTCAACATGGAAGCTTTTATACTAGCAGCCACAAGTGTAATGTGGGAATAAAAGAAGTCAAAAGTAAAATGATTTGTGAAAATGAGAAGTCATACACTGATATTCTCAAATTAATGGTTTGGGGGGGGGTTGTTTGTTTGTTTGTTTTTTAGCATCTTAACTATGAGCTTTGTCATGAAGATGTTACTGGAAGTGCAAAATTTGTGAAAGTTAATACAGATACTTATAGCATAATTTTGATGCATGTTTGCAAGACTCATTGGGGGCTGAAAACTGTGCAAATATTCCTTGCATGAAGCAAACCAAACAGAACTCCAGAAATACCCTTATCAGCTATCACATTGGTAATTTAAGGCACATGAAGGTAATAAAACTTGCATTGTTTGAAATACGGATGGCACATTTAAGAATCTTGCAAGCTGAGGCTGTGCTTGGTATAGAGGTTAGTATATGAACTACTATTTTGTTACTGCGCTGCAAATATAAGATTTCACTAAGGAAAAGAAAAAAAATAAATTTGAAATTTACCAAGGTTAATAAATTACCCACACAAACATTTCAACAAAATGTCTTAATGTATAAAAATGATGTGGTGTATTAGAAATTGAAGAAGTCATTTTGCTAACAGTGCTCTTTTTTTTTTTTTGAAGTCTTTTTAGAATAATCAACCCAAATAACACATTTGATATTCAGCCAACGATACCATCTAACATAATGGCTTTTGACTGTAACTATGCATAGACTTTTACAAAATTCAGAGCAAATTTTTAGTATGGCACACAGATGCCCAAACGAAGCAAGTGAATCCACATGCACAGAGGCAGCAATGCCCCTTGCAGAATCGGCTGCAGTGCTGGGCCTGCAGGCTTCCCCTCCTATTGCAGCAAATACGCAATTTGAGGATTTAGCCAATATAAGTAGCTAACAGCAAGCATCTGTTCTCAGGATAGAGAGCAATTCTGTGAATACACAGAGATGTGCATTATCCTTTTTAGCAGGTAATCCTTCAACTTTGTTTAGCTCTTAATTTATAAAAAGCAACAAGATTCATTACAAATAACTTTCACTTCCCTTTTTCCTAAGTAATAGCTGATTTCAGATATGTATCTGCAGACTCGTGAGTCAGTACACAACAAGGTCCTTATACTGACAACACAGAATTTATAAACACAGACTTTTGTAATCTCCAAGGAAAAGCACCTAGGACTATTATTTGTCACAGAAGACCTGGGTATTTCACTGGCTGATTTTAGCCTTTCAATAGCCATTTAATCAACACAATTTAATCGCTGCTTAAGTTACTAACTCACAACAAACCCTGTTAGCTGAATCAATTTGAGGACCACTGGTCTTTTGAGCAACAGCCAGCTGGAGTAGCTCCAAAACTATATTAGTTGTTAGGAAAAATGTGAGTCCGACTGACAATTAATAATAAATGAAGAAAATCTCAAAGGATGTTCTTTAAAAAATAAAATGATTTTTTGTATATATGGAGGTGTTTTATTACAAACCTATAATTGTGATCTAAAAAGGCAAAAATGCAGAGACAGTATTTAATGGTTTTCTAATTGCAGAGATCCAGGACATGGTACAAAATACATACTATGCAACCACAACACATGGAATTAAAATTTTACTAGGAGTGGGTGAAAAAAGAATAGAACTGGTTTACAGTATTGTTTTCCAGCTATTTCACAGTCCTATCTATTCTCAGCAAGACCAAAGTCTTCATTTATTACTTCAGGCCATCTCTGCAGCATCCATAAGGCTCTCTGATCCAGCGCGGGACTGGGAGCAACCCAGCAACATCAGTGCTGCACTGTGCCCAGGCTAAAACACTCTGCTGAGAAGGTCTAGGGAAGTCTGCCCTGAGCTGCCCGGGGAATATAAGAAAAACTAGAGTCGCCTCCTCTCCCTGCAGCTACAATTACTGCCCACGGGACTTAGCTACAAATGTTCTTTTTGGATGCCCGCATGCAGCAAAGAAAGAAATCAAGATCTGGATTAAGTGGGAACTTCCAACCAGGTGGAGTAATTGGAATTGTAGAATAAGAAATTGAGGTTGCAGAGCCAACCTGAAGAATCGAATAGAAATAGTAAAGTGAGAAAAATGGAGCTGGTGAGAATGATTCACCTCAACCCACTCTTGAAAATTAAGATTTGGTTGAATTTAAAGAAGTTTATTGGAAGATTGTGTCTAGTTCTATTTTGCTTTAGCAACCTGCGAAATCCTGACTTTTGACAATATTTTGTAAATAGTAAAAACCTAGGGGAATAGGAAATATTCTATCAAAAGCATTTAAAACATTTTAATTGACGATATTTTAAAAGGTGTTATAACGAAGGGGTTTTTTTTTAATTTGGTTCAATGGAATACTTCTAGATGCTTTAAGAACCTGCTTAGCACCCAATTCCCATTTGTAGCATACAACCCACAGATCTAATTATAGATTTTTCTCAGTCACTAGTTCCCTAGGAAACAAATCCATGGCTCATGTCTTGTGCATGGAAGGTCATAGTAGGAAGATAAATATTTTTCTGTGTATAGAAACTTATCTAGAGGTCACAGGTCTGCATCTCAGCAGATGTCGGCACTTCCGACAATGACAGACTGCAGCTATATTTGACAGGTATCTCAGACATTTAAAACCTTAATCATTTTAATCTGTTAAAGCACTTAATTCTTTTATTATTATCAATGTTCCATAGTTCCTTATGCTGTAAACAAAGGATTTTAGTTTACATTTTCTAAACTCTGAAAATTCATATCATTGGGTACATCTCACTTCTCATCTTAAAAATGAAAACTTGTCACAGGACAATGCAAAACAGCTGGTAAGTAGGGACAACTTACTAGAAACCTGGGGCAGAAAACTACCTTGAAGTACTGAATGTTGAACATGTGTCTTCTGACTTTGGCCCTTAAAGTTAACAAATAACGTCAGCCCAAACTGATACAACAACTTAACCTACATGCACGTAACTGCAATAGTCTAACAAAAAGTAATAAATATTGTTACTCTACTTTTGATTTCATTCTAATGCATTGCTGAAAAAGGACAGAGACAATATAATTTATTGGAAACCCAGAGATGTGTGACTCCATCACTACAACAGGGGAAAAATGAGGAGTGAATCTGAGGGTGGCGGAGGGAAGCTTTGTCAGAGCTGTCCTCCTCATTTATACCACTCTTGAACTCCATCCTGACCCATCTACAATGACAGCTTATAATGTACGTAATTAGGGCAACAGTCCTACTCACACTTAGTGTAATATTCAGCCTGACTTGAGGTCAAACGGAGAATTTAAGCTAAGTCAGAATGTCTTAAATTTGTTGCCAGCGAGAGGGAAGCCTCCATCGTCCGCATGGCTCAGGCACCGTGCAGCACTGTGCCAGGGTTGACCCTGAGTCCCGGCTCCACGTGCCCCTGGAGCATAACCATCAAGATCCAACCCATACCTAACACCACAGACCTCCTCCTCCTCCTCCCTGGACAGGTAGATACATGGATGCACAAATATTTAATTCTCAGAAATGTTTTGGCTCCCTTATTTTGTGCTTTTCAATTTACATTCTTTTCCCACATGCTGTTTTTCATTTCCCCATCTTTGTGCCTTATTCACTTCCACAGACGCTACCAACCGTGCTACGTCCTTCTTGCTTCTTTATTGCTAACACACTGAATTCCCTTTAGCTAGAGGTGAGGGGGAAGGGGAAAATGGTGGAGTGAAATTGCTACCACTAGACAGCTAGCCTTAATGAGAGCTCTTAATGACAGCTAGCCTTAAATGGGTATTTCATTGCTCTGTGAGGGTTACCCAGTCTGTTGCACAGAGCACAGCAGACATGATTATCCAGCCAGGGAGTGCTTGCACAGATCTGGGATCTCCACCAAATGCAGTGAAGAGCATCATGTTCAACCAGCAAATGGACCAGCAGCTGCCGAAAGTGCGCGTCCTTACAACAGCCTAGCAGGCAGCTCACTCGCCGCGGCCGGGGAGCCGCAGCCAGCATCTGCTTCCCTTTTCTGGGACCTTCAAATCCATGTCTTCTGTTTCCAAAGGACACTCTAGCTTTCTTTAATTGTTATTTTCCAGATGGGGGCTGATAAGAGTTTTAATGATGCCATTCCTTATTAGCCTACTTTTAATAGTAAAATGCTAATTGAATGTAGTTTTGTTAGCAGTTCTGTAATTGACTTCATCTCTTTTAACAAAGTTTCAAATTTCAAATTTATCCAGCCCTAGTGTTCTGAAATATATATATATATATTTTTTTTTTTTTTGCCAATGACAGCCTCACCAACAAAGTACCATGAGACGTGCCTTCAGTCTCCCTATCATGATTTGCACATTATGTCCAGGGTAATTTCTCAGATCAATAAACAATTTGCTCTTTTCTTCCTCTTCATTCCCTTCTCCATTTTTCTCAAAGATAGGTTCAAAATTCACAGTATATAACATAAATATTAGCAACTTTACAGTTAAAAAAACTATTGCTTTCTTGGATTTTCACTTTCACACCTTAAAAAGGTCAATTTTTAACCTTGCTCAATGCTTTATTCTTGCTAGAAGTAGAAATGCAATGTATCAAACTACAGATTCCAACATGGAAACATCTCAATGAAGTGACAATTAGTGACAGAGTTACTTTAGTCTCTCAAGAAGCTTTCAGGTGACTATATGATTATTGCAGTGCAAGTCCTGCATTCTTCTATATATCACTCTTCATGCAATCATGCTGGGGAATTATGGAATCAATCGAGACAAAAATTAGCTACCAAGAATACACGATTTCCAAACCAATCACTGTCAAAATACAGAACATATTTTCTAAACTTGGATTTTAAACTTCTAAAAGCTGGAAGATCTCTAGATTCATGCAACAATTTAGCTGCACTAATATATGTGATAGATACACTGCATCGTCCAGCATGGTAACCAAATAGAAGAGTAAGCGTAAGGCTCTTGTAATAATTTAAAAAAAAATAAAACAGCTATTTATTGTGAACAGCTGCCTAACAGCAAGCCAGCAAAGTAACTCTAACATGGGAATCAGATACCCCAAAAAACCCTACTCTATCTAAATAACCTGTCCTTGTACTACGGGTCTGCAAAAATGACATTCTCAAATCCTGCAAGACTTAAACATGAAGGCAAGTAAGCTTGAGTGACTACAAGAAAAAATTGCAACTCTAAAATAACATTGAAAAAGTAAACATTATGAATAAACATGCATCCCTATATAGCTAGGCCCAATATCCCATCCAAAGTCTTGAATGCTGAACTTTTACTGCCTGGCTTAGAATCTTGAGTGAACGTAGGCAACAAAAGCACCTGACACTCAGTTTTATCAGCCATCTCTAAGTTGTTTTGCCACTGGTTGGGAAATATTAAATGCTTCATCAAACAGACAAAACAGGAGCTATTTTTGCTGCATTTACAGACAAGAAAAAAATAAAGACGTCTTAAAAGCTATGAAAGGCATATCGAAAGTCAAAAACCATGCATCCCTGAAAACTCTGTAAGGTTATTTTTTCCAGCTGTCTTTTCCTTTATCTCCTTTTTATTAATGCAGTGCATTTTAAAGTTGATTTCAGCAAACTGTTTCCATTTGACTTTATACGACACACCTTAACCATCCTCTGATTCAAGTTATTAGAAGCAATAGAAAGTCTCCCATAACTTTTGTCTGTTCAGGCCCTCTCTACTTAGGTTGTGTTTGGAGATCTAACACGTAACAAAAGTGGCAGAAGCCAAAGATAAATTGTGTTATATACTTGAAAGAAAGCTGTAACTACCTTGATACATCTGACTGCTTCTAATGTGAAACAAAGTCAGTCTATCATGAATCTCAAGCATAATGACTTTTTATAAACCTAAATTTACGGTGTTTTAGAACTATTAAATTAAGGTATTATATATTAGTGTAATAATTTTTTTAACTAACTTGGAAAAAGAAGGTTGTGTGAACCCAAGAAACCACCAAGTATTTGCCAGAGTTTCTGCCAAGACTTGTTAAAAATGTCCCGTTGAAGAGAGATTCAATCCAAAAAAACCACCTTGTTCTTAATGATGATAGATGATGAAGACCCCAAAACACTCTGTTCACAATAACTCTACATTGTGGCTATCAGTAAATTCTATTTTGCTCTTCTCTGTCATTGGCCATACATTAGTGAATACAGGGTAAAATGGAACAACTTGCTAGATCTGTGCAAAACCAGTATGTAAAGTAAAATTGTTACTCTGGTAGCTAGAAAAGTGTAAGAGTGAATCTCTGACCCTTCTATTTCCAGTGGAGGCTTTGCCATTCATTCCACGGGAACTTTAATTCTTCCCAACAGTTTACAACAGAAGATTTCTGTACCTCTCAGTACCACACAGTAAAAATGCAGTAATTTAAGGTTACCGGCAGTTTGAAGAGCACCAGAAAACAGAATGTCAACTCTTTCCAAGGTGCTTGGCAAAAACATACAAAGCTCTTTGGAACTGTATTTTTGAAAGCTACTGCTAAATTTCTAAAACCCCACAAACTGATCAAATGTATCACAAATTGCTAGAAACTATCATCAAATCAACGTGGTTCCATTTTACTGGCACCCTCCAAGAGCTTACTTTCTCTCTATGCATACACTGTAAAAATTACTTCACCCGTTGATAACTTTTATAAGGGCTACCAGAGATTCTCTGCCACAAAAACTGAGACAACAAAAAAATATATTCAGTTCATTTGTGTCAAGACACACCTCATTGTCAAAGTCATACCTCAATATACCCAATTCTGCACTTGTAAAACTGTTTAATTCAATTTTGCAACAAGAACCTCAGTTATTCAAACTTTATTTTCTTCACTACATAGTCACTCTGGGTTACTGTGATAATTCATTCATCAAATTTTATCATTTCCTTCTCTAAAAATACTATCAGGTGAACCATAAAATCTAATTATGCATAACGTCTACATTTTCTGACTCAGCAAGCCAAAAGTTGCCTTCATTCCAACTGAAAGCATCGTTTTGTCCTTTCCTGCTATTGACACAGATATATAAATATGTATGCGTAAGCATGTGTATATATGTGTGTGCAAAATTGGCATGCATATATAATATATAGAGATATAGTTTAATACATGTGCATGAAAGCATTAATGTGCTTTCAGCAGTTTCACTTCACTCTATGGTAGTTGGCAAGGGAAGTAACAGACACCCAAAGGCTTGCAGATACAAGTCAAATACATGCTATTGATTCACAGTAATCGATATCAATCATTACTTTACTTTGCTGTGCTAATCCAAACTGCATATCGAAACTTGCAGTACTGTTGGATCAAATGGTTTACCACAGAAATAAAGCACAAAGTAGTAGGAATGTATACCCCAGATTATTAGAGGTTTTGGACTGTAGAAAAAGCCCGAGTTTGTGTAACAGGAAATACAATATATAAAAGTGCTAATTATCTTTTTAACATACTGAGATCTATTACAATGAACTACTTATCAAATATTTTCTTGAATATCCCAGTTGCAACTGGGATGCTCACTCTAATGCCAAAGAAACATTAAGCTGCATTAATCTAACAATTAGTTTTTCTTTCAAAAAAATGCTCTTCTAGAAATCATCCAAAAACATGAAAATGATTTTAAGGATGTTGGAAAGACAACTGCTTGCTTTTAGCTCTAACAGGCAATTATAAGGTTATAAACAAGATTTATCAACAACTGTTTGAGAATAAATCATATGTAATCCAGACCACACATCTTGCACAAACTGAGATTCTAATGAAACGCAGAATGCTAACTTCGTTGAGTGATTAATTTCATTGTATTTAAACTGTTACATAATATCTTTTATTAAGGAACTTCATGCAATAAGATCTTCCTTGTTAAAGTTACTAATAAACTTAATAAAGTTAAGATCTTTCTGGTTTTCTCAACCTATGCTACAACAAAACTACTATATAATACCAATGTAACAAAAAAACCTACTACAGAATAATAGCAAGCTACAATTCTCACAACCAGTGTTGCCTACTCTGGCAAAGGCTATAACACCAAAAAATATAAACTTACCAAATCGTGATTTAGTAAAAGATTAATAGCCTCTTTTCCTCAAAGAATACACATGGCAACCTTTGGGTGTTTTAACCAATAAGTATTAGAAATAGGCTTAAACCATAAATGCTCTAAGAAACATTCCCAAAATATAAGATGACCTTTATGTGAAGTTCTAGTAATATGCAGTAATATTCTATCCATACCATATTCTTTTCAGAAAATAACTTTCTAAGCAACGTAACAGATGTTACTGAAATCATGTACATCACCATAAAAAATATGATTCAGCTCTTTCATCAGCTTCAGAAACATTTTTCTTGGTCACTTATCTCTGTTTTTATCTCATATATGAATGAGTTTTTTGATCTTCTGTGAAACCTAGCCCATCAATACATAGCTTATGTCTTTTCATAACAAATATACCTTCAAAAAAAGAAAATATTTCATGATATTGAAGCCTACAGATAAAAAATAAAATTCAATCATAATCCATTAATGCAACAGTTATATTTTTAGACTCTCATCACCCGCTATTAACAATTAAAATAATAGCATTCAAGGAAAATCCATATGATACAAAGAACAAATTCTGCTCCTGAAATTGTAAGAAAATTACTTTTTAGAGGAAAGAACTGCAGAGTAAATATACACAAGGTCCTATAATAAAAGGTTGGATTTTGCGCAAAATTTGCCTGAAGGCAAGAAACAAAAATTCCAGACAATAGAAATAGATCAAGTCTTTCTTTTTAAAGTCCCAGTACATTTCATAAACTTGCTAGTTAAAACCAGCCCACAAACCTAGGAATTATCAATATTTAATTCTTAACTATAGTTATTTTGCAAATAAAATATTATTTTTCCAAAAGAAACAAAAAATATTTGCAGGCTTTCTAATCCTTTGGTGCCTAAATACAGGAAGGATTTTCTTTTTTTTCCACCCACCTGTAACGGTATTGTCTTTTCTCACTGTGAAAAATAAGGTAATTTCCAGTCACATACAATTGCTTACCATAACATTGTTCAATGTCAAGAAATACAATTTAAGGAAGCTAACAGTAAGATTTTGTGAAAGTTTGAGTTGTTAAATTATTAACCTGTTAGATACAAAAGTTTGGTGGATAATAGCTATGAATTCTATATTTTGCTGAATATAAATGTAGCCATTAGTAAGGAAAAAATCTGTTTAATGCTTTAGTTAAGCAGGCAGAAAAAAAGAACACAGAAAGAGTCAAAACCCAAAAGTCTTCACACTGAATAAACCACAGCTGAAAAAGAAAAGTAGGATATTTGCATAAAGCACTCCAAACGTTAAAAATTCTCTCCCTTGTAGCAATGAGATCTTGCTTCTAGTGGGACTTAGGACTCAAGGAGGTTCTGCTGCATCCGTTAGACCAAGGTAAAGCAATTTTAAACCTATCTTAAACAAGCTGTTCAAGATTGTCTACTGGGGATGAATCCAGTATAGCGCGGCCCCACTGCTGCGAGAGACACGCCAGCATCCAGGCAAACAAAACTACCTTGAACCCTTCTCCGGGAATCGCTGGCACAATGGCCCTACGAGGTTGGTTCACACCAGGAATGAGGCAGCAGATGCTAGAGCAGCCTTAGACAGCTCCACTGTGTGTGCAGCGCAGGGCTTATCTTCTCCAGGCGGTCAGCAAGGGAAAGCTGGTGTTTGAGTCTGGAAGATGCTCTGCACTGAGCAAACTGTTGGGTTTTGTGGTTTACTTAATTCTCTGATATCAGTGTTCTATTACAGTGTGCTTAACAAACATGTAAGCCATCCTAAAATGATGGAATTACAATAGAAATAAGATAGAAATTTAGGTAACAAGTAGAAATTAAGCTAAAATGCCATTTTCAACCAGCAAAATATAAATAATGCAACAGGACCTGCTCCACCTATACCGTGTAGAGAGAGGATTCAGCTATGCTTTGTAACTACAGTCCCACCACATCATTAGAAACCAAATATTAATGTTCAGGATCTGGAAGCAGCCACAACTATTCTGGGTTTTGGTTTTATATCTTGTACAAAACAAAGCCAATCATGAAGCCTTGTATTTACAGTCATAACCGAGCATTGGCTCAGTGCTGATATAGAGAAAAGAGAATCTACACCTAAAAGGAAAACAGGATTTAACTACAAAGTTATTTTCATTTCATACTAACTGCTTCTTTCTGACACTAATCAACATTATTAAATAATAATCTATAATGATCTATGGCCATATTGGACTTCAATTACATAGCTGTAAACCAAAAATATACTCAGGCTTCATAGGCATTTCTTCAACTCAACACCTTTTTAAAACACAGCATTATCTGTAGTTGATCGCTTTTTATAGGTTTATATTATTACTCTATTTATATGATTTAGAACTAATGAGAGGGTCAACCACTATTTCTGATCTAATAGATTTTCTCGCTCATTTAAATTGCAGTTATAGAATGACTAAGACATTTAACAACAACAAATATAAAGTATGTATTCATAATACTGCATCTGGTTTTAATCCTACTATATACTCAATATAGTAACATTCATACTGCACTTTCAGGCAAAAAGAACTGGACTTATTTAGAATGAGCCTCATATAAAGGTAGAATCAAAATATTTGGAGATTCTCTGAATAATTTGCTGAAATATATCATGATGAAGGTGTGAGAGTACACCTAACTTCACGGAGAATTCAGAAGTATACTTAAAGGATATGTGGGTTTTTTTTTCTAATTTAAGGGAATGTAAGTCTGAGAAACAAACTATAGTTTGTAGTAGACAAGTAATGAGGTAAAACAAACCTTTAGTTTAATGAAGCAGGTTAGTTTCCCCAGGATCAGACTTTGTTGTTCAATTTTTACTGAAAATTAAAGCTGCAGTCATAGCACCGAGATTCTCAAATAAAGTAAAAAAAAATTTAATGATATTAGTAACTCTACTTATTTTTTGGAAGTTAGTCAACAATATATCATGGACTTTAAAAAAATAATTTAACACGGTCTACTAATTTTATTAATCAGGAGAATCATGCTAATATATTTCTATGAATACATTTATTGTGCCTCGAATACAGAAAGACCTTACAGCAGTCCTGGGATTACCAGCTAACGTGGAGAGCACAGAAGGCTTCAAAACTGATATTTAGGAAGAGCAGGGAAGTTTTTTTCAAGTGTAAATCATTCATTTCAATTTCAGCCAGAGAAATCAATGGACAAGAAAACAGATCTCTCGTCAATTAGGATTACTTCTGTAGATCTGCCGTCCTGGCATGTCTTGGAAATTTTACATTGACAATTCAGCCTTAAACTACATTTACTGACCAGTAGTCAGTAAATTTAGTAAATTTAACCATGGCACGGTGCATTCAAAAATTTAAACTTATAAAAACCTCACCGTATGCAGCTAAGACAAGGCGTATATTCCCGTTACAACCCTAAGCCTGAGGATCTGTCGCTTGGTTACGATATTGTCATATTACAGTTTTACTCCAAAAACAAGGAACCACAAGTATTTTAAAGCGCTACCTTTGGCATATCTCTCTGCCATAGCCTAACAAAAACACAGCTAGCGTACCGCGGTATTCAGAGGATGTCAGAGAGCACGTTACGTTTCCCTGGAAGCTGTACGATGCAGCCTTCGCCCCCTGACAACCCGCACGGCACGAGCCTGCCCTGCCTCCGCGAGGAGCAGGCCTCACCCACCTACGCAATCAATATTAGAAAATTTAGCGCCTAATGGTGGAACAGTCAGAAACGAAGCCTTAAACCACGCGACCCAAAAGCCCGCTTCCGAACGGCCCCCGGCTCCGGGGACGCCTCCTGCACACGTCCCAGCTGACGCACCAGGGCGACTTCACCTCAACGCCGTGCGCGTGGCAGCACACGGGCACGAGTGGCGGCAAGGGACCGAATTAACTTACAGTCACCTTAACAAAGGGGACAGGGTTTTTCCCCCGAAGCAGCGATGCCACCTTGGAGCACCTCCAGACGCTGCCCGGTACCCAGTGGCCACCGCCTTCTCCACAGGCACCAGCGCAAGGCCCAGCGGTTCGTGCCCACCACGTCCTTCTACCCACTTCATCAATCAGATGCTATAATCTACCTTACAGGAGAGCTGGAGGTGCCCAAATGCTCATAAATGTCAGTGGAAATAACTGCTCGACTCAGCTTCCTAACTGAAGACAACGCACCTCCGCGCTGAAGGAGACGAGATACCTGAATTCCTCTGAAAAGGTGGGCCTTCGCAACCCAAATCTCACTGCTTTCAGAAATAGCTTATTTCTAACAGTGCCCACGTTTCTGAAACGCGGAATGACTCTGTAAATAATAAATCAATATCTGAATACAAATAACGAGTCAGACGTTCCTCAGCCTCTCTCTCTGCTTTCCACATACATTTGCACAACAGAAAAATCATATTTCAAAGAACACAAGCTTGAACTCGTGCTAGCTTGTGTGAATACAGAAATGCGAGGGAAGTATTTGTGCAGCTACCCAAGATCTTCTCGCACTGTGTTTATGTTCATGAAGAGCAGTAAAAAAACAACCTTCCGCTCTGTGACAAACCACACGCAGGAAGGGATACCAGGACGGCCGGAGCAGACGCTCCTTAGCTCTTGTGCCAGAAAACTCAAGTGAATAATCACTCCCGGTGTTTTCGCTTCCACAGAGATGATGGTTTTCTAGACCACTGTCACATCCATCCTCAGTTGTTTCTTTTCCAACCTGAGGAGTCCTGCTCTATTTAATCTCTCCATTTCTTACCTCTGATTATCTACATAACCCTTCTCTGAAGCTTTTCTAAGTCTACCGCACCCTTTCTAAGGTGCCGTGACAAGAACACAGTATTCATCTTTCTATTTGTCCTCTGGTCACTGTTAAGGACAGAGCTGACATTTTCAAAGACCAATCCACAGTGGTTCCAAAAGTTCTTCTGAGTTTTATATATGCTTAATCTGCAGTTATCGACAAACTCTGCCATTCAGGACTGTTAAATCCCTCTGCAACACTATAATCTCTGCATTACTTGTCATTCTCATGAATTCTTTTGTATGATCTGGAAATTCTGTCACCTCACGGTTTGTCTCCTTTATCAGATCATTTTTTACAATGCTAAACATCACGAATCACTGTATAGACCCTTAAAAAAAAAATCTACTGGTAAAACCTTCCCTGTGTGATTTATTTCCACACTATTTCCTAGGGGTGGAACCTGGAAACTACCATCTTTTAGCCAAAGAGGACAGTCCCTCTTTGCAGAAAAATCCAAGTATGCTTTATTGATCAAATCTTTATCAACACTTTTGACTCCCCTTCAAAGAGCTTGATGCGTTTAGGAGATACCACTTCCCTTCACAAGAGCCATGTTGACTCTTCCACCTCATGCCTAACCACAAGTTTATCTATCCCAGTGTTTGTTACAGCTTAGCTTCGACTAATTTACCGAATGAGGGAGTCATAGTCAGTGGGCTCTAGATCTTCAGGTTTGGAAGGCTTCCTAAGGCTCCTTTTCAAAAAGGAGCAGCAGGATATTTGCCATCCACTGTTCCAGTGGGAGTGAGACCAACACTTGTGAGTAGTTACAGGCCACAGTTAAGAGTCCAGCAATTCCCTGTTTGAGCCCCTCTCAAGATCCTTTGGTCCTTGCTACCTTATACTGTTCATTCACCTGTTTGTCCTACCACTATTTCTTCTGACACTTCAGTTTGAGATGCTCCTTCAAACTTGCATCCCCTTCCTTCATCGAGAACATCTGTGGTCTGACAGCCTCCCTAAACTGTCCTTGCAGGGAACACACCAGTTTCCGAAATCCTTAGAAAACTTTTCACTAGTGGTTTATACAGCTTTAGGAGTTGCTTCTCAAAACTACATTTAATTTAATTCGAATGGGACTTTCACTTTTTAAGGGATATTAGGATCTGGAGGAACCTCCTTTGAGTCTTTCTGAACTTCTGGTGCAAGCCAATTTGTTCATGTTAACAGTTTGTCTGCCATTTGCTTGTCACAAATTTATGAAAATCAGAATCTCTTGACAGCTGATTCATGAGCCAAACCAAAGGCAGATTCTGCTCTTAAATTATTCACAATGAAATAATTTCCCAGCCCTTCAACACAATCCTATCCTACTTTCAAAGCTACTACATGAGGGTCTCCATGGTTCATTACACAAGCAGCAGGGAGTCCCTCTTTGAGAGACTTAAGGAGGAAAAATGGCAACCTAGCTGTATTTTGCCTCTAGCCCTTGATTTAAAAAGCTGATAGGCAAATTTCAGTCCAGGTCTAAAAATATAATTAACTCTGACAGTTGAATGAGAATTTTAGAAAATTGCTCTTTTGAACAGCATGTGAAGAAAAAAAATCATCTTCATCTCTTACCTCTGCTTCAAGTAAGCATTGCACTAGAATGCAAAGACAAAGCATTGTACCCGTCTCCAGCAAATATAAACTACATACATACACTTTATGATCACTGCAAAGCTGCTTAGTTTGTTCCCAGAATTAAAAGATGGTTTGGGATGGGAAAGTTTCCTACATAACAGAACATGGTCAAAGCATATTTTCTTGTCACCAAGAAAAAGAACCAGAGTACGTGTCCAGCAGCAGCTAACACATTTAGAACTTGAAGTAGGTGGTTCTTAACTGGAGCTGTATCTTTTTATCTGAACCTTTGAAATTACCAATCTTTGTGAAATCTTAAAAAAATGATCAATTTTCTACTACTTACAGAGTGTCCTTCATCAGTCGTACCCTAAAGGAAACAGTATGGCTAGTTCTTAAGATTTCTCATTAATAGATAATTATATTTTTTCAAATCATTGTTGACTGTGTAGATCATGATTTCATGCTTTTTTTTAAGATCATTTATTAAATAATAATTACTCTAAGATCCTCAGAGGAAAATAAGTTAAAAAATCAGTAATATCACTATATGCTTTTTTCAAAAAAATAATCCACATACTAATAAGATTCTATTAATTCAAATTAATTTTCATGTTGCAGTAACCCTTAGCAAATTCAGATTAGAAAGCCCAACAGCACAGTAATAATGGATGAAGTTGATTTATTACATTTTCCTATTTACAAAATTTGAGCCTGCTCTTCATTGTTCATTAACTTTTGTTGGTGATAGAATTCATAGATCTTTACAGTTTTTCCTTTACATAATCCGTGACTTCCCCATTGCAGACATTGCTTTTTGAATATCCCGATGGAACCATTAATCCAACCCCATCAAGAACAATAAGTAATATTTACATGTTTTGTTTGCCAAGTAGAAAAGAATCTGTTGAGGAATAGTTGTTATGCTAAACGCATGCTTTTTTTAGTCTGGTCTCCTAAAGAAATAGCATTTTAGGTGATCATGCCATCTCTCCAGCAAGCCCTCTCTGATCCATTTTAAACCTATCAACTAGTTTCAACCAAACCGGACAAAAAATTTCCAAGATACAAAGTTCCCAAAAGTTTCGTGAAAACTACAGCCACATGAGGGAAAAAGACCTACTAATGCCTGCAAAGATAGAAAAGTGGGAAGAGCTTCCATTTCGGACGTGCATATTCGCTGCCCAGTCAGGCTAGCTGTAGCCGCAGGACATGCTTTCTTTTATCCAGCCTGAAACTACAGAAATTAGAAAATAACACCAGCAGTGCTGGGGGTACTGTGAGATCATCTAGCAACATGGTGCAGGAGGTGTTACATGCACATAGGAGAACCTGGGTTTATTGCAGGAAATGAATATTTGTAGGAAACCAGCTTTCATTGCTTCCATTGTTCATGAAACAACTTGTATTATATCGTAAGTCAGGTTTGGACATGAATTTCTGTTAAATTAATACAGCTACTGAATTCAAGTTCTATCCACACTTAGCTACATCCACATTTCCTCTTTTTTGCAATTCTAATAAGTAAAAAATATATTAAGACACATGTTATTGGATTACAGGGATCTCTACTACTTTCAATTTCTGGACTTCATTGTTGTACAGATTTTTATTATCAAAATCCATTCTCATCTCCAGCAAGCTCAATTGAAAATGTAAGCTTAATGGTTTCTTGCATGCATTACAGAAATGAAAAGAAAAACTTCTGAAGCAGTACAGCGTAGTACAGGCATACCTTGTTTTATTGTGCTTCACAGATACTGCACTTTTTTACAAATTGAAGGTTTGTGGCAACCCTGTGTTGAGCAAGTCTATCAGCACCATTTTTCCAGCAGCATGTGCTCACTTCGTGTCTCTGTGTCACATTTTGGTAACTCTCACAATATTTCAAACTTTTTCATTATTATTATACCTGTTATGGTGACCTGTGATCTTGGATGTTACTACTGTAATTGTTTTGGTGCACCCCGAACCGCACCAATATAAGATGGCGAACTTGATTGATAAATGCTGTGTGTGTTCTGACTGCTCCACCAATCAGCCATTCCCCCATCTCGCTCCTTCTCCTCGGGCGTCCCTACTCCCTAAGGCACAACAATATTGAAATTAGGGCAATTAATAACCCTACAATGGCCTCTAAGTGTTCTAGTGAAAGGAAGAGTCGCACATATCTCACTTGAAATCAAAAGCTAGGAATGATTCAGCTTAGTGAGAAAGGCACGTCGAAAGCCAAGACAGGCCAAAAGCTCGGCCTCTTGCGCCAGACAGGGAGCCAAGTTGTGAATGCAAAGGAAAAGTTCTTGGGAACTCTCCAGGGAACACACAAATGAAAGCGAAAAAGCCTTATTGCTGATATGGAGAAAGTTGTAGTGGTCTGGATAGAAGATCAAACCAGCCACAACAGTCCCTTAAGTCAAAGCCTCATCCAGAGCAAGGCCCTAACTCTCTTCAATTCTATGAAGGCTGAGAGAGGTGAGGAAGCTGCAGAAGAAAAGGTTGAAGCTAGCAGAGGGTGGTTCATAAGGTTTAAGGAAAGAAGCCGCCTCCATAACATAAAAGTGCAAGGCGAAGCAGCAAGTGCTGATGTAGAAGCTGCAGCAAGTTATCAGAAGATCTAGCTAAGATAATTGACAAAGATGGCTATGCTAAACAACAGATTTTCAATGCAGACGAAAACAGCCTTCTACTGGAAGAAGATGCCATCTAGGACCTTCATAGCTAGAGAGGAGAAGTCAATGCCTGGCTTCAAAGCTTCAAAGGACAGGCTGACTCTCTTGTTAGGGGCTAATGCAGCTGGTGACTAAGTTGAAGCCAATGTTCATTTACCATTCCAAAAATCCTAAGGCCCTGAAGAATTATGCTAAATCTACTCTGCCTGTGCTCTATAAATGGAACAAAGCCTGGATGACAGCACATCTGTTTACAACATGGTTTACTGAATATTTTAAGCCCACTGTTGACACCTACTGCTCAGAAAAAGGGATTCCTTTCAAAATATTACTGCTCATTGACAATGCACCTGGTCACCCAAGAGCTCTGATGGAGATGTACAATGAGATTAATGTTGTCTTTGTGCCTGCTAACACAACACCCATTCTGCAGCCCATGGATCAAGGAGTAATTTTGACTTTCAAGTCTTATTATTTAAGAAATACATTTCGTAAGGCTACAGCTGCCATAGACAGTGATTCCTCTGATGGATCTGGGCAAAGTAAACTGAAAACTTTCTGGAAAGGATTCACCATTCTAGATGCCATTAAGAACATTCCTAATTCATGGGAGGAGGTCATGGAGAGAAGTTGATTCCAACCCTCATGGATGACTTGGAGGGGTTCAAGACTTCAGTGGAGGAAGTAACAGCAGATGTGGTGGAAATAGCAAGAGAACTAGAATTAGAAGTGGAACCTGAAGATGTGACTGAATTGCTGCAATCTCATGACAAAACTTTAACGGATGAGGAGTTGCTTTTTATGGATGAGCAAAGAAAGTGGTTTCTTGAGATGGAATCTACTCCTGGTCAAGATGCTGTGAATATCGTTGAAATGACAACAAAGGATTCACTGAAGGCTCAGAAGATGGTTAGCATTTTTTAGCAATAAAGTAATTTTTAATTAAGGTATGTTCATTGTTTTTTTAGACATAATGCTATTGCACACAACAGACTACAGTATAGTGTAAACATAACTTTTATATGCACTGGGAAACCAAAAAATTCATGTGACTCACTTTATTGCAATATTCACTTTATTGCAGTGGTCTGGAACCAAACCCACAATATCTCCAAGGTATGTCTATATATAGTATAACATATAGTATATATACTATATAATACAAGCAGTATATACTATAGTATATTTGTATAGTGGTGAGTATCCCTGCCTGTCACATGGGAGACTAGGGCTCATTTCCCTGACCAATTTTTTTTGAGCAGGGGGTTGGACTAGGTGATCTCCAGAGATCCCTTCCAACCTCAACCACTCTGTGCGATTCTGTGATTCAGTGCAAAGATACTTACCGTACAGTAAAAATAGGTAGATTTTTCCAACTGTACTTTATTTCCTTATATTTGTATGGAAAATTGTTAAAGTAAAACCTGATATTTACACGCTCAACTTAGTTCATACTTCCTTTGACCTCCCCCCTCTTCCCACTAAAATCTCCCAAGAAAGTAGGCCTGATCAAAAGTCCTTTCCCACTTTGATGGAAGAATTTCTGTGAGCTTCAAGGCACTTAAGGTCAGACATCATTGCACAGTGATATAGTACTTTAGCATGTGCTTAACAAACAAGACTGACGCTCCATGGAAGTGCTCAGTGATAAGGACAAGCTTTCACTCTGTTGTATCTCAGCTTAAACTGTAATCAAACTAAAATTGCTGAAATAATGTGTTAGCAAAATTGTGCAAATATTTTAACAGTTATTTTATTTTCTAAATAGGATTTGTTTAAATATTCATTCCACATTGTTCACCTGTTCTTCAGAAATATGAGGCAGAGTTATATGGCAGGAGAATAAGGAGATCCAGAAGAACAACACAACTGATTTGTTGAAGTAAGGGCAGAGATGAAATTGGTAGACTTTCCAATAGAAGCAATACATGTTCACAGCAGCATCATGCAGATAAAGATAGGAAAAACAGCACGTACAAAGCCAACAGTATCGACCAAGAAGAAAGTACATGACAATTTGCCATAGATAGGTCTGTATATGCATGTACACATTTGTTAGTATGCATGTCTGAGCACATTGTGTGTGTAAACCTATTACACGGAGGACATAATTCATGTATTTAAATTCCAAATGTATAATTGCATGGCTTCATAAAGAGCCTTAGAAAACAAAGAATATGACGGCCAACTTAAAGTCAATGATCTTCTTAATGTAATTACAGCACATTGGAAAACAGATTAATCCACCAGTACAGTTGATGAGTTTTTAGTTGCCGTTGTTTAAACAATGTTTCAACAGCAAAAAGTGATTTTGACTTGATTCTTTTTGACTGCTTGAAGGAAAAAAAAAAAGGTCAAACTAAAATGTTCTTTCCAAAAGATGGGCAAAAGGAAATTGAAGATTCCCATATTTGAACATTTTAGTTCAACAATAGATCACCAATTACAATGAAATAGTTCTTACTTTTTATGCATTTGACCCTGAATGAAAAATACAGCTGCAGAGCAGAGCAATATTGACTTCAAAATGACATATTGTTAACGACGATAAAAGACACCAGCTGGTCTTTAAATAAGTTCAGGCAAAAAGAATACATCCTCATCAAACTCTTAAAGCCTCATTATATAGGTACAAAGATGTCCACCTCATTTTGTTCCTACAGACTACAAATGACATAGTCCACTTCTGAATTTCACAAAAAGGGTTGGAAACTAAATGGTAAAGGGGATTAATAAGAAAGATTTAAGAAAAAAAGGTTGCCTTTAGAGAGCAGCTGGAAAGAGCAACAGAAGTTGTGGAAAAGAAAAGAAAAATGTTCATTAAATTAAAACACAGCTGCCTTGATAGAGCTTAGCATCATGCTATTACATGTATCCTATTGATCTTTACCATACAGCACTATAAAATGCAAAAGAAAAGTCCTCCATGTATGATAAAACTAAGAGAAAAACACAAAAAGGTTACAATCAGTCATCGTTGAAGAGTTCCAGCAGTTAGTCAGAAGGAAGCAAATGACTATTATTCCCTGAGTGACAGCTATTTAGTCAACATTACAGATGAGCCATATATAATACATATCATTTTTCCTTCTGGAAATACTCTGCCAACCATCTTTTCTTAATGCTACTTTAACAAGTCACAGATAATAATATCAAATTTGTCGTCAGTCCAAAAAATGCCTTCATTAAAGTCTTTCATTAAAGTAAGTACTCAGGGTGACAGTATGACAGTATTTAGTTTGTAAATTGGCAGGAATAAGTTGTTTTTCTTCCTAAAATGCCATTCATTTGGATATTGCTTTATATTATACTATACTCTTGCTAAAGACCGACTTAACAGAAACCACAGGAATGACTTGTAAGCAAACAGGAACATGATCAGATGGAGAAGGTACAGCATTCAGGTAACAGATCAGAACTGCAGCAGTCTCTATCAGTTCAGAGCTATCAAATAAATATCTTTATTGATTTAAAGGAAGCTCTATGGTTCTGTTCTTTTCACTGACTTCAATATCCTACAGGTTTCATCTCCTTGCTAGTAATATATTATTAACACAGTACATAGCTAAGTAATGATGGATAGGTCTGTTGCATTTGTCATCCTACAACAAAGAAAGTATTACTGTAAGTGGATTTGTAGAAAGTAATTTTTTTTTTTTTTTTTTTTTTTTTTTTACAAATTAAAGGCATCATAGTAGAAGCAAACAAATTCTGGATCCAAATACCCTCCATCTTATGAGTCTGAGATTACAGAATTAGGCCCTACATCTTAGTAAGATTAAGATTTGGCCTTACTGGAATGCAGAGGTCAAGGTTTTGCTGAAAAGTACACATTCAAGAGGAAAACAGAGTTTTGTCAAGCTGGCCCAAAGGAGTCCTTATTTCAAACAGCTGCATTAAACCAGCTCATAGAAAATGCAAGGTGAATATCAAAAACTTTCCATTAGTCAACTAAGGATGGATATAGAATCATCTTGGAGGACGTAAAGATGAAAGTCGACAAAAAGATCAGTATGGTTTCATGAAAATCATGGAGAATCTGGCTAGGGAATGGGAATTTAATAACTATTATTCTGCACTCCTTGCTCACAGTATGCTCAGTAAGACTGGGTACAGAAACATTCACTACATTGATTTTGGGCAATGCCATCTTCTTAAAACACTGTCTGAAGCTTTATTTGGGCCAAGGAAAGCTGGAAAGGAGTTGGACTTTTCAGGGGACTTTTTGTTTTGTTTTTGCAAAGATGAGTACAATTACCCATTTAAGAAAAAAATACTATAGAAAGGACCCTGATATTGGGCATCATTAGATGAAGTAGCTGTTGCATCTAAAAATAACCCAAACACATTTCCTTAAAAGTGAAATGAAACTCCAACTAGTGTGTCAATGAAAAATTAGTTGCCAGGGTTTTATTTTATCACAGTTATTTTATAGGAAATTTATTGACAAGGACTGAAACATTTTTTTTCCTCCACCTTCATCTGCAACACAGTTTAAGATAACAACTTCTGAAATCAAAGTTAATACAAACAACACAACAGTTAAACTGTAGCATACTTTGCTGAATAGCTTCAGAGCATAAAAATCTCTTCTCTTTGGTGCTCTCAAGGTCATTAGCATGATTTATTATGAAGCAGGAAATTAGGCACTGGATAGTTCAATATTGGGCAGAAAATTTAATTCCATCGTTGCCATAGAACTGTTGTATCTCCAACAAACTTGTAACCATAGTAACTAGGTTAAAAAGTATTCCTTAAATGTTTTAAAAAATATTTTATCCTTATTAATGACACCAAACACTGAAAAACGACAGCAAATTGTTATTATTTTCCAGTTTTCCAAAACATCCACTGCTGAAATTTGATTCTTCTGAAATATCTTAAGTAAACAGAAGCATTTTAACATGACTTTTCATTAAAATTCTGTTAGCTTAAAGAGAACAAATGTATTCTGTTGTAATTGTTTATGTGACTATCAATATTCTAAAAAAGGGAAGTTTGAGAAGAGACCTTTCAGAAAACTAGATAAATTTGAAGTTCTGTTTTCACTTAATGGTTTGTTGGGACATCAAATACATATCCTTTAATGAAAATATACTATAGTTTAATAATTCATGTACTTGCATTGAAAGCTCGTTAATTTATTGGAGTGCTGTTCATTTCATTACTTTCATTGCTGAGGTAGGTTGTTTCTTTCCCATGAAGGTCAGAAGTGCTCCATCCCTTCATGCGAGCCAGGAATTTGATCAGATGTTAAAATGACATCTCCAATGGTCCATTCAAGTCCAGCTCAGCAGCGTATTTCACACACATTTTCAAGAACACTAGAATAGGAGGAAACCTCATGGTGTCTGTCCTTTCCCTATCAGAAGCTGCCGTATTAGGCAACTGTGATCCTGTATTTATCAAACTCTGTATTCCCTTCTCTTTACTCATACTGGAAGAGTGGTGAAGATTAATTCCTCTTCTTGGGGGACTTGAAACTTTTCTTCTAATCTTCAGCCAAAATTTATACCCACTTGTTATTGTGCCAATATTTTCCTTTGGCTTAAATCACTACACTCGCACTAGATTTACAGAGAACACTTACTGTGTTAGGCTAACAAACTGAGCTCAGACATATATTTTTTGCCCAGTCTTAATGTACTAGTAATATAATTTTCTCTAAAACTACAGAAAACTCCAATTAAAAAAAAATCTAATTTTAATTAGATTTTTATCTATTCCCAATCTTTTTCCTAGCTGGATTAGAAATAACTTTATTAAAACTATTTTTATTGCCTAAGTGCTGTTCATCAGCAACAGAATTTATTTTCCCTTTTCTGTACATCTTTCTACCACTCACTGCTTGCTGCTCATTTATAGATCCTTGCCTGTGGATTTATCTTTTCCTGCAGAGACTGATAGATGCATTTCTTTTACATACCATAATGAGTGCTTTTCTTTGATGCCAACAGACAAAACTCCTTTTAATCAAACGGAGTCTATTTGCTGGAAAAGGTCCTTGCTCAGCAATGCTCCCCAGTAGCCAAATGTTCCAGCATCTCCCCTATGGCACCACTTTTTCAGCTGTCTCATCCTAAATATTATCTCACCACGCTTCCAGCCTCCTTCTGGAGAAATTAGAGTTCTGGCTGGAGACCACCTCCTCTTTTCTGCACTCACTCTTTGGCATGGCCTGCTCGTTTAGATCTGATATGGTGGTGATTTGACAAGAACTGAACAGGAAAAAAACATATCCCATGGATTTTTCCCTATATAGCTCAAATCCACTTCTACTTCTGTAACAAAAAGAAAGGCATTCTCTTCTTTCTGCATCTTTTTTGATGACTGACATGAAGATAGAGGTTCCTGGTAAGGAATCACACAGATTATCTCTTGGTGTTGGGAAAGGTTTTAGGTACATTTCTTCTGTTTTGCATATCATTTTGTTCTCTGTCAGCACACACCATTATCTTCCAGACTTAGACACCCATCTCAGCTAGCTCCTTTCCCTCACCCATTTCTCTTTTGGACCATCTTTCTCCTTTTCCCCCACCTTCTGCCTCATTTTCCAGTGGAACAAATCCACTCCTTAATTCAGTTTTTATTTCATCTGTTGATCTTGTTCTCTGCTGTCTTTCACGCGTCCTCTTCTAATCTACAAGTCTTCTCTCTGGGTTCTGTTCAGACTGGTGGATCATACCATCTCTATCTTGTTATTCTACCACCTTTTCAACTCTTGCCTGAAGTTTGGCATTTTTTCCAGCTGCATCTTTAGTACATAGCAATTCCTTTCCGTGAAGCATATAATTTCTCATATATAAATAGCCTCCATCAGATATCCACTCAAAAATAATAAGCTTCCAGCAGCTTTTCCATCCAGTTATCTTCAGCTTTCCTCCCCTCTTCAGCTTTTTTCAGTGCTGTGTTAACTGAAAAGTTGTGTTTTCTCCTTGCCTTACATGCACAGTTCAGGGAGGGGGCAGTAGGGGGAACAAAACAAAACAGAACAACAAAAAAAATACTCTTCACAGACCATAGCGGTTTCTATCCTGTTTGGGAGCATGAGCCACTTTTTCTTGAGCTTTTGTGCAGGTCAGTCCTGCCATCTATTAGCCCTTTGGCAGCTAAATGCCCATCAGCCAGATCAAAGGAAGAAACCTACACCCGGTCCAATAGTATCTGACCCAAACATCCTCCTTCCCAAAAAACACCAACATCCAAGCAACAAAAACAAACTCTTTTACTGGCAAAAAAACCCCACCAACAAACAAATTAAAAAAAAAAATGCTTTTTCATCTTTCAGCACAAAGGCCCTAAAAATTTGCCTGTTTACCTCTCTATTTTTTAGCCATCACTGAGCATAACAGGTCTTGCCAACTTTTATCAGGCCACTCTTGTCTTCCAGATCTCATGCTACAAGTAAAATACTCATTCTTATGAAGGACGTTCCTTTAAATTCAAATAGGACCATGGATTCATTGTAGGCCCCACAATAAAATGCGCAGCAAATGCTTCTCGTACTCTGCAGATGTCCTCCTTTCCAGATGCCTGGAAGAACTGGAACTTCTTGGCTGTCTTTCCACGATAGCCCTCCTGCACTTTGAACTCTTTATTAGTGTAAGGATTAAACTTCAAAAAATTCCATCACACAGCTCACCACAATTAAGGAATGTCTAGAGACAATCAAATCGATACATAGACCCACCACTCTTAAATTAGTCTTAGAATACATCTCTATAGCATACTGACAAATAACCTATCACTGTAATTACACTGTAATCCCGCACCCCACTGCTTTGTACTTCATTTTAGTTGATGTGGACAAATAAACTGGAAGAGTAACATATGGAGAGAGACTAAAAATTGAATATAATATCCCTGTGCTATATCTGCAAGAGCTAGACAAAACACATCAATAACAGTCAACAGTTGTAGCCTGGGCCATCTGGACACAAAGGCCCGTGTTACCAAGAGCGTATTAAAATATTTTAATCACACCAGCCTCCCTCAGGAATGAAGGATAATATGCAAAAGCTTAGACCCTGCTAGAAGGTGAGATTCCTCTACCTCAAAGCACAGCACGTCTATGATAGTTATTTAATTAAGAGATACCCTAAGCAAGGGTGTGCAAACGGCAAGGCAATAATCTTGTTCCTAAGTGGATATGCTAGGAGGCCAGTAATAGCACAAAAAAGAGCCTCTACACATGTATTTTCTTGTCACGCTAAATACCGATCTGAACTTCTGCAATTAATTAAAACAATTTTTTCAGTTGTCCAGTGCAATAGCTCCTCCCTTATTTACATCACCAACCCTTAATGGATAAAGCCCTCTACAATCCCCTTTTTCTCTTTATACGATTGTTTCCTTAACTGTGAAATAAAATTTAATTGTTCTTCCCCACTCTCCTACTTTTCCCCCCATTCATCCTGCTCCCAACCAAGGCAGCTCAATGCTGGCAGCCGCTGCAACCACCTCGGGCATTTCTAGGCATCGCAGCATGGGGTGGAAAATAGGCAGCGGTCAGAAAAGAGGAATAAACCGCACTGGTAATTCAGTAAAGCAAATGGAGGAGGAAGAAAACACACACAGGATGCAATTGGAAACCTAACTTATGGGGAAATCTAAACCAGACCACACGATGGTAGCAAACAAAGCTAGTCATATCTGAAATTATCACTATCCCAGACATTTCATTCAGCCAGGCAAGCTTCATGTTCCTTACGAGCACAAGTGCAGTAACAAAGATGAAAGCAGAACAAAAATTGTGATTATTTTTCAGACAGCAAGGAGTGTGGTTATTTTCCCACACACACACATTACTGTATCCTAGTTCTTAAATGTTTTTATTGATAAGTTTTATCAGCTGAAGAATTTGATACTTCAAGAAATTACTTTTAACATTTAAGTCAGCAACAAGTCTGACACGTTAAATACTGTATTGCTAGTGAAATTCTAAATCCAATATTCTACAGGCATCTTCCACTCGGACACGGGGAGCGCTATGACAAGCCAATATAACATCACTGGAAATGACAGGACTTTAAAGTGCCTCTGAACTTCTAAAACTGCTTCTTTCAAAATATCCTTAAAGACAGATAAATATCTAAGTATGTGAACCACAGTTTTAGAAACTGCCGTTATTTACCTTTTTCTTGCTATGGAAATACAGTAACACTCTGTACAAATTCAGTATGCTCTAATATCAGTGCTGTGGAATGGCCAGGATATTACAGCAGCTGAGAATACACTAATAAAGTGCCCGGACATTAGCTTTTTCTCGGCTTCGTGATACAAGAGGAGCGCTGGCAGGCTCAGCTGTAGCTAACACGGCTGCACCTTGTTTCTGAGCTCCACCTAGACCTCGGCAGGGCCTGGCAGTGCGGGGACAGCCCGGCACACGGGACCGGCTCCCGCGGGCGACACGTCCTCGGCCACCTCCGGGCACTCGTCACCGCAGCTTGCAGCCTCTTCTCTCCTTGCTTTGATAAAGCCGGTTTTGATACTCTTTCTCAGACATAAGTCCTGGCAGAAAGCAACTTTCTGAAGTAGGAATCAGTCTGAAAATGACTGTACGGTGTTGGAACAAATTCGTTTTTCCTGCTCTGATGTCCTCACGGTGCCTCATGATAATGCTATCGACTGAGTCAGCTCTGTTCATCCTTACAGGGAGCAACTTCAATAGCATTCAATACTATGTTTTTATTATATCCAAACTGTACATTCCTGCTTTGAATTTTGCTCTTCACTTGCCCTTTGAGATTTTTCCAACAGAGGTGGAGAGGTAACAATATTGGGTTACCAAAATATAATACGTATATGTAGTACCTACAACTCCAAGCTTCTGGGCTTTGCTGTATCCTTTAGTTCGCACAAACCGGGTGCCTGGCTACATCGGAATAAAATAGGGAATGCCCCACACTGCCAGCTAAGGCCAAATACTGCTGAAGTCTGGAAGTATTTATTTAAATGCCACATTCTTCCTCAGCTTTCCTTTTCATAAGCCTCTACATCTCAGATTTACAGCCGAGGCTCAGGAGTAGGGAAGGAATAGGTGTCTCACGAAAAGCTGTCACAGTTTAGCTCAACCCCACAGTGGCTCCTGCCTGCAGAGGTGCTGGCTCAGCGTCAGCATTCTCAGCATGCTTTTCTCCTCCAGAGAAAAACCCCGCTATAAAAACCACAGCTACAAAAAACATCTCCCATATCCACTTTACAGTGATCTATGACAGACCAGAGAGATGGCAAAGTTTAAGCTCAAGAGAAATTCTTGCACATCTATAGCTACTATTCATCAGCCTATGTAATGCCTTGTTGAGGCTTTTGAAGATAAGCCCCAAAATAATATGGGAAAGGGAGTAATTGTGGTTCTCATGCCTCACAAAGGCATCTAAACAAAATTTTGCAAATTCATGAGGCTAAGAATAACCATCTGAAACTAAATGATGTACATCATCAATCTTTTCTGCAATTTGTGCAGGATCTGAAACAAGAACATGAACTGGGTGTCTCCAGGATTTTTGATAGATGCAAGGCTCTCTAGAGTAGTATAGGCTACTATTTCTGAAGACTTCATGCTATAGCTTATGAAGATCTGCGAGATATGAAAAAAGACACAAAATAATTGCTTATTTTCAGCATCAACTCCTGCTAAATTTTTTAGTTAGGGAAGAATACTGACTCTTCCCTGCGATCACTAGTTTGAGGATCTAAACCTTTTTATTTAGGCTTTATTAAACATTCCATTACAAATTACTGCAATTGGCCTAGAATATGTCATTCCTGTATTTTAAAAATCTCTAGTATTTTTGTCTCACTTGTCAAACATACACTCTGTGCTACTGTTTGCAATAGACGATAGCCAAAACACTCACGCCTGGATACCTAAAGTAGACAATACTGAAAATAATCTATATTTAAAGTCTTTTTAAACTGATGATGGCTCAGAATATTTCAAGGCACTGATCATTTGCAGCTCCTATAACTTAAACACTATTTTTAAATAAGTGTCTTAGGGCCTTTGAAAATCTGATGCTTTTACACTTCTGTGTTTGCACATCATCTAGCTCACCCAACTCCTGCTGCAGGACTAGCACTTCAAGAATGATAACAAATCAAGATGACAAGGTGCCAGGAAAACATTTAAGCACTAATAGGACCAGAATCATCTCAAGCTTAAGGAACCTCAACTGCCAGGACCGGCATCTTAAACTTCCAATAAATACACTTAATGAAGACACTTCCAGAGAGCAACTCAGAGTATCTGAAATCTAACAAATTGCAAGTCTTTGTTCACAGGCAGCAGGTATGGGGAGGAAGGATAGAAAATAGTAATAATAAAAAAATTAAATACTACAGATCTGTGTACATGTAGCTTTTCTTTCTCCCACTCCTTTAGAATTGTGCAACAGGAGTCTTAAAAATCAACTGTTTAACACATTAACCAAAAACATTTGCTGAGTTATTGATCAATAACCCTCAGATGTTCAAACACTGAAATTGAAAGGAGGAAGTTTGGGAACGGCAATTTTTCCACTACTATACAGGGCACATGAAAAATACTTCAAAAAGATGGAAAAAAATAATAGCAAAGTATATTATTGGTATAAACAGTGGACAGGGAAAGGGGAGAAAATAGAATTTTCAGGGAATTATTCTCCCTTTTTACTGAAAAGAATCAGACCTTTCCTAATCGTTAGTGTCACTGATTAGATGCCAGCTAGCTAAATTACACATTGATCGTAGAGTCAAATTCTGCCCTCGAGCTGTGGGTTTAGCTCTAGCGATCGCATCAGCAGGAATTATGAACCAACCCCACAGCTGTATAGTCTCTTATGGCACTGATACACCTAGGGAAATCAGAGCAACAGGTAGGGTCCCTGCTTCAAAGCTGCCAACGTGCAGAATATATCCACATAATTACAGCTTCCGATGTCTAAATGGCCATGTAAACATCTATTGGCATTTAAGTTTTAATGATAATTTTGTATGCAAGCTATATTTCTGAAGTTCTGGAAAGGCAGTCATTAAGACTCTCTTGTTTATACGGGTGCCTGCAGACATGAGAAAAACTTTCTTTGTGACACCTTTGCAAATAACACAAAACAAAATTGAAAGCACCTACACAGACTTACTTAATCTTTGGGCACTGAAGGTCAGCTAAAGAATCTTAACATTTTTACTTGCGATGTCTTATGAATTCGTTTTAGATCTTGAGAATAAAAAGCAAGATATGCCACACAGTGGCAGTGGGATATTCTTCATAACACCCGTGGCCTAGATTTCAGCACCAGCCTAACACACACGGATACACAATAGGCAGCTACCTCGATTGAAGTTAGCAGCCGCAGGAAAACATACAGCTCTGATTAATGCTTTTGACCAGAGCGTATGCTAGTAAAGTAAAAGTCTCCCATGAATACAAAGCCATGTTCATCTGTCTACACAAAAAGATAGAAAAACAATCCTTTCTGTTCAGCTTTGTGCTTCTTAATTTTGTTTAGGACACTACTACCAACATGTCAGGCATTACAAAACCTGAGAGAAATGAATCAATTGCCTAATATCGAAACTCGATCCTGTTCATTGCTGACTTACCTTGCCAACAGGTCTGGGGAACGGTGGTCTTTGATTTTCTGGAATTAAAATTGGAGTTGCCAAAATAGCTCTTTTTTGTCTTGGAATCCCAAGGTTGCCTTCCATCTTAAAGATTTCCTGAAAAAGAAGACAGCCAATTACTAATGAATAAATTCATTTGTTTATTTTCATTCCCTGCATCTTTAGTTAAAATTAACATGAACTACTAGGTTCCAGCTACTGTATTTTCCAGTGATTAGCAGTAACATGATAACCTATTTAAACTTTCAAGGTTACTCCATTTACAATGACACTAGTAGTGGAACAGCAGTGCTCATTTTGTGTTCCTGTAATTTAGTTTTAAATCTAAGCAAGTATGTCTACCAGAGGACCTTAAATCATATATCTTAAACAAGGTCTGGCTTACCTCAAATACTCGTATGAGACCTGTAAAAGGCCAAACTCTAAAACCTGTTACACAATTCTGCCAGTGTCGCATTTCAAGCCGCATCTATATTCAGGCACTTCTCCTAGTCCAGGCTTTGAGTCAAACAGCACTTACAGATGAATTCGCCAAGAGAATCCCCAACTAGTGAACTCTCAAAAAAAAACCCAAAGCTTGTAAGTTAAGAATAAACAATCAAAACCAAAACCCAGGTGTAATTTAGAATATCAGCTAGTATTTTTTACACAGAGAAAGCTTCATGTGCCTATATCAGAAAGAACAGAAACAAAAGTGTTTTATACAGCAGTCTTCCTTTCCCCCCTGCATCTTTCCTGGGTTTAGTTCCAGCTGAGCTTCAGGCCATTCAGTATCTTCTGGGCTGTAGCAAACTCTCCCCACACCAGACCTTGCCTCCCTGTCTGACCCACAGAATCACAGAATGGTCGAGGTTGGAAGGGTCCTCTGGAGATCATCTAGTCCAACTCCCCTGCTCAAGCAGGGTCACCTAGAGCACATTGCACAGGAGCGTGTCCAGGCGGGTTTTGAATATCTCCAGAGAAGGAGACTCCACAACATCTCTGGGCAACCTGTTCCAGTGCTCTGTCACCCTCACAGTGAAGAAGTTTTTCCTCATGTTCAGATGGAACTGTCTGTGTTTCAGTTTGTGCCCATTGCCTCGCGTCCTGTCGCTGGGCACCACTGAAAAGAGTCTGGCTCCATTCTCCCTGTACCCTCCCTTCAGATACTTGTACACCGTCTTCTCTTCTCCAGGCTGAACAGGCCCAGCCCTCTCAGCCTTTCTTCATACTAGGGATGCTCCAGTCCCTTAATCTTCGTAGCCCTCCACTGGACTCATTCCAGTAGCTCCATGTCTCTCTTGTATTGGGGACCCCAGAACTGGACACAGTTCTCCAGATGTGGCCTCACCAGGGCTGAGTAGAGGGGGAGGATCACCTCCCTTGACCTGCTGGCAACACTCTTCCTAATGCACCCCAGGATACTATTGGCCTTCTTGGCCACCAGGGCACATTGCTGCCTCATGGTCAACTTGTTGTCCACCAAGACCCCCAGGTCCTTCTCCGCAGAGCTGCTTTCCAGCAGGTCAGCCCCCAGCCTGTAGTGGTGCATGGGGTTATTCCTCCCTAGCTGAAGGACTCTGCACTTCCCTTTCTTCATGAGGTTCCTCTCCGCCCAACTCTCCAGCACGTCGAGGTCTCTCTGAATGGCAGCACAGCTCTCTGGCGTATCAGCCACTCCTCCCATTTTTGTATCATCAGCAAACTTGCTGAGGGTGCACTCTGTCCCTTCATCCAGGTCATTGATGAAGAAGTTGAACAAGACTGGATCCCCCAAGCACTCTCCCTGCAGCAGCCGTACTTTCCCAAGGGTTACCCTCTTCCCCCCCTCCCCTTCATCCTAGAGTCTCTGCAACTCTCTTCTCCAAGCATGCTCCAAGGGCAAGAGCAACCTCAGCCCATCTCCCACCACTTCCACTAGAGACAGGCCCTTCCCACAAAGAAACGTAACACACCACCGTGTTGGAAAAAACTTGTTAAAAGATTGAGATCAACTACTGTTTATTGAGAATATCACAACAGTTTTGCAAAACAACTCATAGGATAAATGAAACAGCTAATTCCAGTTAGGTACTTATATCCTACAGCTAGACTTCTCTCTTCTATCTTAATCTTTCAAACTTTGAAGTTCCTCAACCAGTTCAGGGCTCCAAATCATTATTTCAGTAGCTGCTACTTACAACCTAAAGACAGATGCATTCCTATGCCAGCTACTGCTCGCTCGCGCGCTCTCTCTCTCTATATATATATATGTATTTTTAACTGCAAAGCTGAGTGAGTTTTCTCAGAGGCATGATCTGCATATCAGTCAAGAAGTCCACAGGCTGCTGCCGTCTGCATAGGCACCTCCTAACAAGCCCGTCATCACCAAAACACGGCTCTACCTCTGCTAGTTTAAGCATCACTTTTCAAATTTGACAACCAACAGCAGCAACGGAAACTCAAGTCTTCAGCAGTCAGCTTTAATCATGATAAAGGCAAAGAGCAGTGAGAACCAGGCAGAGAATCCCTTCTCACAATTTTGCCAATTTTCATTCCTTTCTGAGGCTCACCCCGACACAGCATTCCCATCCCTCCCAAAGGCTTTGCCACCTCCCTCTAGTCTTTCAGCCTGCAGGCCGCTTGGGTCCCTATTTTTGTCTTTAAATTCCTTTCCCCAAAGAATTTTCCCCTAATAAAAATTCATGAGAAAGTTCAAGACAAGAATATTTGAAGTGTCAAATAAAAAGGAAAGAGCTGAATTCTGTCCAAAGGCAAATGCACAGAGCAGCAAGCTTTCAAAATCACTTACACTATAAATGCAGACAGACAGTTTAGCTGGCATGTGCCTGTGATGTTGCTACGGACAGCAACAAAAAGGGACTACCAGTATGTCTAAAAGGCAACATCCGTCCCTCAGCTCAGCAGAAGCAGCACTAAAATGACAGCAACTTTGACTTGTGCTAACTTCTAGCTTCACAGCTGCCCTTGAGCTCATGAAAATGTAAGGAAGAACTCCTCCCGGATGTGTGATCTCCAGAAACAAGCAAGAAATTCAAAGTTACATCTCCTTCTACCATGTTTCTTTCTATGCTAGTTTGAGCAGTGGAAGCAATTTTCAGATTGGTCATTACCTGGGTCCCACAGTTTTGGTAGTCATCAACCCGTAAGCAATTAATTCATCCTTTTCACCTGATAGCTTGTCCTTATACTTTCCCAGAAAGCCCACAAATGAAAGAAAAAAACAAGCTATATTCAAAGAGTCAACACTGAAATCATCAGCACGAAGCAGCAGGGGTCCCAAAGGAAAGCAGCTGGATGGTGAGACGTCAGGCCCTCAAGTCCAAGTTTCCAAGCAGGACTTTGGAACAAAAAAGGAAAAAAAAATTTTTTTTTTTTTTTAAGGACTTTGTATTCTTCAGAGCAGTATTTAAAGACTAACAGTGAAATTTCTTCACGATCATTTCTCTCCCTCATCACCTCCAGTGTCAAAGACCAACATGATTAAATGATTAATCGATTAAATGAGTAGCCAAAAACATCACTATAGAATGCAGGTAAACGGAAAGGAAGAAAAGGTCAAGAGTACTTTACCAAACACCTTTCATAATTCAGTGCTGTTTGTGGTTACCATGATTTTCCAATTTGTGAAGAACAGGGAAACGGAGATAACATTTCCCTTAATGCCCAGCTGGCAACCCATAGCATGATAATCAACCAGTAGATAAGACAAAAGCAAAGAAAATTGATGTTATATGTGGACATAGCACCTGATTCAACAGTTAAAACACTGAAAAGATTCCCACTCATGGGTGGGTTTTGAGAGCAGTTTTTTCCTTTTGTATTTTAACCATTTAACTGCAATATCAGACCTGTGGTCACTATGCTGTTCTCCCAGAAAACGGATAATCTGACCAGTATCCAGATGTCATTTCATTGTCCAATTTACCATTTCAAAACTAGCTTTTTCACCCTATTTTTCACTGGATTAAATTCCCTTTTGAGATATGGAATCAGTACTATTAACAGTAATAGTTCAGAACGCCGACTTGCTAGCAATAAAGCTTGGTCCCCTACTTGCGTTACACAGACAACACACACGGTCTACTCATTTTTATAACATTCAGGCTAGGCTTTCATGGAGAGATGTCAGTCTACGATGCTACACAAGTTCAGCTTCCCCCAGTTCCCTTGAAAACCCCTCCCTCTGTTTTTATTTTTCCCCTTTTGCCAGGGTTTCCTGGGCGCGTTGCACTTCTCGAGTATTGGAATGAATGGCCTAGTCGCTATCCAGTCACAGGCACCATTACTCTTGGCAAAGAAAACTTCATTAGAACTTGTCACGGGAATAAGGTGGCTGAACACATTGATTTGTCACAATAAGGCTTGGAAACGTCACTGGAGGGGCAATCTGTAACCCATTACGGTGACCAGGAAAGTGGTCGAGCTTCTTGCCATTTAGTTGTTTTTATATACTGAGTTTGATGATATAAAATGGGGTCAATAGCAGCTACTATTACAGAAAATAAACAAAATTAATTGGGTGCTCCTTGCAAGCAAAATTCCTCTGAAATGGCAATTAGGATATGGTATTCTCCATAAGTCTTTCTATTAAATAACATTGCTGTGTAAGACTAAGAGAACCAGAATTGGATGCAGATCAACTTACAAATAAATAATTTCTGTACAATTCTCAGCTGTCATGTCATAAGCATTCTATAATACTTAACATCTATTAATTGCTTTATGCATCTTATTTCAATCACCAGATTACTGTTACTATCAGCAGTATTGATAGTTAACTATTTCTAAAGTGTGCCAAAACAGAAAAATATTGTCATATTAATAATAAGAAAATATCAGAAGTGTGTTGGAGCTTCACTCGCACATTAAAGAACAACCATTTAAATAAATCATTAGCTCAATGAAGTAAATTAAGAATTGTAAAGGTCAATAGTATAAACATGGACACCTGCTCGAAAACAGTCTGTCCTCAATGGCTGTAAATGCCACCCTAAAAACTGCACTGTATACTTTAGAATAAACGCAGCTGAAGTTCAGTATACTAAATAGAATCGGGTACCTTGGATGACGCAAGCTGCCAGCTTCTGAAGCATGGACAAACATGACTTCTGGGGAATGGAAATTGCTAGGGGAACTTCATTTAATTGCATGGGTGTTTCTGCTGCTATAACTGTTACATAAATAGACAGGCAGATCCTTATACGGTGTAACTGCTGCACCCATTGACTTCACAGCCACCCGACAGCCTCAGGCTACAGCTTTGCTAGTATGTCATTCAGTTAGCAGCATTACATGTATTTTTACAGGATGTGAGTTATTTTTTAATCTTTAAAGGAGCAAGAACATATTAAGAATATATTGTGCTCTTAAAACATTTGGTTATTTGTAAATAACAACTCTTTTAATATCTATTTGTTGTAAAATATTATTGTAATACATATGTGACAAATCATGGAGACCGATCTTAACTTCTGCTTTGTGAAATGACTTATTCCATTACTGTCTTGAACCTCTACAGCATCTTTTGTGATGGAAAAAGTCCTGTCTGTATTCAAGCATAAGTTTCATTTATCTTTACACTTGCCTTATTCTATGCCAAGGAAAATTCTTTCTAAGATGATAATGGACTGAATGCCATTAACTTTCCTTTCTGCACACGTTAACAACAGGGGTTACCTGTTCTGGGAATAATACAGAAATGACGAAATACTTCTTTTTTTTTTAAGTTACTATTGTGCGCTTTTCCTGTCATCATTTAGCAGGTATTATTTTCATTTTGAACCGTATGTGAATCACCCCGCTTTCAGGAAATCTCATATTGGTTCCACACTGCTCATTAAATATAATGAGGCACCCCTTCATATACAAACAGCCAAATAGGCTCTGACTGCATCTGTCAAAAAGCATTGCAGATACGGGCTTAAAGAAAAAAGGCGACAGCTGACCTTACGTCTCAGCCTACGCCAGGACACACTAACAACACATCGCTTACCACCGTTAAAAACACCCTCCTCCCCATCTCTACTGTGCTTACACTGGTCGCGAAGCAAACAAAACAGGCCAGTTTTACAGCACAGACCAAAATGTTGCCTGTTATTCTGACATGCCAGAAAAACTCAAAACTCTTAAAAATTTTCCACGACAAAAATTGCGCTTGAAAACAAGTATGTAGGTTTTTTGTTTTGTTCTGCTTTTAATCAAAGTAGTTCCCATCGAGTTAGACACCAGATTGCTATTAGAAATATTATTAGAGACATACAAGAATTCTGGAGCAATTAAAGCTTTTTACAAGTCTGATCCTTACATGACATAAGCAAAACCGCAAGGGATATTCATAGACATGATGCCTCTGCTTCTCACTCTTAGCATCCCTATCGAGCAGACTCCTCTCCATGCCCTCATCCATATCGTAAGAAACTCCTGGAGCTTCCCAAGTGTTGAAAACAGTGAAAAGGAGAAAGAATGCATAAAAAACATACCTCAGATTCTAGGGCATCATAAATGAATCAAAGAGAGTGCCTTTTGGTGGGGCTGTAACCTCTATAAGGCCACAAAATTTGTAGCAGACAATTAACATAACTGCAATTTTGGAATAACACAAGCAGCTATGAAGAAGCTGTTCCATGTCTCAGTCCCGGAATATAAGGACAATTCCCAATAAAATAAATTTATTTCTTACGAGAAATAAGTTCTATTCATATCAGAAGTTGTCCTACCTTGGAAAAACAGCTTTCTAAATTTGCTGCAGGGCAGCCAGTGTGAGAATAAGGAAGAAAACTAACACATTTTATACCTATTTTCTGGATTGCTCAAACGCTATGGAATTCATTCCATTATGAGAATGCTGCACAAAAGCAATTTCACGATACCCTAAAGCAATAATACTGTATGTTAAAATCATACAGTTTAATAGATCTAGTGACTGCAGTGCCTGCCCCATTTCTGAATGGGTGCATAAAACACGTTTCTCTCCATGCCCTACGAGGTTCCGAGCTGTGCTTACAGTTCAAACTTCCTCAGTCCTGCTTCCCCAAACAACTTTTTTCAGCTCACTTGCCACATGTTCCTTGTTAGGTCAGAGTTCCTTCATCACCTCCTTTCTCCCAACAAACACCACAAAACCTCATTCAAAACATCCATTATTTATCTTGCTACTCTTCTCTGAACTCTGCACAATTCCTCTGTTCTTCTTGAACTCCTCTCGCAACCCCAAATAAGACTTCACTCCATCTTGCTCCAGGTGTCAGTGATGAATCACTGAAAAACACACATGTCTTAATACGTCTGTTGGATTTGTTTCTCTGGAAACCTGATCAGACAACATTGCCCAAACTTAAGTCATCTAAAATTTGTATTTTTGTTTCCAGGACTGCCGATTTTTTTTCCTATTCTTAGGCTTTTCCCCAGCAACATCCTTCTTGCTATTACATCTCCAAAGCTTTCTCATTTCATCTGTCTTTTTCAGACCACCAGCTCTATTCCCTCACCAAGAGCATGGCCACTGTCACGTCCTGGTGGATCTGGGAACTCTTCTGGTACAGATCCTTCAACTTATCCACAGCAAGAAAAAATAGCAGCAACTCCTTATACTGCCCTTTATATTAGCCCCTGACTTTGCAGTTGGAGGCTGATGTCACATGCATGAAGCACTGCAGCAAATACCGGGCTTGTATATGCCACGGAGCAGTGGAGAGAAACCCCACGACGCACGCCCAGGACCCTGTTCCCTGCTCCCCACCATCCAACGTGCAGCCATTCAAGCTTCTTCAAAGAACTTATAAATTCTATCAAATCACAATATTGGCATTTTAAACTCATCGTGTAAGTAGCAATTCAAGAAGCAGGAGAACAGAAAATGAGGCTCCTGCTAAATTATCACCAGACCCCATAGCTTCCAAACGTTCCAGGTCCTTGTTTTTCACTTTAAATAAAAGCAGGTTATTATGAGTTAATTTAATTCATGTCATGTTGCACATAGGCACATTAAACATCATTTCTACTCTCAATAATATCACTAATCCAGATTGTGCAGATATATCTCATTTTCCCAACCCATAAGCGTCCCAGGGTGGAAAATGAGGAATCGGGCCATTGATCTGCGATTTCACAAAACCCAGAAGCTTTCACAATGCTGGCGCAGACTGCATGGCCTTTGACCCTAGGCTATGCGTTTTGGCCACCTAAACTTTGTACGTGCAGTCGGTTGGGCACACCCAGATGAATCACACTCCTTCCACAGAGCTCCTCAGCACCTATGCTTCCATCTGCTGATTACACATAGGAGACCTGTTCACAGATATAGTAAAAAATTTGCCAATTATCCCATTCTGAAAAATAGGATCTCCTTTATTAAAAATCTGAGAGGCCCATTTCTTCTTGCAGTAGTCAAGAACATTTAACCGGGAGAAGATTTTAATACTTTTCTTTCCATTAACAGCAGGACATACTTGCATGTAATATAACGCTGCAGTTACATGCCTGCACCACTTCCTTCCTCCTTTCCCATTAGATCGGGGCTGTATTGACTCCTAGCAAAAATAACATGTTACACCAGACTGCAAGGTAGGAACGCGTTAAGTTGAGATTGCAGGTCCGCACGTCTCCAAAAACGCCGGGCGCTCTGAAGAGCCGGCGCACCCGTCGCAGGGCAGCCCGTGCTTTCCTGCGCAGGAGGCTGCCCGAGTGACAAATGAAGTGGGAGCCTGTGATGAAGACAAAATGCCCTCTGAGAACTAGGTTAAGGCAAAACTCCTCATTCACCAAGCTGGATTCGAAATTTGGTCTAAAGAGCTGAAATGTTAGTACATTAATCCACTTCACAACTCAGTCCAGCTACTCAGATCAAATTAATTAACAGGCATTAACTGAGTCCAAAGAGCTGAAATGTTAGCGTATTAATCCACTTCACAACTTGGTCCGTATTTTTACTCTTCAACACAAACGAATTAACAGACACTAACTGTCTGACACCGCAAGCCTAACTCGATTCTGTGATACAAATCAGAGGCGGCGGCGGCAGCAGAGCCTTGCGGAAAGCTGCTCATTACAACCTGGACGTGCTGGCGAGGGAACGGGTGGACTGGAGTTGGACTTGGACTCCATTTGACAAGACCTGAACTTTCCCTGTGCTACTTGCTATCACCACAGTGATCCAATTAAATTCAGAGGACAACGCTCATTAGTTTTAAACCTTTCACATAGCATTACTGAAGAAAAGAGTGTGCAGGTGACATTCTGATTTAGAGGTATCTACAATTCACATAAAGGAAGTCAACTTTCTTAAAAGTATGGATACCAAGACACTTTAAAAAAAAAAAAGAGAGAGAGTCAATCACTCAAGTGTTAGATTTTACTTCTAGATCCAACTGCTACAAAACTTGCTAGTTTTACAATATGCCAGTTATATATAACAATGTTGTGTTACTGTTGTACCTATTTTGGGGGAATCACAACTCAACTTTTTGGCAGAACATTTCCAAAGCAAAAGTGAAAGATGCAAGATGAAGAACCAGCCATAGGCTTGGACATCTCAGTGCATTCTCAGTTATCTCCTTAATCACATACTGGCAATTAGGTCTAACCCAGGAATTTCAAAGAGTGTACCTGTCAGGTTTCAGGAACAGATTAATTGCTACACTGGAACAGATCAATGATTCATGAGCTGTAACATCAAGCTGCTAGCAATATTCATTGCCACATACTTCAAGAAAAAGAGCCTAAAATGGCAGGAATTATATTTTACTAAAGTTTGAAGGTTTCTTCCAGATAATAACTGCTGAAACTAAAGCTGAGTACAGCTTTAACTGCAATACCTGAAAGTGATAGTGCAGTACTATCCACCATTCAAATTCACATTTGCATCTGAGCATTTTGCCTTAACAGCCTGCAGCCATAGTTATATAAAAATATTTATATTCCCTCCTTCATACCTATTGACTTTTAACTGAGCGTCTCCATGGGACAAATGCCAAGTAAACAGGTTTTATTCAAGTTTCCTAGCCAAGAAAAGCAAGATCCAGCTTCCTCCCCAGTCTGCACGCCGTCTGGTCAGCAACTCCGCGGCTACTCCTACTGCTTCTTCTGCAGCACTGCCCAGCGGCCACCTACTCTGGGTTTCCAGTCAGTGGAATGCAGCATCCAACAATATTAAAAAGAAATGAGAGCCTCAGAAGTGTCAGAGGTGTGTTGGAGCACTCCACAGCTCCTTACTGACTCCACGGGACCGGCTGGGGAGGGACAGACAGTCCCGGGGTCACAATATTCCCAGGGAACACGGAGGATGCAGGCTCAGTGCTGCTCTAACAGTTGCTTCCAGGGAGCTTCTAGTGGACCATGTTATTTTAGCAATTACACCCCACAGATCTAAAAACTCCGTTCAGCTCTCTTGATTACTAATCCAGTGCATTTTTGAAAAAAGTGATACATTCAAAAATCTGTGCTCTGACTGAAACAGAATTATCCACCTCCAACTTCCACTTGCAAGCATTTTTGTTCATATTTGTTCAGTTGTCAAATGAGTTTTACATTTATCTGCATGGATTGTCTTCTCCCAAAGTCGCTGAAGTCATTAACATCACACCTGTGATGTCTGCTGCCTTTACTGACACACGAATGTAAACAGGAGAATTCCAGAATTAAAAACCTGAGTTTTCACAGCTTGAGCTAAATCAGCAAAATCTCTCTGCTCCTCATAACTATCCATCACAGAGCTAGCCCCAGAAAAATCTCAGCTACACTGTACTTAAATGGTATTGTGAATTCTTAGGACAAATTCTTCAGTTCCTATAGCACACGCCACGTACAAATGCTCTGCTTCAAAATGTGACCAAAGACCCACTGCGTACCTCAGATTATGTGCAGCATGTTGCTTCTATAAAGTGCAGAGTGTCCGAGGGATAAAGGAAAATTAATAATTCTACTCTGTGTTATTCAACTTTCTTTGCATCATTCCCTTTGGTATCTGAATGTAGCATTATAACAAAACCAAACTATCAGTTTAGCACCTAAGGTTCTAGCTGCTAATGCTTGAGCATTTGACAGCATTTGAGTGCAGGACAGTATCTAAGTTTCTTTAACATAAAATAGCTTTATTTTGCTGAATTTGTCTAATAGAGAGGTTAATAATTTGCAGCATTCCCAATCTGATACATTTTTGGCCTTTTTTCAGTTTACAAACTGTCCACTAACAGACCTTGAAATCTGTGAACAAGTACATTACCCACCATTATACACGAGTTTCTCACATGAGTAATTTTTGATCTTCAGATTGCTCAGACAGTTGCTTGGAAACATTTGTCTGTATTAGTTACACAAGTCACGTGGGATTATGTTTCTTTCCAGATTGGATGGCTCCTGTGAGTAAGCAGAGCATGAAATGCAGATTTCATGATATAAAATTCAAAACTTGCTTTTGGCAAGGATTTGATTTATTACATTTACAGCACAAGATGAAAACAAAAAGGTTATCTCTGTGATCTGAATGACTTGACAGGGGAAATAATGCCTGTGCCACTTGGAAATCCAGTGACATAAATTGCAAAAACAAACAAAAAAACACCATAAAAAAGGAACCACATGGACCATAGGACAGAAAAGGTTGGACGTTTGGAAACAGCCTTGCTATGGGCTTAGGCACAAAATAGAACCTATGCAATAATTTTTATGTAGATAGTTAACAAAATAAATTATGGGCTCACCTTCCATTGATAGGGATTGCTATTCTCTCCTAGATTAAAGCACAGGTAGTCAACTCGGAAAAATTATGATAACTCAAGGAAATTGTTGCCTTTTTCAAAATTTTGAGCAAGCAAAGAGAAAAGTAGCTTTGTTCATGTTGGTCATAACAGCCAGGTCTCGTTCAAGTTAAAGCTTGAAGCAAGTATTTACTAGATCATATAGAAAATATAATAGAATCTTTTTTTTCTGATGAGAAATATTGCTGACGAGAAAACATAATAGAATCCTTTCTTGCTCGTTACGAGAAATATTGAAACCCACACCTTTTTGCTTCTTTTAACTTTGTAAAACGGCCACTTGTATTTTCCGAGAGTCTTTCTGCACTAGCAGCTATTACTTTTCGCCTGTATTGGAAGCAATGATTTATAAAAGCAAACTCGTTGCCTCAAAACTAAATATAGAGTTTTGCTCGCAGAGGCTGCTCCTTCCAGCTGGGGAGAGCCAAATATGGTGAAACTATGTTACTGAGCACATTCTCACAGGGTGTCCCGGGCTGCTCCTACCAGCTGGAAAGCCCAGAAAAGATACCCAAAGTCACGCAGACCCGATAAAACACCAACCGAAAGAGAAGAGACTGCTGAAACACAATGGAGACAAACTCAGAAAACTTTCTGTTAAAAAAAATATATATATTTTTTGTTTCATTAACTATTTAAGCCCAGACTACACAGGCTGATGGTTAGTAACGGCATTTGCAAAGAATAAAACGCGTATACGAGCCTGTGGGATGGTCACCTTGCACGGGGCGGCACGGGTACGGGGCTCTGACTCTGGGACACCCGCGATGGCCAGCAGAGATGTCTCTTCCCACTACTGCACTGACTACGTACGGTGCCGGAGGGCCTTTCCCGGTACCCTCCATCAAGCCAGCAGCAATAGCAGCACCGACGGACCCCAAACGACAGCGAAAGCGCCCAGCGCCAGGGCAAAGCATCCGTGCCGCACGCTGTAAAGCAGGCGGACTTTTGGGCGGGCTGTGGCTAACCCACGATTAAGACCAAACCCTCCTGCTAGCAGAAACCGCATCGAGGGGATGCGAGACATGTACGCGCAGCCCTTGCTTACTGCTGAACAGCGCGTCGCATAAATCCGAGGCGAGGCGCGCCGCGCCGCCAGGGGCCGTGAGCACTGCCGCGTCCTGTGAGCATCTCTCTCAACGCCCAGTAGATTGCCAAAGTGCTATTAACAAAATATTCAGACATTCAGTATGAATTTGATTAGAAAACAAAGGTTATAAATTTTGATTTTAGCAAAAGTGAAGTCTCCAATACACCCAAATTTCTCCACTGTATGCTTTGACTGTTCACAGAAAAACCTATACATCCCTTAAATATCAAACAAGGAGTTAGTTTTCACTTCTTTTTTTTTAAGCATTCATTTGAGTCAGAACATGTTCATCCATTTTCAATAGTCTATTGCTCCCTTCATAGCTGCATACAGAAACTTGGTTTAAGGAATATGAGCTTATAAATTGCCATCCTTTGCCTGTCTTTTAAATAAGACAGGAAAAAAAAAGAAAAAAAAAAGAACCAACATCCTGAGCTAAGATTAAAAGCTGCATTCGTATTAAAGAATGGTGTCTTGTTACCACTGAAACCGAAGCTGTAGATTATTCTCTGCTGATAAAGTACTACAGTGGCAAAGAACTTTCTTATAATGAACACTGCTGTAAGACAATTTATCTACAAGAAAGGAAACAAGTTTGCATAATCCATTTATGGTTGATTCAGCTTTAGAGGAATTTGCTATATAAATATATCTTACCCCGGGGAACTGTTTTGCCAAAATAACTAATGAAAGTGTTTGAGCAACTTAACATTGATAATTAATAGGATTTTTCAGTATCACAACGGACAATGACATCTTCCCATGTAAATTAACCGTCTCACCAGTGAAGAGGCAAAAACTTGGCAGACACCGAGAGCCAAATACATCAGAAAGTGAAAAATGAATTAACTTAGTGCTTGCAAAAATGCCAACCAAGTAAGTGACGTGTTTTAACTGATCATCAAAAGGTGTTTTATGGTAGTTTCTTCACAAACGTTCCATGGCTCAGTAATTATCACTTTAGAAATCTTAATTAATAGTTCATCAATTCTTCAACTGGTATTTCTCATATTCTGTTATCAAGCTGGAGGGTTTGACTAAACATAATAAAGTACCATTATGCTGTTACGCACTTTGCTAGCAATCACAAGTTATGCTTTAAGTTTAGGTGTCGATATTAAATCATCACGAAAGATTACCGCAAGTAACTCTTTCACAGTCTCATCAATAATGCCTTGCCAAGTACAATCCTGTAGAGACTTAAAATTTACAGTGAACCTAACATGCTTTTGTGGTCACATAATTATTTTTATTATGCTTTGTGGCAATGTTGGCTGCCAAAAAAGGTTGTCCTAAAATCCCAGTGTGACAAAAATCAATTTTCAGATGCAAATTAGGGTGCCATAGGTGACATTTTTCATACCCAATAAATTGCTTGTCTGTGGCTTTGAACTAATGGCCGCATAAACAAGAGAGATTGGTGCCAAGGTATTGCATTATAATCTTAGCGAAGTTTTACGAGACTCTTGCTACGTGCTGCAAAGAGAAACTAAAACTGAGGCAAGGGGGTGAACAGCTCGAGGAAGTCTGTAAGAATACATACAACTTTTCTTTTTTATCCTTCCTTCTTTTCTTTTAGCTTTTTCCGAGCTCTGATTTTCCACCCCTGCCCCCCCTTTTATAAGTATACATATATATATATATATTTTTTTTTTTTTTACTCAGTGCTCTTATTGACACCTTCAGTCTGCCACAATTTTTTCCTCGTTATTATTCTCCCCCCCTCCCCTTTTCTGCCCCTTGCCAGGCTTGTCTGAAGCACATCTTGAATAAACCTAAACTTCTTGAGCCTGTAAATTTGGACTGTAAATCCTGGAAGACATTTTCTCTCACAATACAAACAGAAATGTGATAAAACCAATATTTTTATGGTATGTTGACACTATTGTTTCCAACTATGTAGCTGAAACGAAAGATATGATTATGCGATAGCTTTTCAAACCTCTTCAAAAGAGTCGAAGTTAAGTTCAAATCTTAAGCTTCTGAAGCTTTAAATTTCAAATAAAGATTGATCTTTATGTTATTTCACCTTTTTGTCGTGTTAGAAAAATATGAACACCCCTAAAACGACTAAGAACTGAATAGTGCATCAGGCTAATCCATGCACGCCCAGCTGCAAGACTGGGATAACAACTTGAGGAACAAACTTAAAGGTACCTTTTAAGCTGCTCATCCTGGCATACTTGATAAATGACATTACTGCTGACGTTATTTAGTTGCATTTTGTATGGGTGCTGTTTGTTTTGGGGTAAAAGGGAGAAAAAGGCGTCTTCCTTCGCTGCACCCTAGGTTTCTCTAGCGCTCTTATTCTGAAAAAGCAAAACTTGCTGCTAACAGGACACTGCACATCGACTGGGCATGTCAGCACACCAGCGAGGCACAACGGGCTTCTCCTACTCTGCAGGCATAAGAAAACACATTCTGAAGCTTTTGTTTATGCCACTTGTCCAGTTGGCCAAATATCATTAGTGTCTTCCTCGGAGACGCCAGTGTATTCTCATTGCCACAGCAACGCCCGGCGCAGCGTGCATCAGGGATCAGGGCAGCGTGCCACCACGGCCTCCACCCTGTTCTTCTGGAAAGAGGAATTATAATGGAAAGTATGAAATGCACTCTTCCCTGCCTTTTAAGGTCACCGCAGACATTTCCTTCACAAGCCAGCTAATAAGCAGCTTCTCTCTCAAATAGCCTCCATCACCCCATTTCTTCACGATCTTACAACCTCTGCAAACATTTGGAAAGCAAATATTTAATTCCTGGAGTCCACGAGTGACTTGGGTGGCCAGATTCTCTAATCAGATTACTTAGTCCTTGCACTACGGCTGGAAACGGGGAAAGTGCCTAGCAGAAAGCTCCCAGACAACAGAGAACTACCATTTAGTAAATCTGCACTGCAGCTGACGCCCAGGGTGTCCTCATCCCCTGCAGGCATAGGAAGAACATGGGGACAGGTACACTAAGGAATGGCCTTGGTTCTTGTAGAGCTCAAATTTACCCTCTTTTACAGTTCTTCCATTTTGGAAGCAGCTTCAAGTTGTATGGGCCAAGAAACGACCCACAGGGCTAAGAGAATAGAAATCAACCCTAGGATTTTTCAGCTTTTTCTGGCACTGAACAATTTGACCAGATCATAATTCCCAGCAGCAGAAGATATCAAAAGATCACCTTGATCTGATTCACCAATTTACCTGCATTAAACACAGCAACAAAACAAAATTGAAATATAAAAGGAATGCATCCAGAATATGTAGGAAAAAAATTTCTAAGCTAGAGAAAATATTCATTGCCACTATAGTGGGAATAAAAGATTTATCAACAAGAGTTTAGTGAAAGTTCAGCTGAGAAACAGCCATAAAATCCTGACCTCTTCTGCTGTCCAAGGTTATTCGTTTATAATAGAAATCAATTTAAAAATAGGAGCTGTAAATCAACATCATTCTATGAACCCTACACTAAATGTAGGGCCCTAGGACTCAGTATAATTTCAGTGTAAATAATTATATTCCACATGTAAATATTAAAGGCCTAAACACACGGGGACGGATTAACTTGGACTAGTTGACAGGTTTATGTAACTGGTGATAGTCTCTGCACTGCTGCTGGTTACTAGAGGAACAGATCATTCCAGTTTCCCCGTAGCGAACATGAAATGTTCGCCTAACAAAGCCCTTTAATAATTGCAACAAGGCAGGTATTAAACCAATCCCTTGGCTTATCTATGTATTTGTAGCTAGAGTTCATTAACTTGTCAGCACTGATTGCTTTTGAATAGGAAAGTGAAATGAAAAAATGACGTGCAAATCAACATCAGCTGTTAAGTCATGTTCTTGTTTAGCACAATGTCAGATATGAAATAATGAGGATTAAAGAGAGAAGCTTTCTGATGCAAGAACATGCTTAATATGTCATTTTTATAAGAGCGTTGCTATAGTGAATTACTTTAGCTAATTGTCCCATGATAAAAGTTATGTCATGTTAAAAAGTTAAAGGAAAACCTCTAAAACCTATTGTTATTTTCAGGTATGATTTAAAATGACATTAAGCTTAATAACAAATGGAAAAAGCCACTTAAGAGTATATAATTCATGCTCATGAGTTGGTACAAAAGCTACATAGCACATCTATCTATATATTTAGAGAGAGACTTCGGCTAAAAGGACTTCCATATCAGTCAGCATCACACCCCAACAGGTGCATTTTTGGAAAATACATTTCACATGCATAAAAACACACTGTGGTCAGACGGGACTATAAGCGAGTCTTCACCGACATCCACAACGGTAATAACCGGGCATCAAATGCTGGGTGAAAATTATTGAGGACGAGCCTAACGAAAAGGCAGGTAAAGAACTGCTTGTATACGCTGATATATGTTGAATTGCTTGTTGCCCTTCTAGGAGCAAGCTGCCCAGTCGGCCGGGAGCTCCGCCGGCACGCCGCAGGCCAGATTCACGCGGCTCGGCGTAGAGTTAAATTGACAACCGAGCAGAACAGCCTTCGTTTCGACATTGGTAGGTCCCTGCCTGCAGCAGGTACAAGATGCCTCTTACCTTGCTATCCAAGCACCCTACCTTTACTGTGTGTACACATTTTCAATTAATAAATTCAGCCTAACACACTGAGCACCAATGAAAAGATGCAATCATTTCTACCAGTGACAAGGAATCGGGAAAGCATTTTTCTGTCCCACCAGGAGCTACAGAATTTACAGTCCCTCAAATAAATCAGCGACTTCTCCGATTAGCAAACAAACATCAAGGAACTCCTTCCCATTCGCTCTACTTGCATGTTTCCCATTGTTTTTTTCTCTAATTGAATTAAACGTGACATGCTAAATCAGGAAGCGTTTCCATTTGGGATGCATGTGATTGAACTCTTCTGACAGATGTTAATTTCATTAGAATCATAGATCTGGACAGAATATGCCTTATAGTATTTATATATTTCAGATATTATTTTTAAGTAATTATAGTCAACACATTGAATCTGAGATTGCAAACAACCAAAGTGCAAAACTCTTGTGAGATCCTTTAAAAATGTGCTTAATCAAAAGGCATTAATTTTGCAGGAATTCAGCTGAAGGCATGAAAGCAACGTAAAATAACAGAAGAAATTCAGTTTTCTGCATTATAGGCACAAAATATAACTGGCATACTTGACTGCCTACTACCATTATGCATAATTAATATTTTATATATATATATATATATATCAACAGGATGCTAACGATATCCAGTAGGAAGGACTATACCATATGATATTCTTACTAATACATTCAGTTTTCTTGGCAATTGAACAACATGGAAGCATTAACAATTAACACCAAGGTCACCTCAAATAAATTTTGATTTGGGCACTCCTCATAGCAGATTTATGAGCAGATTCAAAGCTCATTAAAGTCAGTGGAATGACTCCTATTGACTTAATGGAGTTTGCATTTGGTGCACTGCTTTCTGTAGTCTCCTATGACAGATTAATTACACAGATTTGCTAATAATCACGCTCAAAATCAACTCTGTAACCACAATCCTTACTTCAGATAAGCACGTAACTTAATGATGATTTTGAGTGTTATGTAGAGCCGAATCCACAGAGAGCTGGGCAACCAACCAAGAAAATGCAAGTTGCCTGCAAATGAAGAGAGCGTGGGAGCTCGCCTGCCCTGCCCCAGGCCTCGTGCCCCGCACAGCTACACAGCTTTAAGGAGATGCCACGTGAACTATCCACACTGTTATTTTGACATAGACAGGAGAAAGCAGGTTCTCAGGGTCACAGACTCCCTTTTCACTAATTCACATGGTCATAGGATAACCACAAAAGCCAGGAAATAGGTAGGGCTTTGCATTATGTTAAATTTATTGCACAGAGGAGCTGCCATTTCTTCCTTGACCTCCTACTGGAACCATCCACCTTTGCTGAAAACCAAAAGGACAGAGGCAAACTAGATAAAAATCACTCACTGCCAAATTGCAGGCACTATTTAAAAAGCAGCAGATAGAACAAGCAATCATATCAATTTTAAGATTTTGATTTTTATCAGGTAGCAAGAACAAGTCTTTGTTGAAAAGTTAGGCTATCTATTGTTCCTCTTTTTCGTAAAAAGCCATACATATGCTCTTAATATGATGTTTCTGATTTCTTAGCAATCCTACCAAAAGACAGAACTATAACGTATGAATTGAAAAGAACACATTTTAAAATCTCTTTTGCAAAATAACCCACACTAGCATATTAGCACTGTTTCTATGGCCATAGTTGGAAAATAAATACATGTGAACAGTTCCAATAAACCTCTCAGTATGGAGGTTCAGTTGTGGGATGTAATTGATGGCAGTAAATGAATAAGTCTATAATTGATAAAATGTCTGTTGACTGAGCCAGCACCAAAACAAATAAAGAAATCCCCATTTCCTAAATCAGGAATTCAATCTAAGTGTCTTTAATTCTAGCAGGCAGTTCTGCTGCAAAGGGCTGGCAGGATAAACGTGTGCTAAATCAAATACAAGAATACTTATGACAGTCATCTTAATCTGAAGCATGCGTTCATAGCGAGTAGCAGCAACAGCAGTAAGAACAGAATATCCAGTCTGAAATTTCTTTTTGCCAGATGCTACGATGAGGGAACACAAGCACTGAGTATACTTTGCCCTGACTGGGCTTTTCCCTACCCAAATTGTCTTTCTGCAGTCATGAATTTCCTACCAAACAGGAGCAGCTGACTCCTTACTTCATCATGTTAGGGGAGAAAAAGAAAAAAAAAAAAAAGGAAAAAAAGTCACAGGTATGAAAACATTCCTTCTGTGCAGACAGAACAAAGTGTAAAGTGTAATATTTGTCATCCCAATTAGCAATTTTGAATTTACTGGAAGTTTTGTTAGGGAGTTCAACGACAGCCAAAGCAAATTGATGTGTCTCATGAGAGCATTCAAGTGCCCTACTTCATAGGGGATGACATGCTACTTCATCACCACGCTGCTGTGTTTGAAGGAAACCTCCTGCACTTCAAAACAGCCTTTTAAAGTATTCATAGTGCAATCAAAAACAGGTATTAGGATCGCTTTTTTGAGTATCATGACTATACCAGGTAATAGTAATGTGCGCTACTGTAAGTGCACGCACTGAGCATTCAGCATCTCCTAGGATAGCCCAGTACTTCACAGAATCATACCCTTGAAATCCCTATATAAAAAATTCTAGTTCAACAGAGAATGAAAAACTGGTTCAGGTTCCCAAAGATTTAAAGAACTTGTACTATCACCTTCTGGTGATTTGAGGACAGATCTTTATACAGCACAAGTCATATTCTTTTAAAAAAGCCAAAGAACAAAAAAGTTCATCCACCATGTTAACAAGGAATATCAAATGGGACCTAGAAAAAAAATTTTTTTTTTTTATTCTTCTTTTAATGGCTTAGAGATTGCCATCAGCAAGTCCTGCAAAATGTCCAAGTCCTCATTTGAAGGATATATTTTGCATGCCAGCCCTAGCAACTCAAACAAAACATTGGGCAATTACCAGGAGGATACAAAAATGCCTAACATGGTGTTGTTTCTTATTAGCAAAGTCCTTAAAGCTCCAGAAAATCTTGTCATTTATACAGAGTTATGAATAACTTCAAGACAGAGTCCCCGTTCCTCCCCCTCCAAGAAAAAAAAAAAATTGACTCCCACTTTTCATCTGTGAGTACACAGGTCACATCACAATCTGTTTGATGGAGAACATTTAAAAAAACAGTTCATTGATATAGCCTTGACATTAATTGTAGAACTGGGTACTTGGTCACATAAAATATTCAGTAGTTCTCCAGTGTGATTAGTACCATTATTCAAAACGCATGTCTCCATAAAGTTAAAAACATTTAGCCCGTTTCTGATTGGTGATGCAAAGCAGGACCCTCTTAAGCAGCAGAAGCCACAGTATCATGCTGAGATTTTATAATATAGTCCACAAGAAGGCCAATACACTGAGCTACATACAGCTCATTTTAAAAGGATTACAGTCCATCCCTTATCTTAAAAAACTGCATATACTATATCCGTAATTCATTTCTCTCAAAACCACAAGGTAATTCTAGAGATAGAAAATAAATGAAAGACAAAATGATTTCAGGATAATTTCTGCTGAGCTCTAACACATGCCAAACGGTTCAACAAATATTGAACACCATCAACCACAAGGGTGTTTGCTGACTTGCAGGTAAATTAAAGTGTATCTCTGTTCACGGTAGTTTGAACACTTGCTGACTAAATGACTTTGCGTTGCTAAAACTTGAATCAAACCATTTACCAGAACAGTTACTACAAGTATTTTAACAAATCTATTCCCATCACTCATCGGTGAACTTCCTGTTCACAGCGATGCAGCAAACTCTACAGTCACAGTGAGCTTCGGTAAAGATATTACAGTTCCTCCTTTCCTAACAGGATGCCTGTTTGCCACCTACGCTCAGAAAGAATCCTCCTTTTCTGTAATAACAAATGTTATTGAGGAATTTTAGTGGTACCAAAATTATTAGCAGTAACTAATTGTTGATAACAACAGGACCACCAGTCACTTCAAATCCATCTGCTGCTCTTGCCCTCCGTTCCTGGGTAATCACTACCCACAATGTGCTCTCACTAGGAGGAAGGCAGGTACATATCTATATCTACATACATATAAATATATATATATACACACACACACACACACAGAACTAGTAAAACTACCTTTTGCAAGACAGATCAGCTGCTTAATTCAAAGGTTATTCACTTTGATTTCATGGTGAAATACAAAGTAAGGACCTGGACAGTTAATAACTCCAAGATGACTGCACACATTAGCAGAGTTGTTTATTATACAGAGATATCACATTATATTAAGCTTCAACTCTGTCATTCTTCTGTTCAATACGCCCTCAACTTGCCAAGTTATTCTAGCAACTTAATGAAACTAGCTATAAAACAAGATACAAAGGAGTATTTTCAGAATTACGATGATCAACAAATAAGGAATTTCAGGTCCAGAAGGAGCCATCTGTCCTTTCAGTGGCAGAATCAATTCTTAGAGGAGGACAAATGTAGATTTTTATCCTGTGATGCTCCATTAAATGCCTAAGAGGTGTGCTGAGATAGGTGTCACCATAATAATCATAATAAATGTCCCTTCAGGTTTGTGAAAACCAGCATGGAACTACTGGGGCAATCATTAGGGATGGTTACTGATGTGTCTGATAGAGAGCAATGACTAAACTCATACTCAAGAAATCATCTTTTGATGTGAATAATTCTTCCTCTTACAGCCCCCTCTGAAATCCACCTCATTCCTGTAATCCCAAATGGGGATTATGGACAAAATAAAAATGGACATTTCCTTGCCCTCTGTTCCCGTGTAATCACGCATGTAATCACATTCCCGTGTAATCGCTATCCCCAAGGAAATGGACAATTCTTCTCACAGAAATCACCAGGTCCTTTCCCCAACTCCCTTATCCAAAAATGACCGTGTTTCTAGCCTGATGGGATTAAAGTATTATGAAATAATATTAACACCACAGACATCTATACAAATACTTTTTACAGGTGTATGTATACGGACATGCACACACATATTCTTTCTCTGTGCGCTTAATGGATACACTTTAAGGATCTTACGGGATGAAAGCTGCTTTATAAATGTAAGATATTACATATCCTAAGAGACATCTACTTATCCTTTATGATCTTGCTTAATGTTCTACTAAATCATGTTTAGCCTGTTGCCTTCCCTCTTATATCCTCATTTACTACAATGAATTTTAAATTTAAACCTTTTCCAAATCGTTCCCTCAAATGTTCCCCACATCTCTGGAGCAGATTTCCCCACAAACCTGTGAAGAATCTCTGCAGAGAAGCACATAACATTGGTATAGTTTCTCCATGTCAGAGTACTTCAGGTTGGACTCAGAATAATAACAACTTGAGCAAAATTATGTCAGTGCAGGATGCATTTGTCATTCTTCCACAAAATGTGAGTGGGTTTTCTTTGTTTATTTTTTTTAATAAAGGATAGTTAGCATCCTAGATCATAAAAAAGCTAATTCAATTCAAAAGGTCTTCACATTGCCCATCTACCATTCACACACTCATAAAAATGTTACAGGGGCAAGAGGTAGATAGGTATTTTCTTGGCACGCCGGGGTGAATTTTAATTCAGCCAGGAGACCTGAGCAATCTTTGAACAATCTCTCTCTCTGAGAGATATGGGAGCTTTGCCATTAAGTCTTATGGATGAAGGATAAGGCCTAAGTGTATTTTCAAAGAAAACAGAATAAAATTGGTTGCATTCCAGGAGCGTATTTGGTTCTGAGCTTCCGTAAAAGCCTTCAATTCACGCCAGAAGCCCAGCAAGCAACAGCGAAAAGGGCCTGTGGATGGCATCTATTACGGCAGGGACAGCAGACAACTGAGCACACTTCAAGGGCTGGGAGGAATTACGATTTTAGACCTTTTTTCCCCCCTTAATGAGACGTGTTCATTTAGAAAATTTTGGCCTGTCATTTTTCGTTAGCCTGTTGATAATCTGGAATAATTAAGAAGGTTTTATTTTGTTAAAAACTCATTTCCTTTCACCCTTGAATCACTGCTAAACACGTTCCGTACTTGTCTTAGCTCCGCTCACTACTGAAAAGCAGAGTCCCGTTTCCAGGATAAATACCTCCGTCGCGCACGTAAAACGCGAATGCAGATTACTGAGAGGGGGGAGCGCAGACCATTCACAGAAGCCAACGCCTCCTTGTTTCGCAGTCAATTATTCACGCTTCCAGTCTATAAGACCATTTTTCTCTCCGTGAGCAACCGAGCGCCTCTCTCATTGCCATGCTGCAGCCGTGCGCCGAGGGAAGGGGAGTAGAGCCAGCCCGCGCGTTTGATCCGAGCCTTCCCGCAGGCCGCGAACGAGCTTGCCCGGCGCGCTCGGGCTGAACAAGAAGCGCTAAGTTAATGAAAACCACGAGCGGCTCACGTCCTGTACGGTATTTGCTCTGCTATTCAGCCCGACGTGCGGCTGTTGCTAAGGCAACTGCTGCATCCCTTGGCACCATGATAACGGGCGGATAAACGGCTCTTTGTCGGAGCGACGCCAGGGCCTCCGCGCGCGAAACCCCCGCTTCTCCGGCGGGGGCCATTTGCAGCGGGAAGCCGGAAAAAGGAGTTGGGCCCAGGCCGGCGGGAAGGCACGAGGCTCGCGGCGGCCCCCGAAGAGTCCTCCCGCCGGCGGGGAGCCTCGGCCCTGCCTCGACGCGGCACCGCGGGACCAGGCGCCTGCGTGGAGCGGCTGAGCCCGCGTCCGCCGGGGTCCGGTTTCTTCAGCAGGTCCCGGAGCAGGCGGAAGGATAAAGAGGAAAAGGAGCCGACCGGGGTTTCTGGGGAAAAGAGCCGATTTCAGCGGCTCAGGAGGCGCCTTATCTAAAAGGAGCTCTTTGTCGCTTCCCCACCGCTCGGGGGCTGCCCGGAGCGTTTTTATAAAAATATAGCCAGAAAAGAGGCAGCTAAACGAAGCGACAGAATGACCCATTGAGGAGAACAAGCTCTTGCTTTCACCGACTTTAATTAAGATGTGGTCTGTGAAAGGCGCAACGTAGCATTGCAGGGGGGAGAAAAAAAATAAAAAAAATTACTTGCGTACTTGCATCCCTCCACTGATGATTAAAACCAGGGAAAGTCATTTAGCAAAATATCATCAGCACGCAGGTATCAAATTCTGAAATGACTTCGGCTTTTTATAATGCATGAAGTCCAAGCCAATAGGTGTCACGAAGAACACAAGTAAGAAGTATCAAGTACACTGTTTCATGGATTATAGGGAAACGCTACTCTAAGTTTTGTGACAAACTGAGTGCAAGAGTGCAAAAATGAATTTTTGTTTGCACTTTAAGAAAATCCATGTTTATATGCTTAAAGGACACCCTCATGTTTAAAAGGAAAATATCTCTACAGCTTTTCTGAAAGAAATGGTATCGTACATGCTGTTTTGATCAGTACAATAACTCGTCATAACTGCATTACATATATCGACGTACCCCTGTGACTTACTCTATTTTATGCCTTAAAATTAAATGCAAAACATGGTCTTTTATTTATGCAGTGCATTCCTTTTTGCAGCATCTGGTGTATGCGAAACGTAATAACATGAAACTCTTCTAGCCTGTTTGCCAATTTCTCATCTAAGAGTCCATCTTCATACTCCTGTATACTCATTTTCAATCCATTTGGAACTCTATTCCAAACTGATACATTGAAAAATGCTAATTTACATTAATGGGAGTGATTGTTTGCTATATCAGAGAGGCTGATTTTTTATCTTATTTTCCAAATAAATTATTGAACTGCCAGATATCTAAACTTAACTATTCACTTCCTTGCATGAATATTTTTTCTGCAAGAGAACCCTGATTCATTACAAGATTATTGATCCTTTATCATCTATTCTAAAGCAGAAAGCTATGCATGTAGGATTTAAGGCTCTAGGCAGTTTTTATCTTATATCAATAACATTTGCAACCTCTATACTGCAGGGATAAAGCAGAGAGAGTAAGACACAAACAAGAAATATAACATTTAAATCCAAGGAGCTTAGTTTTATTATTTCTGTTTGATGCTTTAGGAAACAGAGGCACAGATTGGAAATGATGTGCACAAGTGTACCCAGCAAGGCAGCGACTTAGCAGAAAAGGGAATTTGGGTCTGCTAAGCGTCTAGGGAAGGTCCGGGCCAGACCGCCTCTCCTGTCCCCAAAGCAACGAGCATACCATGTCACTGGGCTTGAAAAACAGTATTTTGACAAGGGGAAGCCACACGCCGCGTATCAGACCAGCCCCTTGCGGTCAAACAGACTGGCCAGAGTAGCAGGACTGCAGCAACTTCATTTCCTTCAGTCCGAGCTATTGCGGGAAACGATTTTAACCTTTCTGCATCTACAACACGCTGTCTCAGGGTGCACTCCTCCCTCTTATCTCCTCTTTTCCTCCTCCTTTGCCTTTTCCATCTAGTGCCTGAAAAGTGTCCTGAGGGTTTGACAGTTCCTATTTAATCATTTCATCCTTCTGTATGGAAGACTGCTGAGCACCACACAGCGAGGTCACCGCCAGCCGGGCATTTCTGAATATCTGCTTGCCCTCTTATCTGCCTTGGTGCCAGACTCCCGCTATCTCGCCTTTTTTTCCCCCCTCCTCCCTGCAGTGTCTGTGATGTTGCAGCAAATAAGGTTCTAAATAACTCCCTTTGCTGGGGAGAAAAAGGGCTGAATTTGCCAATACGCAAAAAGCCTGTCTGCAGAGAAAGATTGTTTCCCAATTTTTTCTTTTAGTTCCCCATGTACTGACAGTATAGTTATTAAAACCACCATTAGATTACAGAAGGGGAGAAGGACCAACAATAATTTTATTTAGTCTTGGAGGACACAGCTTCAATTCCCAGCTCACTTGCTGCATTTTGCAACTCGCAAATTGTTACGAGTCTCTACAAAAGATTGGTTATACTTTCTCCCACAGTGTCAGACTCCTACAACACTCAGACATGACAGAATTTCCAAATTTTGGTTGTCCTACTATTCCTGTAAAACTAAGCAGGGACCAGGGACTACATGAGAAAAAATTTTAAACAATTCCGTCCCTTGGTTAACTATACTACACCAAGATTTTCTTTCAAATTTTCTTGCCTTTAAAGGACTCAGCAGAGGTGCGACACTCTCCCTAGCTCACTTCTGCAGTGCGACCTCTAAAGTAACATCGTCATTGCCACTCATCGGCTCAGAGTTTGCCCCCTACTAGAACTAGGATTTTTGCAAGCAATTTATTTTTCCACTCAGTACCTGAGCCCTAACAATTCTATAAGCTGTTCTGAATGAGCCCAAAGTTGAAATGTTGGGAATCAAAATGTCATTTATTAGCATCACCAAGCACTCAAATCCACACGTGTGGAAGGGCACTGAGCAAGCACGGGGCGAAGCAGAGCCCGAGCGGGGGCCGCGCGGGCCTCGGCAGCGCTGCCCCGCGGTGAACGCAGCGGAGCTCCCTTTCCTCCTCCGAGTTAAGCAGCGTTCGGGTGGCCAGATGGTTGACGTGTGCGCGGGCACACACATAACCATAACGAAGATGGCACAATGATCTTACACGTCTCACTGGCCCACGGCAACTATTCTGTGCACTTACACTTCATGGGCTTCTCACACAGCAACCGGTACCGTTTTGTGGCTGCTCCCTCTGCTCTCCTTCTGGTCTATTGGTTCAGACAGATTCCAACAGGCCTAGCCAAAACCAAGGGAAAGGGGAACTAATAGCAGGGTGCAGAAAGGAATCTAACTGCAGACTGAAGCGTATACAGACTAATGCTCTCAGCACCTACAGATAGCATAGGCACTGCAGGCACTCATGGTTTTAACAGTGGTTTGCAGAAACATCCAGACATAGAAAAGGCAGCAGTGCGATACCTGCTCTTCTGTCACCAGCACTTAGACACAGTTCTGCAGCCAGAGGGCAATGGACATGTTGGCTGACGATGCTGAAGAACCACATTCACACATTACAGTCGAGGCAACCCTACGATGGCAAGCTGTAGGCTCTGCAGAGCCCACATGTCTCTGGCAGAAGAGTGAGAAAGCATGTCTTCTGCACTCAAGCAGCAGAGTTAAATAAAAAGGTGGTATTCTAGCAGCCACGGACTATATTATGGCCATGAAGGCAATTCAAGTTAATCACATAGGTCTGATCAGTGAGGCCAACTGGAATCTTCCTGCATCTTCAGCGGTAAAGAATCACGTCCCTCAATCACTAGAGTACCAAAAACATTCTGCACACTCCAGATTTCACTTCTAAATATTTCCAGTATCTATGTAAAATATGGTTGGGTGCAGTCACCCTTCAAAGTTTTAGGAATTATGCTATCTCTTCCTAGGCTCAGAGCTGAGGTTATCCAGGCTGTCAGTCAGCGTTAGAGACCGCTGTTGTCAGTCATTTCCAAACATGCTGGGAAACCACAATTAGAAACATTAACAATGGGATTTCACAGATGGAGGTTACGCACTTTCAGAAAAGAAATGGCATTTACTAGCAATAGGGAAATATTTAAGAACTACTTATCCCCTAATTAAACAAGGTACCGTACTCTAAGCCCTGAATGCTAAGCAGCGCTCCAGCGTGTGCTCATCTTCACCCTACAGAATTACGTTGAAATACTAAGGCTCCATCTGAGCATTTCTCAGCCAAGATGCCTTGCATAAACAGATGGAGCAGTTTTGCTGTTTCCATGCTGACACATTCAGACTGTAAAAGGAAGGATTAAGTTCAAATTTATCATAAAATCACTTCAGATAGGACACTGTAATCTTTCTATCCTTCTCAAGTATGACAAAGAAAGACAGGACTGTCTGTGTTATGTTTAAAATACACAAACAATAGCTGAAACGGGTGGTGAAACCCCTTTAACAGCTACAGAGCACTGACAGCAGCCCAAGTGGGGGAGCCAGCCTCAAGGACCTTCAATGTTCCCCTGAAGGAGGGGGATGATCCTCATTACACTGATTTCCCAGCACACAGCAATGCATCAACTAACTCCCAGTGGCATCGCAGACACCAAAGATCACCGTATTAAAAGGGCAAACTTCTAGTTACGAGCTGAATATCAAAATCCATAAAGAAGTGAGGAGTACACGTAGGGAAGATTTTATGAGGCTGCTCTGCAGACCCACCTATTGAGGGAAGACTGGCACGTGGCAGAGTAGACCAGAGTTAGACTGCTTTTCTAACTCTGTTGTAACAAAGTGGTTGGAAATGAATGCAGGAGTGGGGCCAAATTAGATTCGGCTTTTGAAGGGAGTCTGGTGATAACTTTCAACACTAGGCATTAATTAATATTGCTGGAACATTTTGAGGAGAAGCTACCCAGAACCTGAACATGAGGTATAGAGAAAAGCTCACTGATAAAGCTATGTAGCCAGTGCAAAGATATATCTGTTAATTCCTACTCAGAAGGTTAAGATCTCCCCCAAATTGTAACTTTTATACAAAATTGCCCCTTGAAGACAATGGAAGGGCTGCTTCTCTAAGAAAACGAGGATCAAATTGTCATGGAGAAACCAACACCATGAAGTTTAACTCCACATCTGCTGTCAGTGATGTCTCAAACTCCTCCATGGTTTCAGCAGTTCCTGACTGGGGAACATGAATTCCATTTTCAAAGTGTTTAAGCTTTCAAAACCTGGAGTGAAAACAAAATCGTCTGAACATTCTTGTGAACGCACCCAAAGGAACATGTCTTGCTAGCCGGAGCCATGGGAGAGCCAAGCGCCCTGCTTCTCCAAGCATAGTCTTCCTACTCTGCATTTGGCAGCGTGTGGTCCTGAATCCACATCTCCACAGTGTAAGAGACTCTCTCAAGTATGACTTTGTTAAAATTGAACTTTGTGAAGAAATGGCATATTTAAATAAAATTAAATTCCATCTAAGTGTTCTGATCAGCTCTCTGCACAGTTACACATTCTGATACTTTTTCCCTGCTGGCAATCTATATTCACATCTTGTGCTGCTTAAAGTGCAGATCAAAACCTCTCCTCCACCACGGACTTTGAGAAGTTTGTTCAACCCTTCCCCTAAAGCTAGAATTTTTTAATGGATGACTTAAGTTACACTAAGCTACTGTTGAAAATATAATGACAGGGCTGCCAGCTGAAAGTCTAAATACCAAAATAAGACAATAGATCAGTCATTCTCATTATGGCTTCTTTGTACTTCCTTGAAATTATAGGTCTGTAAAGGTACCAGGCTTAATTGTCTAGTAAGTCACTGTCTTGCCTGCCTCCTTCCTAAATGCCATAGCACAGAAATGAAGGCTATCTCAGATTTTCTTTTGTTACTCTCATGGGTGTGAAGTAAACATTTCAATCAATTTGTGAAGCACTTTTTCCCATACTACAAGGTTAGCATTACACTGTAATTCTGAAGCTGAAAAGAAAGGACATAGCATTCGGAGGGCAGAGAAGAACAGAAAATCACTACTGCAGAGAAACAGACAGACCAACCGACTGCAAATATGGGTCACTATTTGCCTGCAGATGTTTGTGCAGCTTAATAACTAATGGCACCATATAAGCACATCTATATAAAAATTTACATTCCACAGCCTCGACTGCATTCCCACATTCCTCCTAGACTTAGACCAAACATGAAGGTTTTGGAAATCCTAAATTACATATTTAGAGTAAGACTACAATTTTCAGTAATGGCCAAAGAATGATCTTCTGGAATAATGTACACCAGTAGAATCAGCTGATTTTGGTTCTCAGGCGCTTTCATTTTAATCAATTCTTTGTGAATATTCAGCATTTACACCTGAAGCCATATTATATCTTTTAATGCCTGGATTTTGTTCTCTGCCAAGAAGCTAAAACTGTTTACAGTCCTAGATGGCACTTAAATACATAGCAGCAGCATCTCCTTGGCACTTTCTTCTAGTCTTTTCTATTTATCTTACCTTTAATGCACCATGTTTTTCATTTGCTCCAACAATCAAAATTTCGGCCATATCCTCAGCATGCTCAGTCCGCGCATGGACAAACAAGGCTCTGCCAGCTTCTGATACATTCTTTAGCACAACTAAAGATCCATCGCTTTCCACCTTGAAGTCTGGGTTAGAAACTTCGAAGTTCAATTTGTTATTTCCCTGGCAGTCATCAAACACCACTGGAAAAAATAGAAGAAACAAGTTTAAGTATCTGCTTTGGAACATAAACTTCAAAGATTTTTAAGTTAGTGGCTTGTCTATAGATGTCAGGAAGAAATGGATCCAATCTAAGGGGAAAATTTTCAAAGAAACTTTATATTTGTGTGACTATAATTTCATAGACAATCTTACGAATACATAGTTTCAGAAGGATGAAGAGATTTTGACCATGCTAATTGGTGAGGTAAGAGATAAATTAAACACTCTGGACATGATTTTGTGACCACTCAAATCAAAAGCACTAAATGCACATTTAGTTCTTCAAATTGGGCAATAGCAACAGAGGCCTTGTCATTCCCCTCCATCATAAAAAAGGATTTCAAAAGCCTTTTCAGCTGGCAAAGTAGGTTTCAGATATCTAGTACATTATCCTTGGAACTGGTTGTTTACAGAATATTCTATTTCATATTCTATGGCAAGAATGTTATACAACAAAAATCAAACTATAATATTTTCTTATTAAATATTTGAATTCTGATATAATGCATTACCTGCACTATCAGTATAGCGAAGGATTTTAAGAACTCTTTATTAAAGAATAACAATAAGGTTAATAACCCTGTTTCACTTTACATGGAAGATTTTAAATATTCACTAAGGCTAGCATAAGAAGAAACATGTCTCTATAGCACAAAGGTTTGAGACTTTGCACAAAATACTAGAACAAGTATTAATGGTGTAGCCACTAGCCAATAATGCTAATCTGTCCCTAAAATATTTACCCATGTGTAAAATCCTTGCTAAGTGGCCCAACATCCACAGCACAGCCAGAACCAAACCTGTCCGGATAGATGTGACACGTGGGACTGCAGCACTCCTCTGCAAGGTGAAAAACGGAAAGACTTTCCCCTTCAGAGTGGGAGGAAACCACACTCACCCTTCCCATCTGTGCAAGTGCCGTGATCCCCAGGGTCTGGGAGGACAGAGGGGAGCAGTACAGCCACCGCACTCGTGGTGGGAATCCAGTTCCTTTTTCCTAGCTCTACCATACCATCACAACTTTCCCCCAGCTGATCTTCTGAAGAGGTTACAGCTGACCAAAAAACTCATATTTCAATAAACATATTGGTTTTTGAGGAGAATGTAACATCACCAAATATATTTGTTATTGGGGAATCAATGGAACACAAATAATTATTTTTGCAATGGTGGGGTTTTTCTGTCATCTTCCTCCCAACTTTTTTTTTTTTTTTTTTTTTTTAAGTAAAATACATTAAAAAAGTAACAGCACTGTGATTGTAATTAGAACATATTACTTCATTAAAAAAATTTACAGTACAGCTAACAAGCTACAGCTAGGATTCATTTTTCATCTGTATTTAACTCAACAGAAAAACGCATGCTAGTTTTTCTTTGATCCTTTGGCAAATTTAGGATTAGGCAGGACACAAGCTTCCTCATGCACTCAGCTCATGTTAGTCCTCTTAGCCATTATAGATTTATGTGATGGCTAGCTTTTAATTTTTTTAGATTGCTAGTTTTTAGGGTTTGGGGTTTTTTTCCCCACTTTTTTTTTTTTTGGATAGTTTTGCTCCTAAAGACCTACTGGGGTAAACAGGTACCCCAGCATTTGGATGCTGCAGTACTCACATGCTGCATCACAACGGAACCTCAGTTGCATCTAGTCCTCACAGAGGCCTTCATCACCCCAACCTTTTAGCTCCCAAGTCAACTTTTCAGGTTTTGATGTCTGAGAAAGATGTATTTGCATGTGGTTTTTTTGCAGACAATCTGTTCTATATTCCATACCTGCCTCTCAAGTTGTTACTCGAGTTGTTACTGAAGAATTTTTTTACTTAGCTGTATGTTCTTGCTATTTCAATTTTGTATTTCATTTCTATTGGATCTTTAGAAACTGCATTACATTTTAAGAAATGGATACAGACAGAGAAGCAGAGACTACAGACAATCAAAGACAATAGAGTTTACTGAAAATAAAGCACTTTCTGTAATTGTTTAAATTCATTGTGTATATTATCCTGTTGGATTTGGTTGTTTTCAAAGGGGGAAAAAAAAAAACAAAAACATTTCCCAGTAGTAGGGCTGGCCACAGCACTGCTGGGAAATTTCACAGAAATCCTCTTCATCAAGATGCCTCCAAGCCAAACCAAATTTTGCATCTCTTTCCAGAAATGCCGATTTGAAGCCGGAGCTGCCAGAAGACCTGATGGAAATCCCTTCTTCCTGGACATTCATTGGGATTGAATCCCAAAGTAGAAGAATCACAGGGGGAAAAGAACTATTGCCAGTTCCAGAATTCAAATACAGCTTTACTTTATGATGCATAATGATGAGAAAAGTTAAGTTAAAAGTTAAGAAAAAGCAAAAAATCCAAATGCCCCAAAATTCAAAAACTGCACAGAAGAATGTGTATGTGACACTGTTTGCCACATCCACAAAGGAATTAGGCTGAAGTGGGATTTAAAAAGAACATCAAGTTCTGAACCTATAGTCATGCCTGCCTATCATCTTACTGAGAAGCAGCTAAATTTTGGTCACCATAGTTTCTTGCAGGAAAATTATACAAGTACCTGCCAGATCTACTTCTGTAGAAGTTTTAAGCTTGCTTACACATTTTTAGTTAAATCCTGCCCCCATTTCCTCCAATTTACTCAAGGGTAAGAGTACTATCCCTGGATTCACAGTGGGATAGCAAAGCGGAATTTTGTCTGCACATTTACCATTTCATTGACTTTTGCTGAAAGCGAAAGAAAGTACAAATAAAAAAAGAAAACAAAAAGTTGTCTTTCCCCACAGCTACTGCAATCCCTGCAGACAAATCTATCCAAGTCTGTCATATCGCAGACTCCTGCTTGCAGTATCTTACACAGCAGTAAACTGCAGAAAACAGAATTTTGGAGCAGTAGCACGTTGAAACAATTTTACAATGCCAAGTCTGCATGACTGCAGTCTGCACCAGTGTCCACACTGTCCTACGGGCCTTGGCTGGTCGCTGAGACCAGGCAGCACTCACAGAAAGATTTCTGCGATCACAGTAGCAATTTGATGGAAGATTCTTTATTAACAAGCCACCCGAGTATAAAACCACCCGTTGCAATTTATGTTGCTGATATGACAGGCATTTTAACAGATTCACTGAAATCTCCTAAAGCTATCAACCCACAAAAAGACAAAATTTCCCTGTCACCACAAATGTGGGAAGTTGAAATTCTCTATTCTAATCACTATATAGATTACAGTCTTGATGAATTATGAGTGGATTGCCTTTTAACTTTTTTTTTCCTCCCTGTAAAAAGCAATCAAACAAGGCCTTAGGAATGTACCTTGTTATATTGAACAAACATGTCCTTCTCATAATCAAAAGGTGCTGGTGACCTACCAGTCTGTTAATACTTTACACCTGGAAAAATCTGGCATCTCACTGACAATTAATTATGTCAGGAGTAAAAAGTCTCCCAGTAATTTCAAAAAAAAAAAAAAAAGTAGTAAAGCCTAACGACTGTGACAAAATAATCGCTTAAAAACAAAAATGAGGGTTCAGAGCTGGAGTGTCACCCAGCCAAGTTACAAGCTACACAGCCTAGTACTTCAGACGGGCGATGTGGCCAGGAGTACATTGCTCCCACCTTGCTGCTCGGCACTCACAAACCCGCAGACTCCTGCATTGCTGCCATCTGGGTGCACTGCAGAAAGTCAAAGGCCTCATGCAAACTGGACACACAGAATCAGCAGATGTACTTGGATCTATATTTTACATTCACTTGGAGTTATGAATTTGGCACTTTTAGACCTTTCATACTTCACTCATCCATTGACCCTGATTTCTGAAACTCTGCACTTTTTCCAGGGGCAGAAGCAGAGTCACTTGAAAGGGGGAAACTGTTTTCTTACCGTATCTCATCCAAAAGCACTGATGCTTTCAATTCACAATTCTACCACAGAAACAAGAGTATTTGACAAGGTTAATAGCAAGGAGAGGGAAAGAAAATGAAAAGGCTCTGAGAGCTACTGATAGGTAGGAGAGAAATTAGAAGTGGGTGGAAGGAGATGAAGTGATCACAAGGATAGAGAGCAGTGAAGATTACTCGGACCAAGGGCCAATGGAGAAGAAACCGAAACAAATTGTTAAGAGTTGACGATAAGTGTAGCTTCAGATAACATCACTAGTTTGAAGCTGGGGTAAATCCGAACTTTATCAGAACCGTGATACCCCTGGACTGGAAAGACTGGAGAACTTCTCACAAGATCCCAGTTACATTCCCAATCACTCTTCCGATGGCCCCTCTCAGGAACATTTGCTTCCTTAAACTCACATTGCTTCTGGGGAAAAGCCAGTGCAGACACCAAAAAGTTACAGTACTGGGAGTGTGACTCTAGCACGGCCCATGCTTCCCTGCCCTGTTATCCCACACTTGTGCCCCAGGCACTCAGGGGACATCGGAGGAGTTTCAGCTTCAGCAGCTTACTCAGATTTCCTGCCTAGGGCACTGTATCTCTTAAACAAGCTTACAGGTTGCTGATACTCTAAAAAAATCTCTGTATACAAATCTCTATGTACAAGTTTAAGTGATTGATTAGTTCTCCTCATGCCCACCAAGATCAAACATGAACTAATCAGTATATGAGAAGCTACAGAAGGGTTTGGTACCATGGGTTACGGGAAGGTTCCATCAGGCAGAGAAAGCTTTCTAGCTACAAAAGGTATCTAACCACTAAGGGCATGCTGAATACCTATTGTTACAGGGTTTAATCAAACACAAGGTTAATCCAAAAATCACTCAAGACCAGTCTCGGTACCTGATCCTGCTTCAGAGCAAGACGATGGACTAGGTTGCACCTTGAAGTCTCTTCTAGACACACAGGTCTTAGATTCAATTCATTTTCCTGTGTATTCATGTCTACATTAGACCTATACATGTTAGCTTCAGTGAAGAAAAAAACTATGAAAAGACAGCAAACTAACCACTGTGTGCCCCTACACAGCCAACTCAGCAAGCTGCGTCCTGCAATCTCTCCCAGGGCTAAAGGAAATTTGGGTATGGGACTGACAGCTTCTGAAAACAAGATGAATAAGCACAGGCAAGGAAACAGAAAACAACTCAGAGTCCTACTGAGAAGATATCTAAATTATCACAACCATCAGATTTCAGGAAGATATGGACATCTCATTATAAATAAAACATCCTATTACAAACAGTTCTTCTAAGAAGATCTTTTCAGATTATTATTAAAATAATCCCCAATTACCCCAGAAGTAGTTATCAAAATCCATGTCCGTTGGATGGATATCATGTGCTCCAAGTCTACTAAGGTTCATAGAGAGAAGAGACCAGAACCAGAGCCGCTGGCAGCCTGCTAAACTAAAAAGGTTGTCTCCCAATATATAACCCTGTGCTACCCAGCAACCGTGGTGATGTCAGATGTTTGTGATGTACGATGGTGTTTATGGTGCAGTTGTGATGTTCACGCACTGGCCACATAAAGACAAGGTGCGAGTAAAGTTTCGAGATGAAAAGCAGAAAAAAATAGGCAGTATAAACATGTAATTGGCATTATTCATATTACTCAGCTGTAATATAACAGATTGAACAGTAGCCTGGTGAAAGGGTCCACATACATTAAAACCTCTCCTGTCCTCTTACACACACGCACACGGTGTTGGAGCTGAAGGAGTTTAATTAGATTGCAAGCTCTTAGGGCAGCCACCAATTGGTTGTTCTGCATTTATACAGCACTCGGCAAAATCATTCGTGTCTGGTGTTCCAGGTGCTAGAGAAGTGCAAAAAACTAAGAATAGTCACTGTTCAACTATACCCCCAATCTAAAGTGTGGGAAATGCTGTTCCAGACATGACTACGAAGTGGTTATGTCTCATTGTCAAGAACTCAATGGGCAATTAAAACAATGATCTAACATTTATTTACATGAAGGCAGAGTTCTTCATTTATTGATGCATATATGACTCTTCTGATGTTCCTAGTCATGCTCCAGCTGCCAAATGAACATCTTTATTGTGCTTAATATGCCATATGGTATGAGACAGGCTCCAAAACTCCATGCAAGCAAAATGAAAATACTGCCAAGCATCTCCCAATGAAAAACAACATGCATGTCACTCATCGCCCTCTGCTCATTTCTCAGCCTCCTGTACTAGACTTTTACTCCTTTTTGTGAGAAAGCTCAGTCTCACGTGACTTGTACAGAGTATTTTTGTCCACCAACTAGATTCATTAATGCTAATACCTGCGTGCATCCCAAGGCTTTAATCACTGACTTTAATTTTATCATCAGGCAACTGTTGGAAAAATGATTCTTGTGTAGGATCCCAAAACTATTACTATAATGATGGGAAATTGAAGCTGTGTTCAGAAATGTTACCTTTAATAGACCTCAGCAAGAAATCTCAAGTTCCTAGGATTCATTGTTTCAGTGCAGCCCACCTCCCACTTATGATGGGCCACATATGCGAGGTTTCCACACAACTGGGATGTTTATGATAATGAACCACAGATGTTTTAATGAATACCATTTTAAAAACATTAAAAGGTTAGCAATCAGATCTCTCTTGTAAATCTCTATAAAAACAAAACACAAGGTGAAATAAATCTCTTGCATTCAACAGCACATTAAGCTGATATAATCCTCTTTCAAAGTCTTATTTTTCAGAGTTTCATTCTCAGAAATTTTAATGCTTTTTGAGCAGAAATACAGAATCCATAGTTTTCCCTCTGACAAAATCTCTGAACAGGTATTCTGAATAAATATACATATACATATCAGCACATAAAAACTTATTCTGTCTCTACATACACATATACATATTTTTCTGTCGGATGATAGCTAGCAACAAAACAGCTCCTCAATGAGATCTCACATTGAGAATACACACCAAACACACAGATTTAATTACTATATCAACTAAGTTTAGGATCCTTTTTGTAAATACAGTCTAGCCCTGTTAAATCAGTGGGAGTTTTGGCACGAAGAGAATTTTGTCCTGTGCGCCTTTATCCTGTATTCATTCATTTTAACAGGTGACTTTAGAGCATACTGAAGTTGCCATTCTCTCTCCTTTTGGAAACTGTATCTGAGGGAGGTCTAGAGGTGTGAGAAAAGCATGTTACAGCCGCACAAAGGCAACTTAACTTTCCAGCCCAGCAGGCATCTCTTGGCTGCGGCAAAGAGTCCTCCCTGCTCAAAGATATTAGCAAAATACAGAAGTTAAACAGACAGAAAACTGGCAAAGCTGAACTTCATTAACTGGGATGAGAGGAAGGGGAAGACTGAAGCAAAAGCAAATGATGGCAGATGCTGTTGCAGTGGGAAGTGAGTAATGATTCATAAAGTACCACAAGCTACTGAAGCTCTAGCTAGCAATAAACAAGGAGGTTGAGCAAAGACAGCGGACATGCAGCTAGAGAGATGATACGAGGCCACCACGGGACCAGTGTTAGTCACACTGCTGAACCCATGGCAAAAGTTCCAGTACGGGGTGTCATACAAGAGACCAACAGAAACACAAAGTTTTAGGAATCTTCAATAGATCAGTTTGTCTGTCAACAAGAATAGGAGCTCGTATCTGGACAGGCCATACCCATCCAAGAAGAGAAGAGGAACCTCTGACAACAGCTAATGACAAGGGCAGGTGGGAAATAAAAGAAACCTTGCTTTTCAAGCCAGCAATATTGTCACTTGGGAGAAACAGCTCCTCTCCCTTCCCTTGAGATGCCTTCACAACCATCTCTGTAGGCCGGGCTCCGGAGGGAGCCCACACCTTGGTCATTCCTGCTGGTGTCCTGCAAAAACACCTGGGACAGGAGGAGGAAAAGGAACAGAAAGACAGACATGCCACCCGCAACACTTCTGGGTCACTTAAAGTCCAGACAGAACACTAGATGCTATCAAAAGTTAATTCCAACTTTTTGAACCAAAATGAATTCTTAGTGTATAAGTCAATCGGCACCTTTCTCTACACTCGCTGCAGTGGGATGGGAACTGGGAATGGATTGGACAAACACCACTAGAAACCCACTGCTATCACCCCACAGCCAGATTTTGGGATGAAGTAGACAGGCAATGCTGTTCAGCACAGCACGCCCCCTCCCAAGCGATGAACGCCTGCCTCGGGGCAGCTGCCACGTTACTCCTGCCTCCTCTGCAGTTAGCAACACACACACGCACACACACACAGACAACTTCAGTTTTACAAAGCCAGTCCCTTTAAAATGAAATCTAAGCTAAAACTTAACAGATGACAGAAATTGTATCCTGACCCCCTAGGGTGATGATGAACTCTTTGGATGCCCAACTCCAAATTTATTTTGGAAAGCAAAGTATCTCCCAGTTTTTGGTGTCAGCCCTAATCTCTTATCAAGCCCAGTCCTGGCAGGTGTATCAATGACTTGCCATCATCAGAATTTTTTTTTTTTTTTTTTAACTGGAGAGTAGAGAATAAAACTAGAAAGTGATCAAAACCCCAATTTTTCTAAGTCAGACAGGTTGATCATTAAAATATATGAGTTCATCATTATTTCAAATCTAAAACTGCTCTTGAAATAATGGGTTTGTGGCTCAAAAAAGCTACAAGCAAGACTAAAAAGTTCCTTTACAGAAAGCGTCCTATTGAACTTTCATGAAAATGAACAAAATGAATGAATCTAATAAAAATCCTTTTCATAGGAGTTTTTTTAAACAGAGTTTAATGCTAAATTTCAACTCTGCAGTGGAACTGCTATAGAATAATTAAAAAAAAAATCCAACAATGGTAAGGTTATTGCCTCCCACATCATGTTTACGATCCTCTTGTAGATACATAATTTCTTTATATGCTTCCTGAAAAAATTATAACAATGACTTATTTTATTTAGCATCTGGATAGTCAAAGATGGAGGAAACATAAGCAACAGTACAATTCTCATCAAAATCTAGCAAGGATCACTTAACACGCACAAATACACATCTATATTCAATTTCTTTGGAAGTGCAAAAACCAAACAACAGACTTAATCTTTGCACAGGCTAATAATGTCTGCACCGGTTACCTGCACTGGCAAACATCCCCGTGCCATTTACTCCGGATTTGGGCACACCAGCCTGTTAAACTGCACCAATTCGGCCAACAGTTTGGCGCGCGCAAGAGTGTCCAAACCTGCCCTTCCAAGAATACCCTCTCCACACTGTTTGCAGTAGCTATTAATATTCGCAGGTTTTTCTACACTGTTAAAATATCCGGAAGGAATACAGCACTGATAAGAGTGATGCTTCCCACAGGTGCCAAAAGCAGAGCAGGGACACTCGGGGCCGGCTGCAGCCAGGCGGGCTGCTTCAGAGCACGGCAAAGCTCGGCCGGCACCGACGTCAAGGACTCCCATGTTTCTCGGCACAGATAGGCCTTGCTTATCTTTGCCTTTTCCACAGACCTCCCTCTTCCCTTTCCTTGCAGACAAAAGCATCCCTCAATCACATCTCGTCTTCAAAAAAACTCACTTCTCCCAACATTGCTCCATCCACTATCTCCAGCTGCTTGAAATTATGGGAAAATCCAAACACTACAATAAAAACTACAGCAAAAAAGCCCTCAAGCCAGACTTCACCAGCTCACATTACATATCTTCACAGATCCCTTTGCTGCCTGTTGTCTCATTTAGGACAAAAATCTAACCAAGTGGAAGGAGCAGTAATGACTTCTCAGCTGGAAGTTATCCTGACTTATTCATTACAGGGTAGACATGTTATTAACTGATCTCTTCGGTCAGTGGCTGATTGTAAGGCATGTTAATACTGCAGCTTCTGCTCTTAGCCCTGGAGAAAAATTACAGTTTCAGCAGAAATGGGATGTCAGTGCACGCATCTGAAAAAGCCTTTGATGATGCTCTATCACGGTCATTGACATTTTGAACACAACACAGCCCAATTTAAACAGAGCGCTTGTGTCTATGCGAATGCAGAGGACACTTGCACGGATACTGCGTTTGGGTAGCCACAGCCTCCGAGGAGCTGTCACGCGTGTGGAAGAACATGTCATTTCACTGTTAACACAACGCTGCTTCGGAACAGTCCACCCGACCCCGAGCCCAGCAGCACGGTCTAGAAAAGACTCCGTTTCATCTTGCTCGTGTCAATGAAGGAGTTTCCCATTGTGATGCAAATGTTCAATATTTTTCCTTTTGACCAGATTTACATAACATTTTGCTCAGAACCCCAGGAGAATGTAAGAGGAAATTAATTTTAGATTCTTGCAAAATTTTACAAGCTGAGTCTGTGACACAAATAGACAGAATCAAAGACATTCAAATGTATTCAATATGTTGTGATTCTGCAAACTACTGTGAGAAGTTTGTCAGTCTGAAATTATTTGTATCCTATAGTAGAGCAAGATGGAACAGAGGTCATACAAGAATTCCCAGTGGGATATAACAGATAATTTCCTTTAAATGTTGTCTGAATAAAGAATCAACAAGCTGTATACTCTTGACCATGAATGTTCTTGGCTTCTGCACAAACACACATCTGATCTTTGAGCAGTAACCCTAAATGCTATCCCAACCAAATTTCTTGATACATGTAATTTATTGAAAACTAATCAGTTGGAGTTATATTCAGCAGAAGAAACAGGGTCCCAGGAGATTTTAAATATGTAAATAAATTGCTGCCAGTAGATGTCAAAAAACAACAACAAGCAATCAGTCACAGGAAATCACTACAGTGCAACCAGCACAAAAAAAATCCCTTATTCATGCCACTGTTTTTAGAATGTCTCCAAAGCAACAAATTCATTTAGTAAGGGTTTTCAGTTAACTAGACAATTAGCTGCAGGTCATGGGGATTTTTTCCCCCTCAAGTTCACAATTAAAACTGTTTGTCTTCAAGGTCGGTTTGTTATAATTACAGTGATCTGTCATTTCTTAATGTGATCTGTCATAACTTCTTGTTTCTTCCTCCTCCGCCCCCCCCTTTTTTTTCCTAGTGGCACACACTTGCGATGATACTCAACTAAAAGCAGTATTCTAGGAGCCTTAAGTGAAATTGCTTGAAATTCTGACGTAAAGTAGATGAACGGAAGATTCACCAACCAAATCGCGCACGTATTTCTGTTTGGCTGAAGCTTGGGCCGGTAGGAGGAAGGCCACTACATGACGGAAGCCTCATCCCGGGCCTCGCTGGAGGAACGGCCGCTTTGTCCGCTCCTTCACTTGGATGTACGAATACCTCAGGGATTTGAGGATGAGAGAAGAAAAATAAACCATCTTTCATCCCATACCAACTCCATGACAGCCACTCTCACGCTTGCTTTTCTCAGAGATGGGGGGGGAAATTGCTTGATATCTCTCTTCCTCTAACAGTACATTGAGAAAAGGAGTCAAAGTGCAGGAGCTTTTCATTAAATAAGCTATTAATACAAAGTGCTTTTTAGGCATTATCCACAGATATTGTGCTGAGGCAATATTGACTATCTTCTCAATCTCGGGTCTTGGTTTCACCTCCTGTATATTATACTGCTAATCTGTAAGTCAGCAACGACTTGCACAGACTGCTTCCTAACCTCACCGCTCTGATAAGAAGCCAGGCTATAGGGCAGTACACGCTAGGAAATGTGAAAAAACATCACTGCATGGACATCCATATAGAGCTACCCTTTCCTGCAGTAATCACCATTACAAAATGCTTTCTCGATGTGCAATAATGTTTTCTTAAAAGGCATCCCCAGGAATAAAGCTTTCAGCTTGTGCCATGCGCAACTTATTTCCAAATAGCGCTCAGTGGTAGGAGTTTGTTTCAGAAATAGAGAATGACACATCATTTACAATACATAAAAGGAAATACGAGTGAGTAATAAATCCACTGTGTAATATTTTCCTTTCAAAATGGATACTGTAGGTTGCTGGCCTGTTTTCCCAGCTGCCGAATGAGTAATGCCATGCCTGAAAATCTGCTCAAGCCATTTATTCAGTGGGTACTTTAACTTTCCCAGGAAAAAAAAACTGAAACAGAGTTTATATCCCTGTTTCCAGGGAAAACCTTTCGCCTTTTCATCTCCTCCATCAAAGATCCTGACAGCAGAGGAATGACAATTCCTCAAAGATCTTTTGACTGAGTTCTCTCAACGTTTAAGGATCGCCAGTAGAAAGATTATTTTTCCAAAGGGATCTGATAACTGCACAGCAGACCTAGATTCTTTCTGGTCCTCAGTCTAAAAATTGTGTTATTAAAATATAGCCCTAGGCCACAGTTTATGAACACCTTTCCAGAATACCTTTAAACATCTGAATTGCATTTAAGTTTGCACAATTAGTCAATGGTTAAACTTTTGTTTTACTCAAGTATTTTGCCAGTTCCAGCACACAGACCATCCTATAAACAACAGAAAATCAGCTTCACAGCCTGCTAAAGTGCAACACTTGTACGAGATTAACCAGAAAAGCCACCTCTCAAAACTCCTCTGGATTTAAACTCGTTCAACTTACATTTTTCTCTTTCAAACAATAGAGTTTGACTAATGGTTACAGAACCAAATAAGCTTGGATCGAATTTTGGCTCTCACACTAAGATCAGACGAGGAGCACTGCTGAGAACAATGTAATTAAAGCTGCACCAGGTAATCTTGCTCTACACAGTCATTCCCAGCGCAGTTTCTGTTCCCATCAGACCCAGGCTTTTATGCTTTAAAGACAGACAGGCTCGGGCATCTTCCACAAGAGAACTGACCGGAGAGAAAGTAAATTCTGCCAGGTGAGAACATTTACAAGCAACCTGAAATTTGTCTGCATAGATAAACCAAGGAAAGAGCATCAGGCTACTGAAGTTTTTTGCCTGTTTTTACTACAAAACAGTGAAAAAACAGGTAACATATAACACAATAATGGTTAAGTGACAAGCCAGATGACAACGCTGTTCTAATGCTCAATTCTTAAACAGGCCACCTTGCTACATGGAGGCTCACATGTAAACAACAGCAGTTGCATCTGAAGCAAATGACAGTGAAAACTTGTTTTAATTACTTATTCCATGTTTCCAATGGCCCTGACGTTTGGCTGCTGCTAGGCACTTTCATTTAGCGCTATGCACGCAATGTTTCTAACATATAGTTTGCATCAGTGCAGCCACAAGCTAAGGTTGAAATTAATGCAGAATTTATTCCAAGCCTTTTTGTCAACTTCAAGGGACTATGGATCAGGCCAATAACTAGCAGTTTTTGCAGAAAACACTGATCAAGTGGTAGGATTTTTCATTATATTAAACTCCAGAGCCAACAAAAGGTGTAACGAAAAGCTATCTGAGCCAAAATCCTGGATATGAACATCCACAATGGGGACTGTTTGTTGAACCAAAGTATTATGCTAAAAATGAAAAACAGAACATCTCCACTTTGGAGATTAAGGACTCTAGAATAGCTCTAGTGAATAATATATCTTATAAAGTAATATAAGTATATAAAGTAATAAAGTAAGACTATATAAAGTAATATAGTTTTATAATATTTCTTACTAGTGTCAGATATATTTATTTTCATGTGGTTCACACTGGAGACAAGTCAGACTAGATGCTGGCCTACCAGACAGTAATGACACCAGTGACTTGGCGAGCAGTATATAATTAAAGTGTTATTACCAAGTTAAATACTCTTAGATTTAATAAATTACAAAGTTCCTAAGTTCCTAAGACTATACGAACTCCATATTGCACTGTAATCGCCAACACAACAAAATTTGCTCAGGTCATTCAGTGGCAGACCTAAATCCACTGATTTCATTCATTTGTTTTTAATGTAATAGTTACTATACTTTTTTTTTTTCCCCCAAGTCAAATAGATGAAAAAGGCACACATTTTTCATCTACCCTTCTCTTAGCTGAGACTCGGTATAGGCACCATTAGTTGTACATACTCTGACGACTGGCACTAGGGATTAGTGATATGGATTTCCTAAACTACTACCTGACTTTATTTATGGTGTTAGAGTACAGAACCTTAGCACATCTGTTTGAACAACTGTCTCTGTTCTTTCACATTAGAGCAACCATAATGGTTACAACGCTTAAGAAGTTTAGAGAGATAAGATAAAACTCAGTCAATCTTTGCTTTGCTCCCAGTTATAAACCTATTAAAAAAGATCACTAAATCTGCGCATTTTCCAGCTCACGTCTCCTTCCAAACCATTAGTCTCTTGGGACACAATAAAGCAGCCTTCTTCTGTACTCTAACATATCTCATCTGTGTTGCACTTGGCTGCTGGCTACAAGCATGACAAAGTGAGATATCTGGTCTGTAAATATGATTTGCCAAAAGTTTTCAAGGGACACAGTGTAATATATGCATCCATGTGGCCTCTTAGCAACTTTGTATTTCTGTACAGGATTTGAGGCATAAATTAATAATGAATTGTGCTATATCAGAGAGCACATGTGAGACATTTATAGATTTAGGAACAGAAAGATATCAGAGATGCCTTGTCATCAACTAGCAAGAAATATATTATTATAAACTCCCCTGATTAGCAAGTTAACTTGGTAGTTTGAAGTTTAGATGAACTCCACAGCTAATTAAACTTTGTTCAGTGCTTCTGGAGGCTGTATGTTTGCATTTTAGCACATGCTTTATTCTGGAGTAAACAGTTGTCATTCACTCATCACCAGATGGGTCGCGTTAAAAAGCTAACAAATTCAAGGAAACGAGAATACAGAAATGCCATACACTTTCCTACGGTTCCTAAGAAAATAACAACGGTGACATAATGCATATAAACACAGGGGAGCAATCCTGAGCACATGCTGAAAGCCCTGCAGACTCGAAGAATATGAGCAAACCGCAGCATCGCCATGCTTTTCACAACGCAACTTGGGTGATGATTCCAGTACAAAAGATTGGTTTTACAACTCTACACTTGTCTTAAACACTTCACAAAGTGATGGATTGTAATTATTCACTAGAATCATTTAACAATAGACTAGAACTTACATCAATGAATATTAACTAAAAATAAAATTAGTTTTCAGGTAGCAACCGCTTTGTGTATTCAGCCTGCTAGACAGCTCTCATTGCCTCCCTTCCCTTCTCTCTCCCGTCACTGCTTTGCATAAGTACTCTATTATTAACTCCTGCTTTCTTGAAACTAATGAGACATATTATTGTATGGGCAATACCTGTTATTGTATTTCAATGCAAAATGATATAGGTACAGTGTTAACATGCTTTAGAGTTGTTCATCTCATTATTTTAAGAATTCTAAACTCTTAATCATCACCTCCAAGACCTTTGCTTTCCAAACCTCATTAGTAAAGTTTCCTTGCAAAGCTGAAAGCTAAACAAAAACAGAATTTGGTGCAACCATTCAGTACAATTTATTAACACCCTGAGGCTGTGCCAGAGACAAGTCTGGTTGTTATTCATTCTTCACCACCGTGGAGGCATTCAGAGAAGGCTGAAGCAGAGACAGAGCTGGATCCTGAACAGGCATGAAGAGCACAGCCCTACTGCCCATCTCCTGCGCACCAAGCACTTCTCCTGGACGTATCCCAATGCCAGCACCTGTTAGAAGAGACGGAAACATCCTCCTGCAGGAGGAAGCAGAGTCCAACAGCCCTGGCTTAGGGAGATTTGGTTACCTGGCCAGTCAGGACAACTGACCAAGAAATGCATGACAGACCCTTTTCATTCAGCCACACCTTTGGCCATCTTTGTCTCCAGGCCGCTCCACGTACTCACATCTTGACAAGCTCATGACTAAGCAAGTGCTGAGGACAAAGCACAGCCCGTTCCTCAGGGCCCCACGATTTATGCCTGCTTGCCTTGCTTCCGTTAGCTCTGCTGTTGACACCAGCTCACCTGGAAGGCTCCGGGGCAGTAACCAGCAATATATTACACTGCATGATTTGGTTACCTTTCCAGAATTACTTCCCAGTTCTGCACTCCTCCTCTGGCTCTCCAGAACACCAGAAAAATAAACACTACTTACTTATTGCATTCACTTGCTGTTCCAGGAGACTCCCTAGTTCTTTCATTTAAGTATCTATAATACCTTCCTTTATAGTTGAGGAAAATAAAGCAACTCAAGTCCTCATCGTAGTTAAGACAGTACATTACTATATTAGCCTCTGACTTCAAAAAAAAAACCCTGATTCCAATAAAATATATCTAAATTATTATTAAGCACTTTTGACACACATTTCATTCATACATCTCAATGCAGGAAAAATATGATCCCAACTTGACATACTGGGAGTTCAGGCTCCGTAACTATAAAAACTCATTTGAGGATACATAACTAATGAGTCCCAGAGCCAGGACAAGAACTCAGGCATCCTATCTCCAGTGCAGGGACTTGCCAACTGCCCACAAATCTGTAGGTCACTAATTTTATATGTGTGTGTGCATATACACATTCAAATATAATATATACATGTATATATATAAAATATACACACATATATACACACACATATTTATACACCCATATATATGTATGCATGTGTGTGTATATATATATATATATACACACACACACATATACACGTGTATATATAAAATGGTCTGAATCAGCAAAGTTGCACATACCCCAAAAGAGCAGTGGACATTTTGACACAACTGTCAACGAGCATTTGGGAAGAAATCCAGAACTGCAAGGATAGTTGACGGGCACTGGCAAAACAGGTGCAGAAAGCTAACCACCTCCTGAAAGCACCATTTGATTACAGACAGCAGTACAAAGACCGTCACTTTCAAAGGCAGCAAAGCTTTTCATAGGCAGAGTCACATTAAATTTATTTCATTGTCTCCTTGTACAGAAGCAGTCAGTTTATTTGCACTGAAATGGGTTTTGGCTACCAGCACTGACAATTCATTTGTTCAAAATGCATACTATGACCTACAGAAACCAGGCACAGCCACAGCAACCACCTGAGAAAGTTCATCTCAAGGGCAAGCACATATATGAAGTGTTGAAAATGTTAGACTGGGATGCTCAAATTGGTACTTACAATTAAAGAAGGATATTTAAAATTCAGAATTGCCAACATGAGCATCCAAACGTAGAAGACTGACAATAACTAGACACTAATATTTGGAAACCGGACACCTAGTGCACTTAATTGTTATTAGAAAAGAATTAAAATGCACTTAGATATCTTTTTCTATTAACACAGTTACTCAGAAGAGAACTCAATTAGGTAGTAATGCATGCAAAAAAAGAAGGTTGAAGTGAACAGAAAAATTGCGGTCTTTTTCTACTTTGATGATTCAAAATCTGTTTAAGATATTTCACCAAAGATTCATTACTATTAAACTGCTCCCCCTGTTTGGCAGTCCTCAGGAATCAACTGTTCCTCAAACTCCAGCTCCAAATGCTGGAGATTTCCTGGTTATAGCTAACATTTTAGGTCATGGAAATTATTTTTCTTTAGAGCACTTTAGAGTCAATACAATTTTTTTTTATTTTTATTTTTTTAACAGTCTTCAGACTGATCTCCACTTTTGGAGAAAAGTAAAAGTGTTAAGTTCTACCAAAATACCTTCCACTCATTCCAAAACCGGTTGCAATTTTAACCTAAATTCACCAAATATTTTGAAAGGACTTTTTTTGTTTTAATAAACAGCGCTAAATATCATAGGCTGTTAAAACAGAAAGTATTTTAATGGAAACATCCTTTCCCTCATCCAAGAGTTCCTCAGGCAGGATGTTAACTGTCCACATAGCAGATCTGAACCCTTCTCCTCCATCTTTAGGACAAGTGCATGAAGCATAGCTATATACAGTACTCTGCATTCAAGCTGCAGTTCTTAGTCTCCCCTCTTGAAGTTCTCTCTTTATATTTGAAGCCAGACTCCTGTCTCCCAAGCAGAGGGCAAAAGCTTTCTTCGTGTTTACAGGAGAAGCGAGCACTTTCCACCACCGTGAGAGCAAAAGAGCGGCTAACACAAATCCCGAGGCCTTGGTTAGGACATTCACCAAATAGGCTTCAAATACCAATGCCCTATTCCCATTATTATTATTATATTACTGTCTGAGTGAATTCCCTAATTCTTAAGCCATTAGACAGGGGATTTCATTAATGGGCAGACGGTTTGTTGTACAAGATGGAAAAACCACGTCCAAAATGAGCACTCCTACAGCTGAGCTCTTGAGAAGGGCGACACAGGCATTATAGTTTTGGTGAAAACAACCCTTCATGGGTTTTCTTCTTACAGTTATTCTAAGTGCAATGTTTCATTCCAGGTCAAAACAGAATAATCCAATTTAAGCAAGGAAAAAACAGATTTTTAAATGTAGTGGGCTAAGAAATTCTCACAGGCCAGAAAGATGTGTTATGAGGAGCGACCCCAAAAAACTAATATACAATAACACATAATAAGCTATTATATAGTTTTTAACAGCTGCATCAAAACCAGAATTTGAGTGTTTTAAAACAATGAGATTAAAGAGATTTGCAAAAAATACGAAAACATCATTGCCCCATTAAAAAATACCACCTTCCAACCAGTAAAACTTAGTTTTGTTCTTTGAAGTACTGTGCGAGGCAAACCAGATAAACTTTTTATTTATTTTTAAACACAGCCCAATATCCATCCTATGCGGAAATAGAAATACTGGTGCTGTGTAAATTAATTTCTTGCTTATTAAAATATCACCACATTCCCAAAGGCACAGAAGGGAGCTGGGGATTTCTCTCTTCAGATGTTACTTCCTCTATAAGTCTTAAAACTTTACTCACTGCACCATTTTTTAATCAATTATGTATAACTCACCATTACATATATCAGCTAACATTTCCCATTAAGGCTACGTATTTTTTGACTGCAGCTGTGCTGCATGGCAAAGAAGATCCTTTTATAATCATCTGTCATAAAAACAACCTATGTTAAAGATTCAATTTGGTTTGCATTTTTCCTCCCCAACAGATATCCAACTTTCTGCTTACTTTAACAGAGCGTTTATCTGGGAAGTAGGAGTTCAGCGGTAGCATTTTAAGAAAGTCCAAAAAGACACTTCTTAGCAAACATCAGAGCAGAGCAAATAATTCAAAATAATCATTTATTTATTGGATTTGCCATTTATTTTTCTATCCACCACAGATTGCTAAATTCTTAAATGTAAATTATTCATGAATTTCCGCCAACGCTTCTTCCATTTAAATAACTACAAAAATACAGTTGCGATTATTCAGATTTCAACATTGGCTCTGTCAGGTTTTGGAGCCTTGGTTCTCTTCCACCATGGCTTGCAACCTGCCAATTTAGGATACATTTCAAGCATTACATTCGAGGACATGCTTCAAAATTTACTTTGTCAGGTCTGCCCTTGCAATTTGTGCTCTGAATATAATGTTTGCTGACATTTCCATACTGACAAAAGCTCTGGTGTAGACACTGCTGTATCGTGCTTCAATGGGTGTTTGTGTGTCATTATTTCAGTTATTTTCAGCACCAAAGTCATTACAAAAATACATAAGAAATAAGAGTTCTTTAACATTAACTGCTGCTATGTGTTTTCTACTACTTATAGATGTGTTCCCAGTGCCCAAGACAGGAGGACTCTTGCATCTCAGTGTCTGCATAACTGCAGGTCATGCAGACTTTGGGCCATTTTCACCCAAAAGTCTGTGAAGCTACTCGTGAACCTAGCTTAGTACCTTAACGACTGTAGCACCGTTTTCCTTCCCATGTGCCTCGCGTCCGTGCTGGGAGCCGAGCGACAGGACTAGCACGGGGCCAGACCCGGACACTGCTGCCGGGAGCAGAGGTGGTGATGGGCGGTGTGAGGACACCAACCTGTGGACCCCCCAAGCCGCTCCGCGCCATTACCCCGCGGCGGGCGCAGCACGGACAGCACGTACCGCATGCATTGCTGTGCCGAGGGGAACGTCCCCGAGGCCCCAGCGCAGGCTATAAAAGGCCTCCTTGTGCTCCGACACTTCGAGGTCTTCGCCGGACTCATCACAAGCGTGAGACTCCCGCCTGGGCAGAGGAAAGTGGGGGACGCCCCGCTGGAATCGGGGTCGAGGCAAGGCGACGGGGCCCCCAAAACGGGAAGAAAGAAATACCTTGCAGTTATGTATTAGAGAGCTGAAACGGCATTACTGCGCATGGCTATTTAGTTTGCGTTCAATAAGCCTCATCCTTCGGCTCAGGGTTATATTCACCAAGGATCCTTCCGAACTTGCATAAAACACCCTTTTTTGGGAGACAGGCAGGGGGACAAAAGGGCCACACACAGTCGTGCAAGTCTCAGCATGGTAGTTCATCGTTCTTTCAAACTTCCAACAGTTTACTTTTTCCATCGCTTTTTCAGAAGATGTGTCTTGGAAGAGAAAGATTGTAATTGAATCTCCCGACGTTAGCAGAGATGCATTTTACATTCGAGAGCCTCATCTTGCTTCACCAGGTTGAACGCTTGCAAACCAGCAAAGCCAGGTCCATATAATACATTCCGCTTTCCGCAAAAACCGCAAGCTCCAGCAGTGATGGGGAAGGCACTCAGGTGAAAAGATCCAAATAAGAAAGGATCATGTGAAATAAGGAGAGATTATGGACTGTGTTCAGACTGCTTCTTTCAGAAATGACGTTTACGTGAGAAATGCACCTTTATAATGGTCCAGGCAAAAAAGGTGGTCAGGGAAATAGTAATATAATCTAAATATTAAATCTAATTTAATCTAAAAAAAAAAACAACCTAAAATTACATTTGTCTAATGTATGCCTGTAAAATTATGTTATGCAACTGTAGCTGTGATTTATAAACAAAGCATTTAATAGCAGGATATATTCTGTATATAACTTTCTTTGATGTCCCTGGGCTGCACATCAAAGGAGGGAATATAGCCTGCTACTCCGTAGGGATGACTCTGTGCAAATCATCCTGCCTCTGAACAGGAGCCCATAAAAACTATAGTGGGGACACATTTTGTCACTCTTTGCAGACAAATGCGCGTGGGCAGGTTATTTCCACTGCATTCAACAAATCTTTGATCAAATCACAGCTGTCTGGTAATTACCTTTCAATGCAAAGAACAGCATAGATGCTACCGAGGTGGGGAGTTAGTTATAGCTCTTAAAAATTAGAGAGGGACGTTATTCAGAGAGCAACCTAGCGAGGTTGCTGTGAGCGGGTGGGGTGGGTGGATATTCCCAGACCACCGCTCCCTGATGTGGACTGCAAAACGTGCTCGAAGCCATAACACGTGAAGGCAAAACAGAGGAGAAAATGTGCATTTCATAGCAGTATTTTCCCAGCAGCACCGATGTTGTATTTTTTTTCCCTCTCTCTTTTAAAGTATTTCAACAGTATTTGAAGGATCAACCTGAATGCTTTTGCAGCCCCGATACTAGATAGAGGAACAGAAGTAAATCAGTTAAATTAAAAAAAAAAAAATTTAGATTGCACACTGCAAAAATTTGTGCAAGCCACTGATGCCGCAGCAAATTGATTTTCCCACAGGTTCTGCAGCTTTGCACTGCCTTTTGAAGTACAGACGCTAGATATATTTTGCTACATATATTTCTCTGAACTAGTGCCCATAACAGTTTTATATTTTGCTGAACGTTTTCCAGTTGATTAGTGTTATGTTTACAAAACTATAAATATAGGATGATGCCTCCTTCTTGAAGTAATTTTACTTTTCTCCTTTATTTTTGTAAATTGTTTTTTGCTGTATTTTTTTAAATAAATGGTGCAACCATAAAGCTAAAAATAGCTCCCTGCACTATATTTTACATACAGATTTCCTTTTCAATAATGAACAGTATCAAAATAGCTGTAACCATCCTTTGAACAAGCATGTGACACGTGCTCAAGTTCTTAACACAACATTAACTAATTATTCAATAAAACAGAAAACTGTTGTGTCATTTATCAGATGACCCTATAAGAGGTTTTTAAATAGTCTTTGGAGTTCATCTTCTCCATGGCCCGCTTTGCTCTCATCACTGGAATACACACAGCCCGGTTTTTGTTTGTTTGCTTACTTGTTTGCTCCAGAGGGACATTCAGGACATGTGTTTTTCTTTACCTGGCTTTATCTGCTAACCTGAATATTTATTCATGAAGAATGAATACAATACTCACATGAAGAGGATACTAATTCTTGCCTGTTGCCCCCTTTTTTTTTTTTTAATTCGCTGGCAGAACTGATTAGGAATCTGAGCTAAAGTCTTTTAATGTCAGTGGGGGGTTTTTTTTGCACTGATCTTGGCAGGTTTTGCTTAGGTCCTTTCTAATTGCAAGATACCCTATTGAACTGAGGGGCAACTGTACCAGCACCCCAGCCTTCCCATAGGTATTTTTCCTTCTTACCTTTCATTTCCATGATTATCTAAGAGTAGTGCCCAGAGGCGCTGGAGAAAAGGAGAGCGTCCGCGTGCGGCGTGCAAGACGCGCACGTCCGCGCTGACATCCCCGCGGGGCTCAGGAGGCCCGGGAGCGCCCTTCTCCAAACTCGGACTACATCGCCCCGGAGCAAGGGGATGTCTTTGCTAACGACTGCACCGAGCCGGAGCCCGGCTTCTTTCCAGGCCTCGTTACACAACAGCTGATTTCTCGCCTCTCCTTGGGACATTTTACAGCACTCAGTACTTCTCCCCCGTGCTAAACAGTCTGTATTGTGTGTTGGACAGATCGTAAACAATGCTAAAATTAATTTGCATCTCCTACGTTCAGCTTCATCCCCCCTTAATCGCTCTGCTGTGTGTTTATTTAGATAAGTGCCTGACGATGCTATTGACACTTCAAAGAAAATAAGCCATTTTCTTCGCACACATGCCTCAGCATTGCTCACATACACCAAAAAAATGCAAAGAGGGATAAGATCAAAATAATCCTGGCTTAATCCAAATTCCATTTCCCCAAATTTGCGAGCGTTGTACTGCAAGTATTTCACTAACACTATATTATTCTGCCCTCCCAAGAGCCGGGAACCTGCACGCCAGGCTGCTTAGGCAGGTCCCATTGCGAACGGCAGGACAAGGATTTGTTTTTATTGCACCTCTCAACTATTTCTCATTTGAGAGCGTAGCTCATTTTAGTCCTCAGATAAACTCTATTCCAAACACACTCATAACTCCTGACACTTATTGTGGATTATTATTTCTGTCTGAAAAAAAAAACTTGCAAGGTAATAGAAAATAATATTCTTTCACTACATTAACTGATTTTCCTTCATTGACATTTTTAGATGTTAAATTTGGACTTAACAGGTTACAGGAAACATTCACATTTCTGTAAAACTAATAGAGCAATGCTTTCTTGCCTATTTTAGACCTATAATATAATTGAACAAGAAAACTTAAAATAAAGTTCCAGAATATTATTTTCTTTTTATAACAGACCAGAAATATGTCACAGAAACATGTTTACTTTGAAAGTTTGGAATAAAAATGAGTGATTTGTTTTCCCCTTTTTTGACTGTACAGTTGCATTTTAATCTCTTCTCCATTCCAATTCATTTCAACCACCTATATCGGCTTCTAGATATAACACTCAAAGATGTTCAATACTGATGTTATTCCGAATCTGGTAAATATGCAAACAAAACATTTTGTCATTAGACATAGGAGTTTCTGAAGCTTTTTTCTCCATCTTCTTATGTTTGAATCACTTTGAAATCTCTTCCATATAAACCTTGAGGTATACAATTTTTAAAGCTAGCATGCACTAATGATACTGTGCTCTGCCACTAAATAGTTACAGGATCTCAAATAATCCTGCATGACAAATTGTTTAATAGAGATGATGCCAAATGTGGCAGCATTTCTGCAAATATGTCCTTTGGAAGAAATATTACCACCGTAGGCTCCACTTAAAACTCATCCCCGTGCTTATTAAATATTTAATGAGTTTTGAGTGAAGAGTTTGCGGTGCTCCCATGAATCCACGGTCAGAAAGCCTGGCAGGCAGCTCGCTCTTGTCCGGTTTCTGCACGATTCTAGCCCAGTGACAAGTGTCTGAGTGCATGAATGTGAATGACATTACGCGTTCGGATTACCAATGGCTGAAAAAGCCAGAAGTCTTGTAGGAAAGACGTACACCCTCTGCGGTTCCTCTAGCACACACTGGAAAGACTGGCACTACAGTCAAGGGAATAATAAAGCGATCCATCAGCTTCAGAACTGTTTTCAGAAATCTGCGTGATTACTATTCCTTTAAAGAACTACCCCAGCTCCCTCTGAAGTCAATGGAAAGACTTGAGCCAACTGGTGGGATCTGGCATAAAGTCCTAAACATATTTAAATAAAGCTGAAGCAGTTATGCATGCACTCCCCTCAGTCGCAGGTACAGATATATATTTGGATACCTAAAGGATCATCTGTGTATTTACTTACCATAATTGTTTGTGCACTTTTGAGAACCATCTGCGCTTATGAGCGCACAAAGTTCTGAACAATCTGTGCCTTTATGTTTCGCTTCAACAAAAGAGCCCTTCTTTTCTCCTCCCTAGTTTAAATGGTAGTATTGCATGCACACAGTTAGACTTCCCGATAAGGCTGAGAGGTATTTATCTTCCAAGAATGTTGCTGTAAGTGTTAATTTAGGGAGTTAAAAACACATCAGCTTGCTACATTTACACAACACTTTCCACCACTGATCAGGTGTCATTAAAACCTAGGAAACAGCCAGTTTTGATTGTAAAAGACTGCTTTAAAAGATTCTACAAACCCACCTAAATAATGGCAGCTAAGGAAACAGCCACCTCTTGGTGATTTCCCTCTCGGGCTGCAAAGAAAAGGCAAGGAAAAACATGTTTGCACAGTTATCACAGACTCAGCAAAACTGGAAGCAAAACAAAAAATCACCTCCAAGCTGTCAGCTCGGTATTGTGTTCTGCCATTAGGAGCTTTTCTGTAAGCTAGGCATTAAGAAAGTGTAAATGATAGCTTCACAACTATATATTTGTATAAACTTGACAGCTGCTTTCAACGCAGCATTGTTAATTTGAGCTCACATTTAATAAAGTCTCCTCTCCCCGTTATTGGGAGCAGCACGTTAGAGTCCATCTTTGCTTAACACCTTTCTTTCCCTGTTGACTGCTCTTTTCTGAGCGTTTAGGCCCTGTCTGCTAATGCCTGCTTTAAGTGCTCCCCCCTCCGAGCAAGCCGGCCAAGGCTGGGGGCTTGGTGGCGAGCTGGAGGAAATGCCGCCCAAAAGAAATGTGATTTTAGTCTCAGCCCCAGCAACCTGCATTGTTGCAGCAGAACCAGCTAAAAGCTTGCCGCACACGACAGACTAAGTATCTCAAAAAGCCACGCTGAAAATCAAGGGCGATTTGTCATGCCCCGGTCTTATGTCCTTGTCCCGGAGCACTCAACAAAACCCTTCCTAAAGCTCCCTATAGCCTGCACGTCGCCCAGCCGCCCGCCTCCGGAGAGACCATCCTTGCAAGGAAAAGGGAAGAGGAAAGCTCTCAAATTATCTCAGATGGGCCTGAGAAAGCAGCACTTAAATACATACAAAAGTGGGTCAAGCCTGCTCGGCAAGCTTTTCCACAGACAGTGCTCCAAGGAACTGTGTGGAAGGGAATTCCTGGGCTTCTTCCAGCCCTCGAAGAGATGGAGGGAGGGCTCCCGCGGGCTGCCTCTGCAACTGCTGCCTGCCGTGCTTCGCTTAGGTACCGAGGGAAAATTGCGTGTAAAGGGGAAGGATGGCTTGGTAAATGCCAATAAATGCCAAACAAAGGAGAGGTTGGAGGTCTAACCATTCTCACACAGCTCCATAATGCACTGCATACTGTACAGTTATCCCAAGTCCATCACAAAGTAGGGGAAAAAAAGGACAACCTCAGGAGCCAGACAGTACACGTGTTACAGCGTTGTCTTACTGATTCTGCTGTTACCAAGGTCACACCTGGCTGTTGAGTAACACCAAGGCTGCTTTTCCCCTTCAGGTATAACCACAAGCAAAAAATAAATTATTCATTGTAGAAAACATCTAACATGAAGTTATAACTTTCCTTCTGTACTATATACACAGAGAATAATGCCAAAAAGACACAGGAGGTGAACAGAATTTGGGAAGTTACTTTAGGCAAACAGAGTGAGAAAAGATAAACTAAGACGAAGGAGTAAGATGAGAAGCTCACAGTGAACGGTAACACCAGGCTTGAGCACTCCCAAGCCTTCCCCTACCTCAAGGGCCAGCTATGGGCCCTAAGCAGTTTTCGGCATGGTCTCCCAAGACTTAATTCCCTTAAGTCCCAATGCTTATTCAGACTTTACAGTCCTGTTTCTCCACTTTCTCCCTTAAGTGTAGATGGTTCAACTCGTAGAACTGTTAGCTTTTCCCTCAGACTTGTACTGATACCCTGTATCATCCTATTGTTTTATTAACTCAGTCAGTTGGCAAACGTAGCGAAGAAATAAAAAATAAACTACTTTACAAAACGTGGAAGTGGTTTTACTGTTCTATCCGCATGCTCTTACTTGCATGCATTTGGGCCCATCACTACCACACTGCGGGAACAGGGGGTGTCCAGGACTTACAGTTTACCTACCAGCTTTAGTTTGTGCTTCAGTTTATGCAATCCGCAGAAGAGAGGCTTTGGGGCTTTTTTTTTTTTTCTTCTTTTTTTAAATATATAGACAACAAAATAGCAGTACAGTTTCAAAGTAATAGCAGCTATTAGGAGAGAGAATAGAAAATATAATAAAGTTTTATCTCTTGAGCAATAATCTTAGGGTCAAATCCCACTGTCCTGTGTCAGGAAAATCCTTCTCTGAACATATCGGGGACATGAAGGTTAGGCTTCTCAGCTTCTTTCTTCCTCTAGCCTACAAAATCATACAACTAGGAAAAGAGACCCCTCCAACTGGCATTTATAGTCTTGGAGGAAGTACACATCTGGTTTTGGGCAATTCTTGATCTGAAGGAATGCAGGGCTGCATGTCATAAAATGGAGCAAGAAAACAAAGTCAAATACTCTAACCGTTAATTTCATTCTGCCCAGAGCAATTACCCCATAAAATATACTCTAGGAAAGCATAAAATGCCAATGTGCTGCTGCTGCAAAAAAGTACTAAATGTCTATAAACAATTGAGGAACTACTAAGGAGTCTGTGTCTATTTCTTAGCATTATTATTTTTAGTGTAGATATTCAAGTTTAAAGTGTATTGACCAAAAGATGCTGCCAGATGAAAGAAGGGTGAGGAAGGGAGATCATAAAAGTACCATTCTTGTGGACTTTTTAGTAGAGAAAAGCTGCTTATTAGCTTTGGAAAATAGGGGCCTTGGAGACTAATTCACCTTTGAAAGTGAACTATAAACAGGTAATGGGCCTGTTTCTGTGCCATTTAATCCACCGGCCTCTTCCTATCAACTTTGTCATCAGGCTTCACATCAGATTCACCAACAAAAGCACTTAGATCCCTTAGTATAGTAACCAGCATATGTATGCAGGAAGAGATCAGATTTTTTTTGACTACAGCATTACAGCACTCTGTTGACTTCACTTGTCATTTCCTTTGCACGTTCACTTCGGCACACAACCGCGCAGTTGTACCTCAACGTGAAAATCAAAGACTTTCCACTGTCCCATGCCTTTATCTACCGAAAGCACTTGGCCCAAGGAATTTCAGCACAGTAGCTTTTTTAATCGTACACTGACATATTAGTGGTAAAGCTATTTTGCACTTGGGCAAGTCCTCAAAATTTGGCATGTGCAAGCCACACCTCAGTCAATATTTTTCATTTCCCTACGCCTGAACCAGAAAAGGCGCGAGAGCCTCTGGCTGTGCAGCTTGAAGGTATTGTAACATGAGGCTAAAAGCATCAGGGTCATGGTTTTCTCCATGACAATTCAATTGTCAACTTTGACCATGATAGTGACTATCGCACACAATTTAACATGGGTTTCTTTTAATACACAAAGCAAAGACATTTTAAAGGTGGGTTTTTTTCCCCTGTCATTCATATTAGCTTATAAATTTAGTCTCTTTATCAAATCACTCCCCATTCTCAGTCAATATATAAAATCACTTGAAACAGAAGAGGAAGACGATTAACTACAGGACAGTTGAACTGTCTTAACAAAAGGACCAAAAGCAGCGATACGGTGTTGCCGATTCAGCCTGGACAGAGGTGCAATGGTGAGAGAACTGCTGAAGGAGCTGTACTCCCCCATTTTTTCCAAAAAAGAACCAATCATTTTCATCACTGTTTCGCTGCATGAGTTCTTTATTTTATCAAGGTAAATTGACCCTGTCTGCCAGACTTTTCCTCTTTTCAAGCCTTAGAATTATTTTACATCTCAATATAAAAAAAATAGGTCATTTCCACAGTGCCAAGAAGCTCTGTAACAATAAAAAGGCCATTCTGCCCGTATGATCAACAAGGCTCAGAGCAGCACAGAATGTTGTCTCATTTCTCTAGGTCAGTCTAGAGAACCAATACAGGAGCATATCTGTTCACAAAGGCACATCATCTGCCCATTAAGAGAGCTTTAAGTTAATGCAATCAATGCACTTTTAAGTTATTACTGAAATGAAAAAAACATGCATTGGAAGGAAATCTACCCTGAAATTAATGCAAGTTAGAAAATAGATTTATAACCATGTGAGCATACAGAGGGGAAAAGCACCATTTACAATTTATCTCGGTGTTAAGAAGGGGAAAAACAAATGTTTTAAGAGCTACATGTAGCTTTGCGATGGTTGTCTACTTTTGGCTACTAGGCAGCATCAAGGACACTTTTTGAGGTTCTATTCAAATTTAAGTCATCTTTCATTTTGGATTTCAGAACAACGATTCCAAGCACAAACTCACTGAAAAAGCCCTAGATTTTGGCACAGAAAGGGTGAGCATATGCCATTCAGGTCTACAGCATCTCTGGAATTGTACCAAATTAAAAGAAAACAGTGCAAATACTTTAAAAGGAAAAGACTGGTTTAACTCTCCCTCTTTATTAAAGTCAAGAGCTACAGCTCCATTAAACACAGAAAAGAGACGCAGATCTCATAAACCCCACTGAAGCTGGTATTCAGCCTCTTAAAAACCACAGAAATCCTAGGCTGTGGTCTGGTCCACTTATTTTCCCGAATCTTTTACTTTTCTGTGTGACTAACACACCTCATTCAAGTCACCAATGCACTCAGAAGTATCTGATCCAGAGGAGATGAGGTGCTGTCTCTTGCCTCTCCTACAATCTAATTTTAAGCCACACCACCATATTCCCATTTCTAGAGAGCTCTGAAAATTTAGACAAGGCAAGAACTATAAAGCAGTTGCTGCAACCATTCATCTTTTGCACAGTTTTCTATTGATCAGGGCACTCATGCAGGAAAATGGAAAACCAGAATACAAGACTAAATAGCTGAAAGGCTCCTCCATTACTTACACTCCAGAAGAGTGATTAATCAGTTGGTTTTCGGAAAATACTCTCCAGTCCCCCTCTTGAAACTGAGCTATTCTGCAGGCAGGACTAGAAAAACCCTGGGGCCAAAGAGAAGAGGACATTACTCCTGTCCTTTACCCTCTCCCTCAGAAGAAGGCTCATTCAGTCAGATGGAGGTGAATCACAGTCTGGAGACACTTTTACAGGTAGCCAAATTGGGAAGTGCCTGAGTTGGACTGAGTCCACCTCCAGAGGTTTTCAGGAGTTTCGCTCTCCATTGACTGCACAGGAGATACAAGCAGGATGTGAAGCAGAGCCAGGAACTTAAGCTAACCAAAGAGCTCTCCAATGCGCTTGCTAAACGACCTAACGAAGAACTTCAGTAATCGGGTCTCCCAGCAACACCCTGCCACTAAGCTAGAAATGATGCGCATGCCTTTAAAGAAAAAAAAAAATTAGGCAACAAGAAGTAGCTGAAATTAGATGCAACTGCAGCACCTATAGTCCTCTGAAGAAAGATCTCTGATAACCAGAATTTAGAAGTGCAGAACCAGAATCCATAAGAACAGTTACATATGTAACGGGTACATATGTAATACGTATATGTAGCAGAACTACATCAAGGTACGGGGTCAGCTCAGCAACCTAGTCCACAAATCAGGAGAAGATTTGCAAAAAAGTTAACGCATAAACTTGAACACACATGACTTGAAACGATTGAGAACCCCAAGCAGATATCACGCTGCCTCTCCAGCAGTATTTCAGTGGAGCCATTACCCCCTCCAGCATTTTGTTCAGTAAGGTTCCTGGGGCTGCAATCCTAAACAGGCAGTGCTAAACCAAAAGAATTGAAGGTATTCTGTCAAAATGAGATTGTTCCAGTGGCCGGTCTTTAAAGCATTTGTATTAGACAAGATACAGCCAGCTCAGTGTTTTACAGAATTACTAAAATTTAAACCAGGACATGCCTGAACTGCAACCCTTACTGAGGCAAAGGTATTTTTTCCTCTGAGACATTATATCATGGCATTTAACAATCTTCGAAATGCTGATAACTGCGTACCAATTTGGCAGATGCTTCAGGATCTTTCAAAACTGAAGGCAAAATATAACTACAGAAAATTCCGCACAAATGCAACCTCCAAGAAAATTACAAAATGATTCACAAAGGCCCATTAAGCATGTTCTCTGCCCTGCATACTGTATAAAGTCCTAAATAATGAACATAGTATGAAACAGCCTAGATTAATAGTTTTTTCAGTGAACAAATGATTTCACATCCACAGTTAGGTTCGGAGTTGAATCACAAAAGCAGCGTTATACTTCAGGAAATACTCTTTTCTCTCACTTCAAGCAAGACTAACACCTGATCTACCCAATAATGCAACTGTTGCAGCTGACAATGATTTCATTAAAAAACAGTCTATTAAAATGGATTCAATGGCATCTGACATTATCCTTTTCCCATAAATTGTGTGTGGTAACCGTACCATTTAGCCATACAGGTCTGAAACACAGAGAGCAAGAACAATACAAAAGCTTCAAAGTCTTTGCTGTTTTTTCAGGTCACCCTTTCAAAGTCCTTGATGTTACAATCGCCTTTGCCTGTACCTTCCCATGAACAGCTACACAACAGCTCATCTTCCCAGCTAACCAGGGAATATCCTTGCTAACTTTCACCACAGAGCTCCATCAAGGAGCATTTTCTTT